>NC_043706.1:125349083-125473819 GCF_006229205.1 Suricata suricatta | reverse complement strand
GAGGGACGCAAAACTTGAGAGACTGTTGAATACTGAAAACAAACTGAGGGTTGAAGGGGGAGGTGGTGGGGGGAAAAGAGGTGGGGGTGATGGAGGAGGGCACTTGTGGGGAAGGGCACTAGGTGTTGTATGGAAACCAATCTGACAATAGACTTTTTATTTTTTTATTTTTTTTAATGTTTTATTTATTTTTGATACAGAGAGAGACAGAGCATGAGATGGAGAGGAGCAGAGAGGGGAGACACAGAACTGGAAGCAGGCTCCAGGCTCTGAGCTAGCTGTCAGCACAGAGCCCAACGCGGGGCTCGAACCCACGAACGTGAGATCTGACCTGAGCCGAAGTCGGAGGCTTAACCGACTGAGCCACCCAGGCGCCCCAACACAATAGACTATTTAAAAAGAAAAAAGAAAAAAGGAAAAAAAAGAAATGCAAGATTTAGGACTGCAACAAAATCTAGAATACATCTTTGGATTGGATGGTTGTGATATGGAGAAAAAGATCATTGCTGCTGAGGAGATAACAAAACTATAAAAACGCTATGTTAGATAAAGTCTTTCCTTGGAATATGAAATTGGTCAGAATTATTTTTTTAACGTTTATTTATTTTTGAGAGACAGAACCACAGAGCTTGAGTGGGGGAGGGGCAGAGAGCAAGGGAGACAGAGCTCTGAGCTTGACATTGGTCAGAATTATTAACACAACCAAGGAGAAGAAGGTGAGGGTCCAGTTTTAATGTACTCCTGGGTGAAGTCTGTAAGTCCCTGCTGACAACTACAAAGACAGGCAATAATGGTAGAGTCACATTTTCAAGACCCGTGTTTTTGGTTTAATTGATTTTTGTCTTTTGTTTTAATAAATTAGGAAGAGAAAATATTTTAAAGAGTAAAAATGAGGAGACTGTAAGTACCTGCTGGTTCTGGAACACGAGGTTGAGTGGTGGGGAGACTTTGCTGGAAGGTACTTTAAGGGAAGCAATGTCCTCATGGGGTGGGGGGACAGCTAAATTCGGTTAGAGCGGATCCTGGAGCAGTGTTCAGAGAAGAGACAGAGGCTTCCTAGAGACAAATGCTGTCGAGTTACTGTGTTTACAGAGGCCACAACCCAAGTGTGTGGGAAGGTGAAGAAAGGTGAGGTGGGCTAGAAATCACCAGGGCAGGCAGTGTATTCAACAGTATGTATACTGGGGTGAGGGAGAGTCATCTGGGAATCTTGACTCTCGATCTCAGCTCAGGTCTTCATCTCAGGGTTGTGGGTTCAGGCCCTGTGTTGGGCTCCACACTGGACATGAAACCTACATAAAAGAAAAGAAAACAGTGCAGTCCATTGGGTGACCAGTGAGAGGTAGCAGAACCTGAAAATAGAGAACGTGTACAGTGTTTCAAGGGGACAGTCGCTGCTCTTCTCCCCTGATGTTTTTAAAATAAGAGCTTGTTGTTACCAGTATTTCCAATTTTTCAAGAGGAGCTAAAACTATGGATTATTACATGAAACCACTGAAGTCTTAAATGCCACTTAATAACGTTAGAAGAATGTAAAACCCTGGATGGGACACACAAATCATGTTTGTAGGATACTAGTTCATAACTGATAAATACAGTAAAAAATTATATTTACTATATCTTACAGCCGGTAGATTCACTGTGTTTGATATCCAGTATGCCAGCCACAGCCAGAGTGCTGAGCTCCTGTTGGACTGTCAAGCTTTAGTTGCTGGGTCCAGAGGAGTTGCAGAGGATATTGGGACAGGGACAGGGTGGCTGTCGCCATGTGGTAGCATTCAGTGGACTGCCAGGAGCAGTGAGTCTTTTCCAACCAACGTGGGGTTATTTCAACATCTTAACAAAGCATAGTGTCTGTTGGTGTATACCAGATGATTATCAGCTTTGTGACAAAGAGAGCAAGTTCACAGTGCTCCGTATTTTTTTCAGTATTTTATTTTCAATTTTACTATTGAAAGCAAAAAGATTAATGTAGAATCTGGCTGCTGAATATTACAGCAGTTCTTGCTTTTATTCCCAAATTGCTCCTCCAGTGCCCCGCAATTGTCTCCACGGCAACTACTTATGTTTTTATAAATCTTAGATTGCAATGAGCTGGGGAGGAAGCAAGAGTAATGGCAAAACCTTTACAAGCCACGATTTTCTTTCAAACATGAAAAAGTTTCTAATAAAAGCTCAGGTCCTTTGCTTTCCAATTTACACCCATATCTCAAGTCTCTGAGTACTGGTTATAACTAGACAAATAAAATTTATAGCTCAATCAATCAAATATTTATTGAATATCCACTGTGCATCCAGCACTCTACTAGATGCTGTCAGGAAATCAAAGGAAACACCAAGCTCTGAAAGACCATCATGGTTACATGGGGAAACAAAAGGGGTCCCCGGGCAATAGCTGAAGCAGAGGACATGAAGGCGAGGGATTGATCTGAGTGGAGGCTCTTGTGGAGAAATGATGACAGGCAGCCGATGAACGGAGAGAAATTTGAATTCTGAGCTGTCAGAGCTTATCCTCTGCCTCTAAATACCTATTGCTTAATGTAAACCATTGCCTCCCTTTCTGTAGACCTCCAGGGATATTCCCATCATGCCTCACAGTAACTATTAACATCCAGATAGAAATGAAATTTTGAGACCTCTGCCATATCATCCAGACTGAGCATCCAGGCACCCGGGGACTGTACCTTTTTATGTTACCAGTTGCCCCGTGGATGTTTAAGTTTCCAATAACCCCGAGTGAAATTGTGTTTGGTCCTAGACTTGGCGGTCATTTGATGCAACCCCAGCTCAGTTCAGTGGGCTCCTGCTTTATCTCCATCACTTTCATTTGCCTTTGCCCCTACTAATTGTATTCTAGAACTCAACTCCCTTCAGCTCTAATTTAAGAAGGCATGATGCAAACCTTGCAGGCAAGATAACTTTGTCTATGGTGACTAGATTCCTAAATTTTCACAGAAAAAGATCTAGATTTGGGGAGAATCATGTACAGTAGTCTTGGTATTTACCAACAAGAAAAGATAGAAATGAAATTTTGAGACCTCTGCCATATCTCTTTGCTCAGTAAGTGAAAACTGGAACCTTCTACAGGAAAACGGCTGCTAGCAATTATGCTACTATTTCTGGGAAGGAAGTGCTCCAGCAGGGACAGGACCAAGGTTTGTATCTGCTCACCTGCTATTTCCTCCCTCAACTGTGACTACCACCTGCCGGTTTGTGAATTCACAGCTATCCCTACAATAAACAAGAAAGAATGTTCTAACACCGCATTTCATCGGAATTCTTGCCTCAGTTTTCTATTGCTGCATAACATGCCATCCACAGCTTAGCTGCTTTAAATAAGTGCTGTTGATTTGCTCATGCTTCTGTGGCTTAGGAACTTGGGCTGGGCTCGCCAGGATCAATATTCATGCCATCACAGTCACCTAGCAGCTCAACTAGAGTCTAAGATGGCCCCTCGCACATCTTTGGCAATTGTTGGGGAATGTCAATGTCGGAGGGGGTACTGGCTTCTCTTCCACATTCCTGGGCCAGGCCTCTTGACGTGGTGAACTCAGAGCAACGTTCCAGCAGGGTGAGAACAGAGGCTTCAGAATTCTCAAAACATCACTTCTGCCACATCTACTGGCCAAACCACGTCACAAGGGTATCCAGACTCAAAGGGTGGGGAAGTTGACTTCCAACTCTTGATGGCAGGAGCTGTGAAGTCATAGGTATGTGTTCAGGGGGGAGAGAGTTATTACCATCCCATGTGCAAACACTACCACTTTCCACATTATAACAGAAGAGAGGTCTTATAGCAGAAAGACCTCAGGAACGTGTTAGAATCATGGAACACATATTAGAAGTCTGTAGTGAGATGGAGAATGTTAAGATAAGGGGGTTAGAGAGGAATTGTAGTCTCGAATTCATCAGGAAAATTGTGTGAGTGGAAAGGGAGAAAGAAGGGAGAATGGGGGGGACAGAGAATGGAGGAGGGGATGGTGAGGAGGGAAGGTCTGAGGAGAAGCCCCAGGCAAAAAACTGCTTCTAGAGAGAGCCATCCACTAGCTGCCACAGCTCAGCCCAATCTCGCTCTCTCCCGCATGCAGTCCTTAAATCCCAGGCTGGGTTTTCTAATCTGTCCATCCCTCCAGTCTTATTCCAAGCATAGGATCTCCTCATCTCAGATCCGATTACTACCATATTTTCCAAACAACTCCTCCAGGGTTTCCTCTTCTAGTACATCCTGTACATCACATCTGCTTGGCTTAGCTATTTTAAAATATACTTTTATTTCCTTCTGAATAAGTAAAGCATGCTCATGTTACAAAATTCAAACACTACCAGAGTTACGCAGTCAGAAATCAGAAATTTGGAGCAGTTAAACGACTTATCTCATAATGAGCGGCAGAGCCTGGACTTGTCACAGGCAGACTGGAAGCCCATGCTCTTGACCACGGCACCACTGGCCTCTGGCACCAGGGCTCCTCATCTGCTCTGCCCACAGGAAAGCTAGAAATTACATTTTCTTGGGGTGCCTGGGTGGTTCAGTTGGTTAAGCGTTTGACTTCAGCTCAGGTCATGACTTCACAGTTCATGGGTTCAAGCCCCACACTGGGCTCTGTGCTGAAAGCTCAGAGCCTGGAACCTGCTATGGATTCTATGTCTCCCCCTCTCTCTACCCCTCCCCCACTCATTCTCTCTGTCTCTTTGTGTCTCTCTCTCTTTCTCTCTCTCTCTCCTCTCCTCTCCTAAAAGCAAAAAAACATTAAAAAATTTTTAAAAGAAATTACATTTTCTCTCAACTAGCAAAACCACTAAGTTGACCTTGATTAGCAAATGAGAAGTGTAGACCTATGCTTCTGGTCTAAAAATATACAATACGTAGAAGCAGTCAGCACAGTCCCTGTCACAGAAATAAGAAGTAATGGGAAACAGATACCAAACACTACTCCTTCTAAGACACAGAATCATACCTTGTCATGCCAGTAAAGTCACTGAAATCGAAAATAGAATTGAAAACTGGACGTGACCTGCATCAATCAGCATCCTGAGTCAGTATGGAAGGTGGGAGAGGAGAGGACTCTTAGCAGGTGGATAATTGGCACCCAGAGAGAAGGGAAGGTCCCTGGCTTCTGTCCCCAAGTGTAGCCTCCTTGCTTGAAAAGTTGCCTTGAATGAGAGAACTCTTCCATTTGTATTGCATCAACTCAGTTAAGAAAAGAGGCATGGGTAGAGCTGTAACCATTTCGTTTCAAAATCCCACACCCACAGCCTTTGGGTAATGCATATTGATACATTTAAGCTACAGACAGTACATGGAGGGTGTACTCTTGCACAGCATTTGCTGGAGTGTGCACATTGTCCACAGACCATTTACCTGCAGCCCTTTCCACAGTGTCCGCCTGCAGCAGACTGTGGCGTTTTAAACACCGGAGTTGTGCCAATGTGAGAAAGAGGAAGGTCATCCTCCCCCCTGGACCGTTCAGAGGCCCGTTCCGTAGCCAGGTGGACTTATGTGAAGATGGACTTTTCAGCTGTTCTTTACTCTGCTAAAACTCTGGTAACTCTTTTCCATTTACCACACAACACCCTGCCTAAAATGCTGCTTGCATATATTTGGCCATTTGGAGCTTTTCTATAGTAAGAAATACTTGTACCTACTTTTTGGAAAAATCATTAGGGCAATTTCTGACCCTGGGTTTTAATCAGCCACCTAAGCCACAGAGAGGAGTGGGAGGTATATGCATATTCCTGCTGCTGGTACTGTCACCATTACAGCCAATGTAACATTAATTCTTCAAGCTAAAGTTGGAGTCCGTCTCCTCTTGTCAGAAGAAAGTCTTCTTTTATCTTCTCCCTATCCTTGACTTTCATAAATAGATCTCTCTGGAAGCAAGTCCTCCAAGAACACTTAGGTGAAGTTAATGGGACAAAAGGAGAAATGTGGGACACATTTCCTCACACATCACATGAAATCCTTGTGATTCAACCACAAAAATTGCTTACCTGAACACTGAAGTCCTCCCTTAACGTGGGTACAAGGAAGGACATAAAAGTCAGGGAGAGTGCATTTTACCCAGAAGGGGCTGTCCTCCCAAGTCTCAAAAATACCAGACCATGCGTCTTCCCAAGTCATCCTTCCCCTGCATGTGATCTAATTTTTCAGAAGTCTGCACAAGATTTGTAAAATATGATTTGAATTTTTAGGTATACAATGCAATACAAACTATCTGTTATTTTATATAATATACCTGAAAAGTAAAATTTTCTACTCTCTTCTTCACTCTGTGTGTGTGTGTGTGTGTGTGTGTGTGTGTGTGTATGAGAGAGAGAGATAGAGAGAAATAAGAATGAGGGTGAAGGGCTAAGTTTCTTGTTTGCATTACTTCCTGAGTCTTTAGCAATTACAGTATGACCATCGAAAGCAAAATCATGACACCCCAGGTCTCCACTCTGGCAGTGGGGCCATGAGGCTAAGGCAGGCCAGTTCGAGAGCCAGGTTCCTCAAAACCAGGGACTTGCATCAAACTCCAGATAATGGAATATGAATTATACCTTTCTTTACTCTATGTTGCAACATTACAGCAACCTTTGCCTTTTGGCTTATAGTGACTGGACAGTAAGCACATTTCTCAAACAAAATATCATTTGAATGAGAAAAGGAAGGAGTTCTTGACTGTCTCCCATTCCTCTTTCACAAACCTGTGTCTCAAGCAGCTGACGGAGATGACCGCTGTCCTGATGAGTCACTGCTGTGCAGAGCCCCACAGAGTAGCCCCATGTATAACCAAATCACTGCAGTCAGTGGGAATCAGCTATGGTCTCTTACAGACTGGCTGGGCAGTAATGGAGAGAGAGCAATAATCTCCCTCTTCTGTTCATTCCTTCCAGTGAGACTCCTGGGATTGCCTTAAAGAAAGTCTTCGTCTCTGCCATTGAAGAAGCAGGAGTACAAAGGGCTTACTGTGAACAGGCTGTTAATCAGTATCAATATCTGTCACTCAAACCTACCAGATAAATTCCTGCCCGATTCACCAAAAATGTATATATTATTTTCCTGACATCGTCAGCTCATGTATCAGGCCTGAAAGCACTGACATCCTCAGACACAGAGATAAATGATGTGCTGCTGAAATTGGGAAAAGAACCCTCTTCGTCTTTGTGACTTCCGTGCAAAATCGCCTCCCACTGGGTCCTCTGGGCATCGCTCCTTTCTGGAAAAACAGCCTGGATTCCTTGTCGAAGGTCAATGCCCACTTGACAGGAGAGATGCCATTTGAAGATGTATTCTGGAATCCAGATGGCAAATACACATTTAAAACAAGGCTTGTCATTTCCACACGTTTTCCCAAAGGGGACTTCTGGGGGTTTTTGTAAGAATGACAAGCTGAATATGTACCTGACTCATTTCTCTGGCTATAGCCATAGCTATTATGGGGGAAAGTTGGTGACTTGACCATATCAGGAATGCTCTGAGATCAGTCAAGAGATGTTTATGGACCACTTACTATAAGTAAGACAGTGGAAAGTCTACATGAGTTTCTAAGCTTCACTTAGATTCTGAGTAAAACTGAGAATTTGAAAATGGAACTATCCTGAAAAATCTGGGTGCTGTGATCTTTGCAAGTCCACACTGTATGCCAGGATATGTCATTAAAAACTGTTGTTGGGGCACCTGGGTGGCTCAATTGGTTGAGGGTCCAACTCTTGTTTTCAGCCCGAGTCACGATCCCAGGGTTGTAGGATTGAGCCCTGTGTTGGGCTCCAAGCTGAGCAAGTAAAATAGTGAAGAAAAAAATATTAGCGCAAAATATTTGCAACACATTGTCATTCAAATAAGTGTTTTCTTTAAAAAGTAAGTGGTATAGGAACTCCTGAGTGACTCGCTGGTTTAGTGTCAGACTTCACCTCAGGTCATGATTTCATGGCTTGTGAGTTCGAGACCTACATCAGGCTCTGCACTGACAGCTTAGAGCCTAGAACCTGCTTTGGATTCTGTGTCTCCCTTTCTCTCTGACCCTCCACTGCTCGCACTCTGTCTCTCTCTCTCTCTCTCTCTCAAAAGTAAATAAACATCAAAAATTTTAAAAAGTAAGTGATATAAAATACATGCTAAGAGTCAATGCTGCGTGCTACCTCCAACTTGGCCATCAACACACTGAACAGGTTGGGGGGATGTGCCTCCATCTCTGAGTTGTGGTTTCCTCACCTGCAAAGCTAGGAAGCTGGAACAGGATGGTCCCATTAAATCGACTGCAGTATGAAAATGTATGATTTTGTCATTCTACCTGAATGACTCTTCCATTAACACTGAATGTCTTTTAACAGAAACCAAATAATAAGCATCAAAATAGCAAAACACATATTTTGCCTTTCATCATTAATATACATCTCTAAACACTTGAAACCACAGTACACCAAATTGCATTACTCAATTACCATGCAGCATCTACTGGTATTAACTACAAGGGCTATCTTTTGTCAAGAGTCGGTTTCTAAGAATAATGAAAAATTCTGAACCCTGAAATCTTTACAGAGTGCACTCATCAACCACTAATACACAGTCTCATTTTGCTGTGATTAACTTACCTCTTGTCTTATTATCATAATTGGTTGTGATTCCCTTGGGGGAACATTAAAGGAACTGGTATTTCCATAATGTAAGTAGAAGCAGAGATACAGTTATTAATTACTTCCTGGCATATGAAGCGACAGATGATGACCAGCTATTTTTCACTTCCACAAAGAAAGGACTAGAGCAGAAATAAGAAAGTCTGTGATCGTGGAAGAAGACATTCCAATCATTGTTATTTTGTGCAGTTTGATACAAAGAAAATTGGTAAACTTATTGTTCTGGATATAGTTGAAAATGTGGCAGATATATTTTGGGTAGTTGAATTGAAGCGCCTCTTAAAAATGAGACAGATTAACTTTTCTTCTAGTCCTATTTGAGAAATGGTAGGAAAGACACTAATACTCTACCTGTTCTGCATTTGGTCTTCTAGGATCACTTCTCCCTAATTCCAGAAAACCTTTGTATCTTTAATAGGCAACAAAGAACATCTATTTATTTCTACAAATATTGACTCCATTCCTGAATTTGTACCCTAACAGTGCTAAACATAGTTTCTATTAAACTATATATAAGCTCAGCCACATCAAATACCCAAATATACCCCCAAGGAAATTTGGAACAGACCTATCTTCCTTCAGCATTTCCATGGAAAAGGTTTCTGAAGCATTTTGACCACTCCTTTGGGGTTTCATAAGCAAAAGAAGAAGGGTAGGAGTGTTATCCATCACCAGATGTCTCTGCAGGTAGGGAAATGGAAGAATTGGCTAAGACAGGACTTGACAGAAATTAAGCAATAAATTAATATTAACAATTATGATTTATGTATTCTCTCTTAAAATTTTCACAGCAAACCCAAAGCCATACTCTCAGAAGTGTTCACTCCCCTAAGATTGCATGACTAGTAAATAGATGAATAAGAACATGAATCCAAATAAATGTCTTTATTTTAAAAGTGTTGATGAGAGGAATAATAGTGGGCAACATTTTCAGACTGATGATTTGTTGTTTGGGGTCTTTATACGTTTCAACTACATTCATTTATCTCACCCTATTAATCTACGGTTAATAATTATTAGAATTTCAAAGTAGTGAAGAAAAAGTTAATTTGTTAAAAAATGATATTGGGTAGCCAACTAGAAAAAAAAAAACAAAACTAAGTCAGGTTCTTTCCTGCTGCTTTTAAATTGTTAAAAGATTTTAATATAAGTAAAAAAATGAAATCATAAAAGTAATTAAAGAAACAAGATGAGGAAATTTAATAATCTCAAACTAGGAAAGGCCTTTCGAAGAAATACAAAACTCAGAAAAAGTAATAAAAAAGTATGATAAATTAGACTTTGCTAAAAACAAATTAAACATGGCAAAGCCACAATAAGCAATATCAAAAGAATGCCAACACCTGGAAGAAAATTGCAATTTGTATCATAATCAAAATTTTCTAAAATGTGAAGAATGTCTACAATTTAATATAGAAAAACATGGGGTGTCTGGGTGGCTCGGTCGGTTAAACGTCCGACTTCGGCTCAGGTCACGATCTTACGGTTCGTGGGTTCGAAACCCGTGTCGGGCTCTGTGCTGACAGCTAGCTCAGAGCCTGGAGCCTGCTTCAGATTCTGTGTCTCCCTCTCTCTCTGACCCTCCCCTGCTCGCGCTGTCTCTCTCTGTCTCTCAAAAAAATAAATAAAAAACATTAAAAAATTTTAAGGAAAACATGCCACAACAGGAGGCTAATAATGAGGGAGGCTGTGGATTGGGAGCAGGGAGAAGGAGGGTGGGGGCATATGGAAATCTCTGTATTTTCCGCTCAATTTTTTTTTCTTTCTGCTCAATTTTCTCTGAACTCCAAACTGCTGTAAAAAATAGACTCTTTAAAAAAAGCAAAACCTGCAACCATCCAGTAGAAAAATGGACACAGGATATAAAAAGAAAGTTGACATGCAAAAAAATTTTTTTAATTTTTTAAAAAGTTTTATTTGGTTTTGATATATAGAGAGACAGAGCATAAGAGGGGGAGGGGCAGAGAGAGAAGGAAACACAGAATCCGAAGCAGGCTCCAGGCTCTGAGCTAGCTGTCAGCACAGAGCCCAATGCGGGGCTTGAACCCACCAACCTGAGATCATGACCTGAGCTGAAGTCAGAGGCTTAACCAACTGAGCCACCCAGGTGCCCCGACATGCAAAAATTTTAAATACCTCTTAAATATAAGAAAAGATATTTACTCTAACTTACAATGAGAGAAAAAAAACACCATAAAGATACCACATTTTGTTTATTAGATTGGCAAACATTAAAAGGTCTTATTCATACATCACGTTGAAAAATGTGAAGAAAAGGGTGTTCTAACGATCCCTCACACATTTCTGAGTGGATTGGTATACTCTCCATATAGGGAAACTTGATAATATCTCACAAAAATTTTAAATACACATACTCTTTTTCTCCAGGAATTCATCATTCTGATATAAAACCCTATGTGTGAAGTTTTACATGTACAATGTTATTCATTTTCAAATATTCATATTCATTACATTTTTTTGTAACAGCAAAGATTGAAAATTCATATTCACTACATTTTGTAATAAGCAAAGTTTGAAAGCATCTTTGGTGTCTGTCAATAGGAGACTAGTTAAATCAATTACTGTTCATTCCTAATGTTTGGTTTGTGGGGGGATGTTACTGCCATACTCTTTTGGCTTTCATCAAAAAGAGTTTTTCCTAAACATTCTTGATTTGTCGCTCCATTGTTTGCTGAGGTGAGTTGCCTAATTAGTGAGTCTGAGTGAGAAGTTGGGCCAGCGTAACTAAGCCCGTCCATCTTTCCTTTGGGGATGTGGCTGCTTCACCAGGTCATGACCCTTTCAGGGAGGGGGCTGTGTAGGTAGGCTTCGGGCCCTTTGATCTGCTTATGAATGGGTGGTAAGTCTGTGTAAGTTGGGATTTCAGTATTAGGAAATTGTTGTGCATCTGAGCTACATTCTCTAATATTAGTTGATCAGTAATGAATATATTTTGCTGTCCATCTTCTTTGGGCTTTGTCTTATTTTCTCAGTGAACTCAAAATTCATGTAGGAAAAAAATAGGTGTCATTTACTGTGTCTCTCTTCCTCAATGCATACCTTTCAATCCCACCCTCTCACCCAAATGAGGAATCTTTTCTGGTGAGAGTAGGAGATCATCTCCAAGTTAAATTGAGGGAGAAAGAGCAAGGTACAGAACAGCATGTGCAAGACACTATCATCTGGGTAAAAAGAGGGAAGGAGAGTATAAATGTACATCTGCATCTGCCTGACATTCCTTCAAAATGGGACACTGGAAACTGGTAGCGTTAGCAGTGTCTACACAGTGGCGGAGAGAGAGGCTGGGGACAGAGAAGGGAGGAGATTTTCCATGGTGTTGACTTCTGTACCTTTTGGAGTTTGAATAAATGAAAGTATATGAACATATAAGCTCATTTCTTCTGCAGTATATGTTTTCAAAATTATCTTTCTCTTCCCCGCTCTTTCTTGCTCTGAAACAAAATTCTTCTTCGTGAGTACTGGTGTTAATAAAACAATATAATAACTATTCTTGGGCTTTCCTCTCCCCTAAGAACTAAGAAGACCTCTTCCTGGCCTTCTTTCTCCAAGAAAGACTCTTCCACAGGGTGACTGGGACTTGGCGATGAAGAATCAGGAGACAGGGGCGGGGTGGTAACAACTTCAAAAGGAAAGGAGGCTGGTGGGGAGCTGAAGTTGTTTGAAACGTATTGGTACAAGATGAATCGGGATGTATGAGGAAAGTAAGTAGGAGAGAAGTGTGGACTTTTAGGAAGTATCTCTGGGAACCTGTATAAGTTCCGTACTTTTTGGGTTCTGACCAGACCACGTGGGTCACAGCTTCAAGGGACTTACAAATATTATGGCTTGGAGCTCAAGACAGGCATAACGGTCTTGCTGCCTTGGATGGCCCCCAATATCACCATCCTGCAGACACACAGATTAGCTTATGAGGATTAAAACCCTTTCATAGATAGACTTCCACCAATTCATTTATCATAGAGAGGAAGAGCCCATTACCTAAGCCACTAATGAGTCATCAAACCACATCTCTGTTTTCTTTTCATCCTAAAGAATATAATAGGGGTACCAATAATCTTAGTGTACTGGTAGTTCCCAATGACCAGTTTTGTTCACCACCAAATATCAAATATTATCCCTGGGCCATCACTCTGGACAGAACTAGTTTAACCAGAACCTCTGTGTCCTAAAGCTCTGCTGGAGAATTCCCTCCCACAGTGAGAGCTCACCTTAGACCCTTTTCCAAACCCACTGCCCTACAGTCCACATCTTTCCCTGATGACTTTTCTCTCTCCCAGTTTAATCCCCAAAATGTTCAATTTGGCTATTCATATAAGACTTGTATTTTCATAGATGGGACTGGCTTACCATTTATATGTAAAATACAACACTCCACAATTCTTATGCAGATCATTAAGAAGCAGCATATTGTCTTAGTTACAAATACTTTTTCACCTGGACATGAAATCCTGTTCACATATTTTCAGTTTTCACAGTTTGTTGCTCACATAGCTCATAACTTGGAAATATACACACACGGGGAACCTTGGGCTTAAGTGAGATTTAGTAACACTGGTCCTCACTGCTAAGATCTGTTAGGGAGTTTGTTAGAGTCCTTGGGTTTCCAGCATTATCATTTGTTTCTATGACAATGTTGGTGATGGGAAATAATCACCAGCAAGGACTCTTATCCTCTAGACAGAGAGGTTTGAGGTATGAAGACAGAACAGCATAGAAATTTAATTTATAACTCTAGGGGAAAAAATTTTTGCCACAATAAATGTTGACTGTCATTCAGATACCTAAGCAGAAGCAGAATCCCCTACAGACTAGAGACTACTCTGAAATACATGACAATAAGGAATCTTTTCTTAGACTTTTTATTATTATCTATGAGAGCAGGAAGAACAAAGACAGCTAAAAAATGATATGCTTTGGATGTCTTTCAAAGCTCTGATTTTATTTTTGGCTATCTCCCCTACCCATGGGTGTCAAATCATCCTAGCCAGATACTGTTTTCATTTGGAAAGGCTGCTTACAACAGGAAGGTAACATCAAATTTCTATTATAGATGAACTTTTAAAGCCTTATTGCACTTTGCCTATACTTCTAAATTCACAATATTTCTTGCTCAAAGGAATCACTAATTCATTGAATCACTTATGGATTAATGAATTTAAGTCTCTTCATCTGCTACACAGAACTGTGTTCCACTTAATGAAACATCACCGGTGAACTACACTGTCTTCCCTAAACTTCAGTGAATGGGGGTGAATGATGGCAAATGAACACCTCTTCCCTTTTGTTCAAGGAAAGCTGCTAACACCAGGCCACACATCAGGCAATGCATATCGGTGCTCCCTCCTCTGATGCCAAGAAGAATAGGGGCCTTCGCTGGAAGAGATCCCTGCAGCCTGGGAAAGCTCAGTGTCCCTGTCAGTGGAGGGATTTGTCAAATAACCTAGAACAACAAGAATGTTCCAGACTTGTAGCCAGAAAGGCAACTTTGGACAAGGAATTCTGCCTCTCTGAGCTATTGCCATCAAATACTCTTTTGCCCAGATTCTACCTAAAACATCCCACGTCTTTTTGTTTTTCTTCCTTGGGATAATCCCTGCTTTTCCAGTTTCTTTGCAGCCCTCACATTTCAGATCGTGACTTCAACTTGGAACCCTGAGTAGCTCAGCATTTAAAGGGCCAGGCAATGCGTGGTCTTACTGCAAGTATGACACAGACAGGGAAAAGAATATGTGCTGGTGGTACATAGTATACAGAGATGACAGTCATAATCATGCTTTGTTCTATTTTCTGTTGTGGTGAAAAATTAGACCTACTAAAATCGTGACTCATCTTCTCAATTTATCCATCTGATTACAGACTGCTTGATGGTTCTTTCACATTCCCCACTGGGATGCGTTCTGTTGCCCCCTTTGAGATTTGGGCTTTAGACTCGGGGGAAAGGACAGGTTCCAGGCACCTTCTCATGCCACTGCTATGGGTAAGAGTTTGAGTATGCTGAAGTGCTATTTCGTTGCTATAAAATCACATGCATGAATGATCCAGCAATGAAGTCTTGAACTTGGAGGATGAACAACTGCTCCATCTTGGTTAGAAGACAGTAGCTGTAATCAGTCTCTGCTCAATTTGGCTGCAAATGACTAATGATTAGAGCAAGGTTATATTACTCCAAGTGCGGGTCACTTCTTAAAGTTATGGCCTTGATTAATAGAAAACTGCCTTGCCACTGTACTTTAGAGAACAAGACTGCAGTCCTACTAATTAAGGTGATGGTAGAAATACTCTGTGATTTAGCAATTCAGCTTATAAGTAAAATGAGTGTGTAAGGTCTTCTTGGCTGGTCTACCTACACAAGTCGAGACACCAGGTCAGCTTTTAGGTACCCCTTCAGAATCTGGACATAAATTTGCCTCTGACAGTTTGAAAATCCACATTTGGCACCAATTACCTGTGGGAGCAAATTCTAAGGGATTACCAATAGATGACTGCAAAACCTCAAAAGATGTGATCAGGCAGTAATTTCAGAATTATTAATCAGCCTATTTCAGGATGGCAAGAAGCAAAGACCCACTCCAGTTGCCTCAAATAATGAACAACTATTGTAAAGAATCACAGGGAACTACAGGAGACCTTCTCAAGAGCCTCATAACCAGAGGTGGTTGACCCTGAAAGTCTGTTCAAGAGCCAACAGGAGTCAACAGAATCTCTCTCAACTGGATAGCCACTGCTAAGTCACCATGTTTTGCCTTTGCAAAGAATCTACAATTTCATGTTTCTGCTGCTTCTCCTCCTAAACTGCTGTTTCTGTTCTCTCTTTATGTGGTGGTTTCCACTTATGTAGAGACTTTACTGCCTCATGGCTTGCTGCCCCTCTTGATTCCTTCCACTACCTTTTTTAAAAGTGCTTTTTGCTTCTACTGATCCAATGGCCAGACTCCTCTGTGGGTCTCCTTTGGCTGCACCACTCCTCAAGTGAGAGGATTCGAATAGTTTGGCCAAATCACTGGATCACAGCATCCTGCCACATCACGCTGCCTTGCAGGCCCCCAGCTACGTGGAAGCCTCTGCTTGTGGGTCCCTCAGCCTTGTCCTAATCAGCTGTAGCCAAGGGGGCAGGGACATATGGTATCAAAATGACCTCCAATGTGTAGGGGACATCTCAGAAAGGTGTGGCACGTACTCTGAGGACAACTAGAAGACCTCCTTCTATGGCTGACCCAGTACCTCAGTAAAGCAGGGCAGGGCTATAACTCAGGAAGTGGAAACCGTCATTTGTATTGTGCTGTGTGAACAGATGCATTTCCAGAGCATGAAAAGCAAAATTCCAGATCACAGTGGTAGTTGAATGGCTGCCCAGAAGGGGACATACCCAGATAGGCACACTCAAGGGTCACCTGAAAATTGCATTTCTTGTAGATAGATGCTGTTTCCCTTGAAGCCATATATATCAGCCCTCTTTGTTCTGAGCCCAGGCATAGCAAGCAGTCTTTAGCTAAAGCCAACTTTATGCAGCTGCATACAGGACAAGTGTGAATAGTTTTGTCAACGTGAATGTGCAGATATATCTGACAGTCATATTTCTCATTGTACAGAGGCATTCTGGGGTTGTGTGTGAGTGTGTATGGATATGCATGTGTGTGTGTGTGTGTGTGTGTGTGTGTGTGTAATCACATCTTTCTATATAATATATATATTTTTCTATTTAACATATGTTTCTAGACAATATAGATAGATTTATGCATCTACTATATAATAACATATTATGTTATATATAATACATAGTCTATCAATATATTGTCATACATGATAGAAATATATAGATATAAATAGAATTATATAATTATGTTATATATTTCCATGATATATATCATATTTCATTACATACAGTCTATTTATTTATACATATCTTTAAAATATGTTTTAAAGTTTATTTGATTTGAGAGAGACAGAGAGAGTGAGTAGGCGAGGGGCAGAGAAAGAGGGAGCCTTTGTGGGGCTCAAACTCATGAAATCATGAGCCAAAATCATGAGTCAGACACTTAACCAACTGAGCCACCATGGTGCCCCTACATACATATATTTTTAAATAACATTTGCAGATGTGAATGTATCCCCAAGAGATAGGAAAAGTCACCAAAATTAAAATTCTGGCCTGTAAAGTTGAGGACCAGCCATGAAATGTGCTGAATGTCTCCAAGGTGAATTTCACTTTCAGGGGCTCTAGCTCAGATTCAATAAACCTTCACCACATGCTATACCTCTGCCCCACCATAAACAATAAACTTGCTATTTGAAACTTTAATACAAAGTACTTCTTCCTCAAGAGAACCCCATTTATATCTATTCAATAATTAATGAGCACGATTTTGATTTAAGCAGACTGTTGGCCGTTACATTACTGGATTTGCAAAATAAGATTTTCAAAGTGAGTCATAGAATATAGTCAAGTGAAAGAAAAAAATGCATAAAGATATCCTTAGGAACAGTCTGAAATTGAGATAAATATATTATTATTGAGGATTATGGACTCAAACTTGGCTGTTAACCTCACCGTCCTCAACCTCTGCTCCTGCCTCCTGTCCGGAGCACAGCACACTCATGTCACTGATAACTCATGCACACACAAACCCATCATCGCCAAGGTGGCATGTGGGCGGGAAGCATTCTTCCCTAATTCCAACTTATTGAGAAGTTTGAGGGCACTGGTCCCATTGCAGCAAGCACACTCTGGAAGTGCACCGGCTGCAGCCTGCATGACTTCATGCATTGGTGCCACATCTGCAGGTGATAATATCAACTCTTGCATAAATACACTTGTGACGGTGGGTAGAGAACAAAGGACAAGAACATGATGGAGGTAATTTGAGGGACATAGCTACCTTTGATATATGAAAATACTTTTCTGAAAAGTGACCATTATTAGCTAGTTATTAAAATAGTTGAACAGTTATCTTAAATTCCCTTGCCAAATGTTATTGAGCAAAGACTCTTTAATGTGAAGAATAATGTAAGCATTACTGAATACAACAAATTGAGTATTAAGACAGATGACAAAAAAAATTATGTTTTGTGAACTTTACCACTAAGTTGATTAGAAGGAAAAGGTCAATTCTGGGGAAGAATGTGAGGGTATTCACAGTATTCCAAAAAACCTCATAGCATGTACTTTTGCCTTCAAGTGGATGAGAAGGGGTAATATTGATGGATTCAGACCTGGAAGGAATTGAATATGTAAGTATTTTAACAATTTGAACTATTCAGTAATCCAAAAATTGTTAATTTTTTTTGTCTTTCTTTACTAACTTCTGTAAGTTACCCAGAGCTATCACATACCTGTTTATAAAAAGCTTTACCATCTTACTGTTTTTTATTTGATTTATATAGGGCCTCAGTTTAAACTACCAGTGTCTCTTCACTTTTTCCTCTGAGTTCTTCAAACGTGTGAAAGAACTATAATTATAGACAATTAGGGAACAAAAAACTCCACTGTACACACACTCACTAAAAGCAATCGATGATGAAGTGTCTAATGTTCACGTTCAGAAAGAACCACCGTTGCTGACATCATTCTTTAAGATTCTCAAAGAAGCAAACTGCATAAGGAGGAAATATTGCTTTGTGTCTGGGGTCATGGTTCGAGAGGTGAACGGTAAGTATAAGAAATTGCTCAGGGTGGGTTTACCTGTGGTCAGTGATTCCAGAAAGCACACTATATCTTCATTCTCTGGGAACTGGCTTCTGTGAATGTCCAGTGTGTGTGTGTGTGTGTGTGTGTGTGTGTGTGTGTGTGTGTCAGAGAGGGAGACAGAGAAGGTGGGGATGGGGAGAGAGAGGGAGGCAGAGAGGGAGGCTAGTTATATGCAAAAATGTCTCCCTTCTTTCAATCAGAAAAATCATTTTGAATATAAATTGTTGGATTGTGGGGGTGGGTAAGAGATCTTTTCTGCTTAAAAGTAGCAATTCTCCACTCCATTAATCCCTTATCCAAAGTTCTTTGTTTAAACACTGACGTTTGTCTCCAGCTCAGAGCTGCTGTTTTGGAAAGAATCCTGTCACATTCATTAACCACGGAAGCATCTAGGGTTCTTGTTGCATTATCGTATTAAATGAGTGGTTATTTTTATGATGCATTATAAAAAAGCTCAAGATCTACTTCCTGTCATGAAATGACCACACTGGTTAAAAAACAAGTCTGGCAGAAGGGCCTCAAAACTTGATTTTGCCAAATTGGCAATGACTGTGAAAACTTTTAAGATTTCTGCAAAATAGCTTTAAGAAGAAACCCCACCAATAACTATTATTGCAAGGTGGAAGAGCACTAAAATAACCAGCGTGAGGAGAAGAATCTGGCAAGACAGAATGGTCTGCATCATATGCTAAAAATGCTTAGAAGCATTTAAGGTGAGTGTGAATCAGAGGACTAAGGAACATGATGTTAGCAAATTGAGCGCGTCTCTTCTCACTTGACTTGTTCCACATCCCCCCTCCTTCCTCGACTGTCTGCCTTCCAGTATAATCTCCGGAGGCCATAGAAATGTTCTTCCTTAGATTTTAGCCAGTTAAGACTCCGAGATGTTCCCTTCCTGTTTACAGATGAAGTCTAAGCTTGTTGGACTGTAAACAGGGCCCTCTGAGTTCTGATTTCTCTGTCTCTCCAGATGATGACCCTCTCTTAGCCCCATGGGTCCTCCAACCCCTGCATGAATTCTCCCCATCTCTGAATTTAATGCTGAAGGTTCCTTCCTACCTTGTCTGCATTTCTTACTTGGTCAGGTTCAAGTTCAGAGATAATTTCTGAAGGGATTCCTCCTCAGACTCCTTTTCCTCCTGCAAACATACTCTGCCATTATCTTATAAAGGGAGGGTGTCATTTGGGAAGATACCTGCTGGACACGGGCATTGGGGCTTGGGGTTATTGCCTGTAAGTTGTAGTTGCTGAAGCAAGTACACTGACCCTGTATATTGGGTGCTCATTTGGGTGATTTAACGATGCTCATGGAAATTATATGGTAGAGGGTGCTAAAGCCCTCCAGGTCCATCTGGGCAGCAGCAACTTACATAATATTTGTATACATTTTTTTAGTTTATTTATTTATTTTTAAAGAGAGAGCATGGGAGAGGGGCAAAGAGAGAGGGAGAGGGAGAATTCCAAGTAGGCTCCATTCTCTCTCCACAGAGCCCAACATGGGGCTCGAACTCACAAACTGTGATATTGTGACCTGAGTCGAAATAAAAAGTCAGTCACTTAAGCAGCTGAGCCACTCAGGGACCCTGTTTATATACATCTTCTATTTAACCCTGCGTTTGAACCCTCTCAGGGCAGAAGCTTTCTCATTCTGTGTCCCATTGTCCAGTAGGGTCAGGCAGGAAATTTACTAAAGTACTCAGGAAATGCTGAATTGGATAGTTTAGTTAATCAGAATAAACATATTTTGAATACTTCACTCTTTTTTTTTAATTTTTTTAATGTTTTATTTATTTTTGATACAGA
The DNA here is from genome assembly GCF_006229205.1 of Suricata suricatta. Classification (NCBI taxonomy): domain Eukaryota; kingdom Metazoa; phylum Chordata; class Mammalia; order Carnivora; family Herpestidae; genus Suricata; species Suricata suricatta. Next base: position 125,453,697 of record NC_043706.1, on the reverse strand, counting down.
GAGAGACAGAGCATGAGAGGGGGAGGGGCAGAGAGAGAAGGAGACACAGAACCGGAAGCAGGCTCCAGGCTCTGAGCTAGCTGTCAGCACAGAGCCTGACGCGGGGCTCGAACCCACGAACGTGAGATCTGACCTGAGCCGAAGTCGGAGGCTTAACCGACTGAGCCACCCAGGCGCCCCTGAATACTTCACTCTTAATGAACCAAGACTAACTTTCCTGAGAAAATGATAGTAATTAATAAGTGAACCAGTCTTTAAGATTCACATGGAACTTGACGCAGGCTTCATTTAACCCTCATGGGTAACTTCATGAACACAAATCATGGCATAACAGAAGGCACCATCAGAGGGACACAAGAGATTATTAGTTTTTGCCCAGCTTCCTCTCCCTGAGTCTGGTGCCATCCTTCACCTCTCCCCTACCATGCTGCCATCAGGCAAATATTGTGTCACAACCAAGACAGGCTGTATGGCTGGCAGCCAAGGTATCTCACAAAGTGACTTTTACTTCTGTAAATTCCCCCATGGTCCAAGGCTTCGCTCTTAGTTGTGAAAGTTCAGAAATTCAGTTACAAAGATTTTGTCAGAATCTTAATATCTCCCCTCAAAGAAGCTTTCCATGGATTCAAAAACATGGATTAGGCATTCTTTCCAAATAGTACCGTTAGATTTTGCATTTACCTCTGTCCAAGCTCTAAGCTCTCTATATTGTTAATACCCATGTCTGTCTCCCTTATCAGACTATCGATTTCTTGAAGTCAGGGCTTGTCCTGTCTATTTATCTATATCTCCCTGTAAGTAGGATGTCAATACATGTTTGATAAATAATGAATGCATGCATGTATTCAGTTGGCAGATGCTTAATCTTTTGAGCAAATGTCACAAGATTCTGAAGTCTAAAACTATATTGTCAATTTAATAGTTCTCAGAAATATAGCTGCCAAAGTATGACAGCCTTTCCTTCATTGATCACAAGGTATGTGGCATCTGATCTGCCCATTTTCAAGAGGACTGACTCTGTCATCGCCGCATTTTAGTCCTTGACTCTTTAGTTTTGTGCTTTCTTAGCTGACCAAACTTCTGTTTGTCTGGGCACACTCTTCTAGATACATGTATACCTCCAGCCAACTTTGTTGATTCTTAATAGTCTGGGAGTCAGTCTAGCTCCTCAGAATGGCCTTGCATATTTCTTCCTGATCTATTACATGCTGCCTTATAATTTAACTCTCAAGGAGGAAATCTCAGGGAGCAAACTGGCTTTAATTACTCATTGTCACTACGTTTGGTCGGTATCATTATTCCCTTTATTTTACACGTGAAATAAACAAGACCTAGAAAGGTCAAATTAATTAGGCAAGATGGATACCACCCTTAAGGGGCAAGATTTGCATTAAAATTGATGTCTTTTGTTTCCTTGTCCATACTGCATCTTTCATTTTAAAAAACACGTTTTTAAATGTGGGGGTGGGGGTGCCTGTGTGGCTCAGTCCACTCAGGTTATGAACTCATGGTTCATCAGATGGAGCCCCACCATCGGGCTCTGTGCTGACAGTGTGGAGTCTGGTTGAAATTCTCTCTCTCCCTCTTTCTCTCTGCCCCTCCCCTGTTTGTGCTCTCTCTGTGTCTCAAAATAAATAAGTTAACTCAGAAAAATTTGTTGAGGTATAATGCATGTGAGAAAACTGAATACCTCAATGAATTTCTGTGAATTGGACAAAACTCTGTAAACATCAACCAGACCAAACATCGTCATATTCTCAACAACCTGGAAATCCCACTCATCCTCCCTTGATGTCACTACCCCACACCACCGGAGGGGCATCCACTGTCTCCAGTCCTGAGACGAGACTGGTTTTCTCTAATTTTATGCTTTATATAAATGGCATTATACAGTATGCATACTTTTTGCATCTGTTGTATTTTACTGAACATTATGTTTATGACGTTTCTCCATATTGCTGTAGTTACTCTTTCTCATGGCTATACAGTATTGTACTATTTTATGAAAAGATCACTATTTGTGTATCTATCTGATCTTGATGAGTGTCTGTATTTTTGTTAGTTTGAAACTAGTATGAACAGGGCGATTAGGTATTCTCTTCCCTTCAAATTCTGATCATATATTTCAAATTTTAGAGACAGAAACACAAATTCATGACAGAATGAATCAAGCTAGTTATTTTTAAAATGTTTGGTTTTACTTTAGAATGTCAAGGGTGGCATAATATTATAAATTGATGAATATAATTAGCAACATTGAAAGTTTAAATGAGAGAGAAGTATAGTCCTCTAAAGAGATACAACTTTTTCAAAAAAATTCACTATTGATTTTCAATAAAAACTCATTTTTAAAAAATTTTTAAAATGTTTTATTTATTTTTTTGAGAGAGAGACAGTGTGAGCAGGGAAGGGTCAGAGAGAGAGCGAGACACAGAATCCAAAGATAGGCTACAGGCTCTGAGCTAGCTGTCAGCAAAGAGCCCAACATGAGGCTCTAATCCACGAACCATGAGATCATGACCTGAGCCAAAGTCAGACACTTAACTGACTGAGCCACCCAGGTGTCCCAATAAAAAATCTTAGTAAACTAAGAACAGAAAGAAATTTTCTTACCACATTAAAGGGTTAGAAAAATCCTACAGCAAACATCATACTTGTTTGAAGTGGGGAAAAGCATGATCTTTAAGATCTGGAAAAAGACAAGTAGGATTTTTCTCACTGAAAAAAGTGCTGAAGGTACTAGTAAGCACAATGAGATGTGAAAGACAAACAAAGTTGTAAGACTAATGAAGGAGAACAGAAGTGTTATTATTCATAGATGATATAACAAAAAAATTAAAAACTACACACATAAAATATTAGAAATACTGGATGTGGAGAAAAAGGGACCCTTGTACATTTGTTGGTGGGAAGGCAAACTGGTGAAACCATGGTGGAAAGCAGTATTTTGAGGAGATTCCTCAAAAGATTAAAAAAAGAACTACCCTATAATACAACAATTTTACTTCTTGATATTTATCTGAAGTAAACATAAATACTAACCTAGAAAGATATCATGCACCCTCATGTTCATTGTAGCATTGTTTATAATAGCCAGGACACAGAAATAACCTACATTTCCATCAATGGATGAATGAATAAAGAAATTGTGAAATGGGGTATTATTCAAACATAAAAAAGGAATGAAATATTGCCAGTGTGACAACATGAATGGACCTTGAGGACATTATGCTGAGTGAAATAAGTCAAACAGAGAAAGAGAATGTTGTATCTTTTTAATATGTGGAGTCTAAACAAAGATACAAATGAAAATAATCTCACAGATACAGAGAACAGATTGGTGGTTGCCAGGTGGAGGCGGAGGTGAAAGAAACAGGTGAACTGTTGTTGACGTCTTTTATAGTTTAAACAAATTGAACAAAAATTTTAAAAATAAAATAAGTAATAAAAATAAATAAGAATTTAGCAAGTTTGCTAGTTGAAATATTTCAATAGATGAACAAAAACAGGTAGACTGTATAATTTTATTAAAAATATAGAATTTAAAAATAAGTCATCTAAAAGTAAATGTTGGAAAAGAACTCTTACAAAAATATTGACAAAAGCCTCGAGGAGACATTTCATTGAGAAAGTCTCTGTAGTATAGAAATACACACATGAAAACATGCCCAGTCTCATGAGTAAGCCAGGAAATGCACTGAAATTCACCAGAATCCATTTCTTTTCCTCGCATGTTCACAAAAATTGTGTCAACATGGATATGGAACAACTAGTTAAACTTATGCCCTGCTGGTAGTATATATCATTTCAGAAAACAATTTAGCATTATCTAGTAAAGGTGATTTCATGCAGTGAATGTAGCTCAACTATTCTACTCCTGGATATATACCATAGAGAAAAGCTTTGATGTATATAAATGTCTATCTACAGTAGAATGGAAAAAGAATGAGAATTATTATCTGAGAGATTACTATATATCAGGGGAAATAAACACATCTCAGCTGCCTGAAAAAATGTAGATAAGTATCAAGAACATAATATTGAACAAAAAAGCAAAGTTGAAGATGAATATATACCATACGGCTCCACTTATAAAACGTTGAAAAACAGAAACAACTAAACAGTATATTCTTAAGTGGTTGATGCATATTTGGTAAGTTTATAAAGTAAAATTTTTTAGTTTATTTATATATTTTGAGAGAGACAGAGACAGTTTAAGCAGGGAAGTGTCAGAGAAAGAGAGGGAAAGACAGAATCCCAAGCAGGTGTTATGCTGTCAGTGCAGAGCCTGACATGGGGCTCAAACCCATGAACCATGAGATCATGACCTGAGTGAAAGCCAAGAGTCAGACGCTTAACCTACTGAGCCACCCAGGTGCTCCAAGTCTATAAAGTAAAGCAAGGAAATGGTAAACACAAAAAATAAGATAACTTTCACCAATTAAGGAGAAAGAATGGGATAAGTTTAGAAGGTTACACAGAGAATCTGAAAGGTCACAAAAAACAATGGACTTTACTTCCTTCATCCGCATGATGGATTTTCAGGCAAGGTTGATATGCAGCTGGTACAACGTGGCAGAGCTGGTCTAACACATCCTTACTAGTTGTAAAGAGTTTCTTCAAGGACACCTCTGAGTGTCCCCTCCAAGTACTTGCATTGCTCCTCCTCCTTAATTCATTTGCATGCAATTTAATGATTGAGATTTTGAGTTTAGACCAACTACTGTTTACTACTACTATTTACCAGTTACTTTTTGTTTTTTCTTTGTCTCGCCTGTTTTATGCTCCTTTGTTTTTCTCTTTCTGTCTTCTTTCAGCAGATTTTATTATTATCTCATTTTCTATTTTCTTTTATCTTTTAGGCTGACATCCTCATATATATTTCACTAGCGTCTACTCTAGAGATCAAAACATGCGTCCTTAACTCACCACAATCTACCTTACATTAATACTTTACCACCCTTGCAGACATGCTGAGAACAGTTTAAGTCCTTTTGCCACTCTCAGCTTTGTACTTTATTGCTGTTACATATTTTGTTTCTACATAGATTGTAAATTCCATAAGGCATTGTTGTCATTGTTGTTTTAAAGTTCAATTACCTGAATTTTTGCCCATTCTGCTGCTCTTCATTCTTCCTGTAGTCTTTTGTGTCTGTCCAGGATCCCTGTTCCCTTAGCCTGGAAAAAGTCCTTCAGGATTTCTTGAGGTGCAGGTCTCCTGGCAATGAATCATCTCCGCTTTTGTCTGCCGAAAAGTATGTTTTTACTGTAATTTTTAAAGGAAAGTTTTCTGGGCAGAGGACCTGAATAGACACTTTTCCAAATAAGGCATCCAGGTGGTCAACAGACACATAAAAAGATGCTTTCACATCATCAGGGAAATGCAAACCAAAACCACAATGAGAATATCAACTTGGACCCATCAGAATGACCAGTGTCAAAAGAGCAAGAAATAACAAGTGTTGGCAAGGATGTGGAGAAAGGAGGACCTTCATGCAATGTTAATGGGAAGGCAAATTGGTGCAGCTACTAAGGAAATCAGTATGGAGATTCTTCAAAAATTAAAAATAGAACCACCATGTGAATCCAGTAATTCCACTTCTGAATATTTATCTGGGAAAACCAAAACACCAATTCAGAAAGATAGATGCATTCTTACGTTTTTTGCAGCATTATTTATAATAGCCAAATTATTAAAGCAATGTAAGTGTCCATCAATACAGATAAATGGATAAAGAGGTTGAGAGAGAGAGAGAGAGAGAGAGAGAGAGAGAGAGAGAGAGAGAGAGAGAGAGAGAGATATGTATATATTAGCCATAAAAAAGAATGAAATCTTGCCATTTGGAAAAACATGTATGGACTGAGAGGGTATAATGCTATGTGGAATAAGTTAGACAAAGAAATACAAGTACCACATTATTTAACTTTTCTGTAGAATCTAAAAAACAAACAATAAACAACAAAGAAAGAAACAGACTCATAAATATTGAAAAAAAACTAGTGGTTGCTAGAGGGGAGGGGGATGGGAAGATGGGCAAAATAGAGGACAAAGAGACAAACTTCATGTTATAAAACACATAAGATGAAAAGTACAGCATGGGAATATAGTTAATAATATTGTCATAACATACATTGTTGTTGATAAATTGTGGTGACAGATGGTAACTACACTAAGGTGGTAAGCATTTTGTGATATATATAATTGTCCTAACATTATGCTTTACACCTGAAATATAATGCTATATGTCAACTATAACTCAATTGAAAATAAATAAACAGGGGCACAGGGCTGGCTCAGTTGGTTAACCCTCCAACCCTTGATGCCGGCTCAGGTCATGGTCTCGCAGTTGTAAGATGGAGCCTGTGTCACCCTCCTCCCTGACTGTGAAACCGGCCTGGGATTCTCTCCCTCCCTCGCCCTCTGCCCCTCCCATGCTCATGTGGTCTCTCAAAATAAATCAATAAACCATTAAAAAAATACAAATTTTTTCACTTGTCATAGAGTTCTAGGTAGGAAGTTTTTCCTTTCAGCATTTAAAGATATCATTCTACTGCTTCTTATTTGCATAATATCTGTCCAAAGGTCAGATAAAGCTTATTATTGATCCTTTGAACTTAATATGTCTCTTTTGTCGGTTGCTTTTAATATTTTTATCAGTTATGATTTTCAGTTATATAATTTCTGTTTATTTTTTACAGACTTCAATTCTCTGTGAAAATTTGTTAACTTCAGTAAGTTTTGGGCTCAATTTCAATTTTTTTTAATCAACTACTTGCAGTTTATGTGCTGTAATGTACTCTGATAAAAATATTTAAGTACATAGTTTCAGAGAAATTAGCAATCTTTTATGAACTCTGGAGGTAAAGTTCCTCATGGCTTCTTCTCACTTACTCCAAATCTATCTTAAGATCCTTGTTCACTAAAAATTCTTTATGTTTTGATTTATCTGGATGGGGGAGGTTTCTTCACATAGGAAACCCAAAGTTTTCCCTTAGTTTCTTAGACTGATGACATTACTTCAATATTACATGTATGTGACAGACATAATCTTCCTCAGTTCCCTTTACAACTTTATTCTTGACTCTTTAACTTCAGAGTTATCTTCCTAGCCTTCTGCTGAGATTATAATTTGATGGCAAACTACAGTGTTAAACACATTACGGTTGAATCAAAGCTCAGCAAAGGCAACTTAATATTTTGTGAAATATGCATTCCCTGGGTAAATGTGAATAAGTGTTATAGATCAACTGTTTCATATGAGCATGCCTCCGTGGTCTGGAAAGCTGGTAGATTCCTTGAGAGCAAGGCTGGGGCCTCAAATTCTCTTAAACTCTCTTGACACTGCCTGATACAGCTCTTAGTATATATGATAGGAGTTCAGTCGATGTCTGGTGTAACTATTCAAAATTTGAGGTGACATGTAGAAAGTATTTCTATGCTGCTTCATAATTTAAGACCAAGAATTAACTCTGATATCTACAAATTTAAGTCGGTAAAAATATCTTGAGAATGAGATTACACCACATGTACTTTTAAAGAGAAATATTTCCAATGGCTTCAGGTAAAGCTGTTGAAAATAATTAAGCAGCCTCTTTCTATAGAGCACCGATCCTTGTACCCTTTACAAGAAGACTCCAAGAAAGTGTGGTTTGGACAAATAATTCAGTAAATATAGGTTTTTAAATAATAGTTTATTGTCAAATTTGTTTCTATATAACACCCAGTGTAAATACAGTTTTAAGAACAGTCACCACAAAAAAGTTTAAATTTTTAGAACACTGAATTATAATACCTGGTGGGAGAAGGAGCATGTGGAAAGTAATTGCAACTAGCAGATGTAACAGGCAAACTGAAGTTGCAGAGGCTTTTGTATAATAAAGATGTTTTTCTCAGTCACTCAAAACCCAGGGCAGGCTTGGTGGCTAACTCCATCAGAGGCCATGTGGTCTAGAACATGTGACCTCAAGGTTACCAGGGCACAGCATACAGGAATAGAGGAACTGGGAAATAATTGTAAGCATTGGAATTACTTTACACATTTTCCACTGGCCAGACCCAGTTATGAAACCTAAGCAATTACAAAGGAGGCCCAGAAATGTAAAGGACAAGGGGTATTTGGTGACTTACAAGTCTCTGCCACAGGAAGGATAGGAGAGAATATCAGTATAATGTCAAATTGATTGTTTGGCCTGGACTTTTAACTCTTCTATTATCCAAAGAGTATACATGGGTATAGAAACAAAAATCTGACTGTGGTAATAACAGGGGCTATTGGGTTTTCAAAAGCAGACATTTCCCTTTATTCATTTAATAAGCATTTATTACTGGACTACTATAAGCACAGAACACTGTGTGACACAATGAAGTAGAAATAAAGATAAATTAGTCAAAACATTTTTCCTCAAAGAACAGAGAGATTAAGAGTGAAGATAAAGACAAGTCATAGAATGTGTACTCAATTGTCATTTCTTTTATCTGTCTTCACAAACTGCTGTGTTTTGCATTTGTTAACAAAAGGAAGTTCAACTCCACTTCTGGGTATATATCTCAGAGAAGTAGAAACAGGATCCCAAAAGATATCTGCATTCCCTTATTACATCATTATTCACAACATCCAAGATATGGAAACAACCTAAGTACCCATGGATGAATTAATGGATAAAGATGTGATACATATATACAATGGAGTATTATTCAGCCACGAGAAAGAAGGACATTCTGTCATTTGCAATATCATGAATGGATCTTGAGGACATGCTAAAATAGATCAGTCAGATGGAAAAGGACAAATACTGTATGATCTCACTTATATGTGGAATCTAAAAAAGCCAAACTCATAAAAATAGAGAGCAAAATTGTGGTTACAGGGGCTGGGAAGTAGGGAGATAGAAGAGATGCTGTTTAAGGGTGCAAATTTGCAACAACTAGTAAAGAAGTTCTGCAGATCTAATGTACAGTAGAATGAGAAAGACAACAATATAGGATTATAATCATCAAACTTGCTAAGAGACTGATCTTAATTATTCCAACCCCTAAAAAGAAATGATAATTATGTGGTATGACAGAGGTGCTAATTATCACTACAAAGACAATTATAAGATATAAATGTATCAAATCAACACATTGTGCCCCTTAAATTACACAATGTTATTTGTCAAATGTATTTCAATTAAAAAAACCCACTTAAAAGCTATTTCAAGTGCTTCATTTTTTATTTAAAGTAGGAATTGTATTCTTATCAGCTTCTGCAGGCTAATGGTCAGCGGTTAAACTAGTATTAAAAAACATGCATATAGACAGCTGTAATACTTATATTTTCATGTAAGCGGAAAAGATTCTTCCAGAGTCACCTGGGCTCTAATTTTCCTCCTGCCACTGGCTAGCCCTGTGACCTTCAGCAAGCCATTCACCCCTAAGGCCTTTGGTTTTCCCACATTTAAAGATGTTCTGTAAGGTCTCTTCCTAGTATAGATTACAAATTTTTTTTTCCTTTAGGATTTGACTTCATTGTTTCTCCCACTCCTCCTCTCTTCCTACTCAAATACCTCCCCCCACTTGTAACTGGGTACCCCATTCTGGTGCCCCAGATGAGCTTGACATCCCCCAAAGAGGCTCAGTCTTTAGAATCTGGTCCTTCCTGAATCTTTTCTCACTCTACTGTAATATGCTCTTGTCCTATGGTCCATTCTCTTAAGCCTTATTTTTGCTTCTAAGGACTTAGCTAATCACCTAAACTAACAAGTACCAATGTGTTCATAAAGCTGTTGCTTCGTTCCAGTCTCAAGTAACACAAATGCTGGACAGGTGTAGTTTTGTGGAGAAATTTCTTCCCACAAAGAGCACTGCTATGAGGGCAAATATGAGGTTGTTTGGTGGGCGGGAGGACAAGAGAAACCTTACGTCTCTTGGCCAATCAACTGTCTGGGCCTATGACCAATGGAAGAAGGAAAGAAAGAAAAGAAGGAAGGAAGGAAGGAAGAAAGGAAGGAAGGAAGGAAGGAAGGAAGGAAGGGAGAAAAGAGAAAGAGAGAGAAGAGAGGAAGGAAGGAAGGAAGGAAGGAAGGAAGGAAGGAAGGAAGGAAGGAAGGAAGGAAAGAAGACATGTCTTTAAACTATTTTGCTATTGATAATTTCACAAGAGAATACTTCCTATGATATCCCTTCTTAAATAGCACCTCTCCATTTGGACAAATTAAAAATCCTCCTGAAATTACATTGGTCACATTGTGTAATAAAAGGCATTGAAATTTTATCAACTACTTTTTCCTGTGTAGTGAGCTGGTATTCTGGTTTCTTTCTTTATTTCATAACTATGATGCATTATGTCAACTGATTTCTGAAAGTTAATCTAAACTTGCATTCTGGGAATAAACCCAATTTTTTATATGCTCCTGTTTTTACATATTCCTAAATTTGATTTGCTAATATTTGGATTAAGATTTTTGCATTTATAACTTTCTTTCTTGCAAGGTCTTTGTAGGTTTTGGTATTGTGGTTATCCTGCACTCATAAGTTGAGTTGGGAAATAGTCCTTCCTTTTCTATCCTTTAGAAGAGTTCAAATATATTTAGTGTTACTTCCTAATAAAAAGTTTTTAGAATTCATTGCTAAAGACAACTGAACTTGGAACTTTAATTTACTGCATGGTTTTCAATTACAAATTTATTGTTATTATATATCTGAGTAGCAAGATTTTATATTCTTTGCATCAGTGGTAATAAGCTATATTTTTTAAAGAACTTTTTTATTTCATTTAAATTTTTAAGTTGATTAGCATAAGTTGGTTATATTTTTATTATTCTTTTAGTGGATAAAATATCTGTAGTGTTTCCATTTTCATCCCTGGTATATGCAATCCACAACATCATTCTTTTTCTCTTGATTAGTCTTCCCAAGAGTGTTTCATTTTTATTACATTTTTCAAAGAAGTAATTTTTGGCTTTGCTGATTTTCTTTATTGCATGGTTGTGTTTTTTTTTATTTTATTGAGTTTAATGTTTTTATTTTTCTGATTTATCTACATGAATACTTAGGTCACTGATTTTCAACCTTTCTTTCTTTTTTTCCAACACGTGCATTTAGAGAGAGAAATTTCTCTCTGAGCATGGCTTTAGTGGCATTGTGGATGTTGATACATCATATTTTCATCATCATTTAATTAAACACATGTTCTAATTCCCATTGTAAAGTCTTATTTGATCTGTAATGTGTAGAAGAGAGTTAACACACCAATCCTACCTGCTATCTATTGAAAGTCCTGTTTACAAGTTTGGCCATTGGCTGACATCTGGAAACTTGGATTTTGAGAGTTTTCATCGTCTCCCCACGCCATCTGATATGAGTGATTCCCTATGCCTAAACTGCAAAAACAGCATAGTTTATGCTGAACTGTAGTCTATGCTTTCCTTCTGGGAGTCTGGAATTTTGGTACACATAGGCAAAGGCTGCCTTCTTGACCAGCACCCAATAAAAACTCTGGTCATGAAGTCTCTATGGTACATCGTTGGCAGCAGTTCACACAGGTTGCCACAAGCTGCAGTTGGGCATATTAAGGCATCCTGTGTTACTGCACTGGGAGAAGATTCTGGAAACTTTCACCTGATTTCCCCCTTTCACCCCATGTACCTTTCCCTTTGCTGACTTTATTTGTATATTCATGTAATACAACATAGCTGTTGAGAGACAGTGAGAAATTACCTTGTTGTGTGTGTGGGGGCATGTCAGTGTTCTGCTAGGTTTTCACAGTCTATACCTTTTCCACTCTGTGACTTTTAATCTTTTTGTCTTTATATTTAGGTATGTCTCTTATAAACAACATGTACTTAGGTTTTGTAATTTTTATTGTCTGGCAATTACATTCATTGTAAATAGTAATATTATAAAATTATACTGTCATGCTCTTTGGATTATACTTGACCCACTTCTGGGAAATAACTACAATGCCATTATGTAGAAGTATGTGTATTCAAAACCAAACTGTCAGAAAGGAGATTAGTTGGGTCCTCAAGGGAGGATGTGGCAAACTTTTTCTTAAAGAGCCAGACAGTAAACAATTTAGGCTTACATTTCATATGATGCAAGTAGTCAATTCTGCTAAAGTGGCCACCAAACAGTCATAAATAATATGTAAATAAGTAGGCATGACCATATTCCCATATTCTGTATATACAAAAACAGGTAGCTAATTTGTAACCTATAGTTTGCCAACTCTTGTTCTAGAATCAATTACTTGGATGCTTATTGGTATCCCAAATGGTTCCCACATTTATTTACATATTTTTGCTTTTTGTTCTCTTTGTCCTCAGTCTTAATAAGTTTTATTGACCTTTTTTCTAATTCACTAAACTATGTGTCTAATCTCTAGGTAAATCATCTATTATATTCTTAATTTCAACTATTCTATATTTTGCTTATACATTTTACATTTGATGTTTTTGTAGATTCCAATTCTCTGGTAAGGTTGTACATGTTCTCATCTCTTTCTTTGGACATATTAATCATAGTTATGTTAAAGTCCAAGTCCGTTGTTTTCTTGCAAGATTTTATTTAAATTCAAATTAGTTAACATAGAGTGTAGTATTGGCTTCATGTGTAGACTTTAGTGGTTCATCACTCACATATAACACCCACTGCTCATCACAGCAAGTGCCCGCCTTAATGCCCATCATCCATTCATCCTTTACTACCGTACACACACCTCCCTTCAAGCAACCCTCAGTTTATTCTCTATAGTTAAGAGCCTCTTATGGTTTGTCTCCCTCTCTTTTATCTTATTTTTCCTTCTCATCTCCTATATTCCTGTTTTGTTTCTTAAATCCCACATGAGTAAAATCATATGACATTTGTCTTTCTCTGACTGACTTACTTTGCTTAGCATAATATTAGTTACATCTATGCCATTGCAAATGGCAAGATACCATTCTTTTTGATGGCTGAGTAATATTCCATTGTGTATATACCTCATCTTCATACACCATGTCCCATATCTTCTTCATCAGTCAATGGACACTTGGGCTTTTCCATAATTTGGCTGTTGCTGATAGTGCTGCTATAAACACTGGGGTGCATATACTTCATTGAATCAGCTTTTTTGTGTCATTTGAATAAATACCTAGTAGTGTAACTGCTGAGTCACCGGGTAGCTTTATCTTTAACCTTGTGAGGAACCTCTACACTATTTTCCAGAGTACCTGCACCAGTTTGCATTCCCATCAATAGCGTAAGAGATTTCCCCTTTCTTCACACCTTTGCCAACATCTGTTGTTTCCTGAGTTGTTAATGTTAGCCATTCTGACAGATGTGAGATGGTATCTCATTGTGGTTTTTATTTGATTTTTTGACAGTGAGCATTTTTTCATGCATTTATTAGCCATTTGTATGTTAAAGTCCAACTCCATTAACACCAATGTCTAAATTCTTGTGGTTCTATTTTTATCTTTTTTTCTTGTTTTTTAGTCATTTGTTACCATCTTTTAGTTTGCCTAATAGACTAATGATTGCATATGAACAGTTGTAGAAATAATTTGCTGCTCTTTCTAATGTTATCTTTCTTTTCCAGATAGAATTAACTTTTTGGTTTTGTTACAGACATTCCGAATAGGACATGTCATTTAATTCAAACTCAGACACAACTAGTTTGAAGAAAAGTTTCAATATTTTCTATACACTGATTAATTTCTTTTTTCATCTTAATCTTAGAGTGTGTAGATCTGGTTGGATTATAACTGGAAGTCCAACTGCCTCTTCTGCTTACAGGCTTTGATTCCAAGTGTGGTGTTCTCACCGTTGTGAAACTATTGAGAACTCACCTCAGTGTCCCCACCTCTTAGTCAAATCTTTCTGCCCTGCTCTGTAGCTCTTTAGTTCTGCACTGTTCATGAACTAGCAAATACCTCAAGAGGAAAAGCAGTGCAGACTACTGGGACCACTGCAGTATGTTTTTCCTTTTTCTAAGATCTTCATTTCTCAAGTCTTGACTGCTGAATAGCTCTGCTTTAGAGTCTTAGTGAGACTATTGAAAGCTTAACCCAGGACCCTCAATCCCTTATCTTCCACTAATTCTCAGCTTAGTAGACTTTTGCTAAAACACTACAAGAGGAAATTTTCTACAGAAATCCAGACCTATATTTATTCATTTTCCTTGTTTCTGGGATTCTGATACCTCAACTCATGACCACCTAAAGAGCTTTCTAATGCCTTCAAACATATGTATGTTCTTGCACACATATACATGCTGCGTTTTATTTGTTAATTGTTTTTCTTTTTTTAAATTTTTTAACATTTATTCATTTTTGAGAGGCAGATAGAGACAGAGCATGACTTGGGGAGGAGCAGAGAGAGAGAGGGAGTCACAGAACCTGAAGTAGGCTCCAGGCTCTGAGCTGTCAGCACAGAGCTCAATGTGGGGCTTGAACTCACAAACCGTGAGATCCTGACCTGATCTGAAGTCAGACACTTAACTAACTGAGCCACCCAAGTGCCCCTATTAATTTTTTTTATTTTGAGATGGTTAGTCTGTAAGAAGACACACCACCTAAAATAGTCAACCTTAATATAATCTTTATAAACCTGAAATTTTACATGTAAGCACTTCAAGCTACAATGTGAGCTTCATTTCCAGTGATTAGAATTCTTTTTTTTTTGTAAAGACAACATTTATATTCCTTTGAAAGCCTTGCAACTCTGCCTTGACTTTATAGTCATATAAAACTCCTAGATATTTTTCATATGAGCAGTGATTAAGCAGAGCTCTTATTAGTATAACTTATTTAACTTAAGTGTAGGGTTTTACTTTGGAATGGTATCTTGTTAACTTAAATCATTCTTCTTTATAGTAAAAACAATAAGAATTGAAAAGTTATCACTTCTCTGTTTTATATTTACATTAAATCACTGATAAAACCATGATAAAGCCATGAGCTCTTCTACTTTTGATTTTTTTCCTGTTTTGCTCTTTAAAAAGATTTAAAACTACATTTCATTCCCTCAGCAACTTATTGAAAATTCATTGAGAGCTAAGAGCATGAATGACTCAGTCTTGAATCCTTTTGTACATAAGGAAAATGTGTTTTTTGTAGTAGATGTACTGTATTTTTGGAAGGCTCTTTTGATTCTGGGTGTTTAACTATTTCTAATGCCATTTGTGTAGCTCCATGACACTCTTCTATAATTATTACTGGTTATATGACTTTCCCCCATTATTGTAAGTGTTCTTTAAAAGTGAAAAATTATTTCAGAGCCACTGTAAATGGTTGTCTCTTATCTTCTTGCTAGGATTATTTGTTCCTAGGTTGCAAATTTTTTCTTTTTGAAAGCTTTTCAACAGTAATTCCTTCCTCCATTTTGGTCACTGAATTGCTTTTTCCTGAACTTGTAGAAATCTATTTGTCTGTGATTTTTTAAATCTGTTTATTTATTTATTTATTTTGAGAGAAAGAGAGAGCAAGCAGGTGAGGGGCAGAGAGAATCCCAAGCAAGTTCCTGTAATGTCTGTTTCATGAACTGAGATTTTGACAGCTTGACCTGGGACTAGATCTCATGAGCCATGAGATCATGACCTGAGCTGAAATCAAGAGTCAGACACTTCACTGACTGAGTCACCCAGGCACCCCTACTTGTCTCTGCTTTAGTTCACATGTCTACTTAGGCTCAGCATTTCCTCCCTTGGATATAAAAACATTAAGATGGTAAATACTTTCTTCTGCCTTTTATCTTACCTTGATAGCACCATAAAAGACATCCTTGTGGATTAGAATTAAGTACAAAATAGTAGTTCTGGTTGTCTCTCCTTTACTGTCAAAAAAGTCAGTCAAGAATTTCTCAGATGTGCTGCTTTTAACAAAAAGAGATTTCAGCAGATATACTACAGCCTGTTGAATTACACACAGTCCTTCCTAAATCTTGCTTCTCTGATGGTTTTGTGATTTGTATTAGACCACAAAATCTCAGTCCATGAAACAAACATTAGAGGAAAATGCCAAAAAAGAAAATCTGACCAGAAAAAAAATGAAATGAAAAATAATTTTACATACAAATCAGTAAATGGAGGAAAAACACATATTTAAGTATTAATTATATGTTGATCACTTACCTATATGTAAACCTGAAAATACTTAATACAAAACAAATTTGAAGAACACAGATTGGATTTCAAGTAGAAGTTGACTTTGACTTGAGCACAAAGTCTGCCAAGTCTGGAGGGGAAGGAAGAAGGAGAAAGGCCTGTAAACTTAGCCAACCGACTTCTTCCAAAAGGTGCACCAAATGCTGGCACATAAGTGCCCCCTCCAGGCCTGTGGCGTCTGTACTGGCAGTTAGCCAATGTCAAGAAACAAAGGGATCAAATTCTGGGGGAGCTGCTTCATCCAGGAGTTGGCATGCTACCGTCAAGACACATTCAGATGGAACTTGGACATTAATGGAATTGGCAGTTAGTGTAGAATTTTCAAATGGATCTTTCAGTTTTAGCTTGAACTCCCAGGGCCAGAGCTGCTAAAGTGGCTGCAAGCTGTGCTGCCTTCCCTTTGCCTCAGGATACAATTAAACAAGCCATCGTGAAGTTGGCCAGATTCTCCTCTCTAGCCGCCTACAGACTTATTTTCATATTTTTTCCAAGCAAGGAACCAGGATGAAATTCAATATCAAACAGAGATGGTTCATTTTTCTGATGTAACAAGCATGGTTTTACATATGATTCCATGTAGCAGTGATAGTTAGCTGTTCCCCAACCACTTGTGCCTCCCTTCTGCAAAGCGGTTGTGGCTTGGAATGAGCTGCCCCATCCATGATTCTGTCCCCAGCACCACTACTTGCTTGTAAGCAGTGCCATGGGACTGGTTCTCGGCAAAGGAACACAAGCAGAATGGTGTCACTTCTAACCTGAGGTGGCTATAAAGTACATATACACATTCTACCCTCTCTCTTCTCCATCTGTTGGCTGAATTTTGTTGCCCAGGGAAATTTCAGAAGCTACTTCTTTAATCTCCTCAGGGAGGGTTTCTAAACAGGTACAAAAAAAAGAATGTTTTCTCTCCATAGCAAACAAGAAGACAAATACTAGACTTTTATAGAGCAAAGAAAAACACCTATTGTGCTAAATTGCTGAGTTTATTTTAAAGATCTTTTGATTTCAATAGCTAGTATTATACTAACCCACAATGCCTTTATATCAGTCGTATTCGTGTGTCTTCCTTCACACACACCACACATATACACACACACAGAGAAAGATCAGCACTCTTAGGTAATTTGCTTCTAAAGTCTCACAGACTAGCTGTATCAATCAAGATTCTATAAAGTGCCACTACTTTATACATATTATATATAGTATATATATTTGTTTATTATATACTAATATATAATATGTGTATATTATATAGTGCATATGTCTATTTATGTGTAGTATATATATGTATAGCATTAGTATATTAGTATATATAGTATGTATATATATAATTAGTATATTAGTATATATAAATGTGTATGCATATATTAGTGTATACATATAGTGTATCTATAGTGTATATATTATATAGTGTACACACACATACATATTTATATAGGTGTGGGATGTGCATGTGTGTAACTGTATTTGCTACAAGGATTTCATCTTACACAGTTGTGAAAGTTAATCAGACTCAATAAGGCTGTGTCTTTGAATCTGATCTTGTACCTTCAAGTCCATAGGCAAAATGGCTGGGGAATGAGGGAAAGCTGGTGCAAGCTGGAAGTCACAAGGACAAGTGGAACCAGTTCTTAATTCTCAATCTTTCCAATCTGGAAGATGTAAGTATTCCACAGGACCCACTGGCACCCTTCATCATGGTGCTGACCACACATGTGACATACAAGTTGGAAAAAATCCAGGAGGATGTGGAGCCAGGTGAAGGAGGTTCAGACTTGGCTGCTGTCCCATGCTGAAGAAGTGAAACAATAAATAGTCAACGGCATTTGTGAGCTACAAAACATCTGATGAAATTGTTTCAACCTTTGAATATTAAAAGAGAAGACAATTGCTCCTTCAATTCTGCCCTCCAAATCTTATGCAAAAAGTCTCTCATGGATCATCTTAAAAGAAAAATTTCAGAAAAGAGAAATCTTGTAAGCATTTCATCCAGGTCAACACATTGCAAAGCCCTGATGCCAGTCCACTGTTGGAATTACCAGCCAACTTTTGCTTTTTAAAAAGTTACTACTCCCTTATTAAACAAATGTGCATGGAGGACTACCTATTTTCCAGTATTTGGGAAATATTGGAGATAAAAATATGAGTAACAGATACTCCAAACTTCTAAGAAATCACTTCTAGTTGAAGAAGCAAAGCTTTAAACAAAATCATAATATAATGTTGTCATTGTGTGGTATTGCTATCATAGGATATTATATGAACTCAGAGAAGCAGCAATGTAGGATATTGATTACACTAGACAACCTTGCCCATACCTACAATTACAAATATCTTGGGAAACATCACAAGCTCCAATACTAGCAACTTCCAATCTGCTTTTTGTAGTTAGTTACATCCCCTGCTGTCTTTCCAAGGTGTTAGGTTGACAGTCACAAGTGTAGAAAGAACAATGAACCTCATCCTAACTTCAAAAACCAGAGTTGAGGCCAAAAGCAGTCACCAGTCAAATGGTGTCAACTGCTTTATTTTAAATCAAACACAGTGGAGAGGAGAGATTAACAGAGTGAACAAAGATTTGGAGACAAGTGTTAAGTCATTTTTCATATACTAATCACGTAACCAGTAGTATGATTTAGTAATATGAGAAACATATACTAACAAGAAATAAGAATTCATTTTTATTCCAACACTGCAAACAGTATATGCTATATAGGTCCATCATCAAGGCACAAACTGTGCAACATGGTTCTCAAATTATTCAAGGCACTTCACTGGCATTTCCTAATTAACCAATAAACATCAACAAAATTAAAATCTAATTATTATGGTCTTCATTTGCCAAATGGGATAACTAAGGACAAAGACAGATTTTCTCAAGGTCAGGAAGAATTTGTCACAAAATGAGAAGGAACAGCCATATCTCTAACTTTCTTCTAGAATCCATGCTGATAGCTTCCATCCCTTGCATAATAGAATGGACTGTAGAGTTCAGAATATTCTTCCTGCTGCTTCTCAGTTAACTTGCCATTTTCTTCCCTCTCCTCCTTGCTCCCTGATCCCGGAGGTAAAACTGGTGGTGTTTATTCTAAGTGGTTTAAACAGGGGCACCTGGGTGGCTCAGTTGGTTAAGCCTCCGACTTTGGCTCAGGTCAGATCTCACGTTCGTGGGTTTGAGCCCCGCATCGGGCTCTGTGCTGACAGCCAGCTCAGAGCCTGGAGCCTGCTTCCGGTTCTGTGTCTCCTCCTTTCTCTGCCCCTCCCCCTCTCATGCTCTGTCTCTCTCTGTATCAAAAATAAATAAAAAATTAAAAAAATATATTTTAAACAAACTGGAGCAGCATTATTTTCTAAAGAGAGTGACCAAGAAAGAGAGGTGTAAATTTGTGAGTCCCAAAGTAAATTAAGCCTAAAGCAACAAAACTCCTGGAATCTTGAAACTTCAATTTACTGCCTTGTTGTAGGGATTTTGACTGTGGCACTAGAGATATTTTTTTTATCAAAAATACTGAACAGAAGAGGTGAAATTTTATTTGTTTTTTGCCAAGTGCTTAATAGTGTACATATAAATGAAGTAACTATAATTTAACATCCAAACATGGATACTGTGAAAGTAAAGGGGGCCAATTAGTTATTACATCTGGAAAGTAAGCAGAAACAAGAACTGCTGGAACAAACTGAGACTCACTTGACCAACTACATGGTAATATGTCTTTTGTTAATAAATGTGGAAACATCTGCACCGTTGGTGAAGGCCCATATCAGGCGTTATTGGCTGGCTCTGTATGCTCACTAGCTCACTGCGTTTCACTCTGGAGATCTAAGTTTAGGTGATGCATTAGTTTCTTAGGATTGCTTTAACAAAGGACAACAAACTGGTGGCTTTACACAATACACACTTATTCTTCCACAGTTCTGGGGGCAAGATCTTTTTTGGAGAACACAACCTAACCCTTAACAGATGCCAATGCATCAAAAAGCATATATTTAGATTTAAAATGAAAAAGTAGCAACGGCCCTGCTGCCTCTTGAGTATGCTTTGCAGTCCTTACTATTATCGTGGTTTCTTGAACAAACAGTCTTATAGAGAGGCCAGAAGCAGGTTACTAAAGAGGACACAGGGGAAATACAGAGCACAGACGTCATTTCACAACGAGGTTCAAATCCATCATGAGCAGATAGCCTTTAGAAATATAGGATGCCTTCTTTATGACATATTTCTTTATTGAAGAGATTTCCCTCCTTAGATTGAAGCTCTTAATTCAGGCAACACATCTTTTAAATATTCCTTGGTTATTGTGCTAGAAAAAGAATTGCATGTCTGTTTTAAAATACGCTCGGAAAGGTTAGTGACCCAACACAGTTGCTGTGAGCTGGAGTGATACAAGAGAAACATGGTCCAGGCGTTCACCTTCATGACACATAGCTAAATATATTTACTGACATTTTTTATAAATTATTCATGGTATTTCTTCCTAAAAGCAGCACTGCCATATAATGCTTATGAGATCTGCTTCCTCCTTACCATATTCTTGCTTTATCTTCAGACCTGAGAGAAATCATTATCATGTCTTCCTAAGGTACTGTTAGCATTCCATGCTGTCATTTCACAGGTTACATTACCCAGAAATAAGTTAATTATTAGCTGGAGTGATATAAAATCAGAGATGAAATCTTATCTAGAAAAGCAAAAATAAACGAGGGAGAAAATATTCATGCCTTCAGGCATTGAGTTTCTGTTTATAGAGTATTTCACATTTTATTGTTCAAGCTTATTCCACTAAAGATGCTTTGGGTTTTTGTTCCTATAATTCATCGGGTAATGCATTTCAAGACCATTTGTTTATTCACTAAAAGTGACATATAGACCCTCTCTCTCAAATGCTAGAATCAAAATACCAGCATATGAGATCATTGTAAATTCATCATAATTTATTGGGAGAAATAAGTTATTATAAGCTGAATGGTCTATATCACTATTATTCCATAGTCTTTTCAAACTTAATTAAAGTTTTTTTAAATGTTTGTTTATTTTTGAGAGAGAGTATGTGTGAATAGGGAAAAAGCAGAGAGAGGGAGATACAGAATTCACAGAAGGCTCCAAGCTCTGTGCTGACAACACAGAGCCCTAGGTGGGGCTCCAACTCAGGAACTGTGAGATCAAGACCTGAGCCAAAGTCCAACCCACTTAACTATTGAGCCACCCAGGCACCCCTTTCTAGACCTAATTCAAATGGAACCCTCTTTCTTTTGTCCAGAAGACTTGCATTGCATTGTTAAAAGATTTGTTTACTTAATGCCAACGTGTAGCACATACTGTTCAGTAGCCTTTCAACTATGCATTCCTCCAATGATAGTGGTCATTTTGTGCTCTGTGCATTGGGGAGATTATATTTTATCTTGCATTTTCATGTAGCTCTGTGCAGATAGGCAAGTGATAGATTAAGAGTTTTGAATTAAGGATTGGGAGGGCACATTTTAATCACTTGAGGTTTGAAAAGGGAGGTTTGAAGGGAATCTGATCAGTAACAGAGATAAGGATGTGGTTCCTGGTATGACCATAATAGGTAAACATGACAGCATTGACCTTATCCTGGGATGCAATGCTTAAAACTGTAACACAATATCAAAATTGAAACACCATCAAATGTCACATACTGTACTTAATCCTTATTACAGCTCCTTTACCCTAAATATCTTGGCAGCTGTGGTAAAGTGTATATTTTCCATTTATAGGCATTTTGACTCATTTCCTTTCACAATGTTTTTGTTTTGATATAGACTAATGTGTGACAACTGGTGACCTGGTCAGAGTGTCCAGTTATGCAGCTGTAGTATTGGTGCTTTTCCTTTCTATTGATTCGTGGTCATGTATTTATTCTCCCCAAAGCCTCTTTAACTTTTAGGAACATTAATGCCAAATAAGATCACCTTTGGAGTATTCATCTGGGACATTGGGTTGTTCATTTGTTAGTGTAGCAAGTCAATAATGACCTCAGACATTGTTCCTAGTGGAGCCACTAAAAAGCTACCTTTTGCCCATTTTACTATTTCTTTTGAGCTAATGCTTTGTTATGCCCTCTATTGGGGGACTTGGTCCCTTGAGCTATTATTGCATTGAGGGGGTTCTTGAGAAGATGAAGGAAGAAGTGTGTGAGGTCTGCATCATGTAACAAAGTCATGGGGCTTGGTAGGGTGGTGCTATGGACTGAATATCTATGACTCTCCATTCATATGCTTAAACCCAACCCCCCACCCATGTGGTGGTATGAGAGGGTAGTGCTTTTGAAAGCAATTATGATTAGTGAGGTCATAAAGGTAGAGCCCTCATGAATGAGATTAACACCCTTTTAAGAGTCACAAGAGACCTTGTTTTCTCTCTATTCTCTGCCATCTGAAGATGCAAGCCTTTGCAATGTAGGAGATTTTTAACAAAATCTGGCCATGTTGGAATCTGATCTCAGACTACAAGAAGTAAATTTCTATTGCTATAAGCCACCTAATTTATGGTATTTTGTTGTAGCAAATTGGGTTTAGACAGGTGGTTATAACCAGGCTTACATTTATCTGTCGTCGATAACCTTGTGGAAGAGATTTCATTTTACATTTTTTATAATGGTTTGCAGATGATTTTAAGATTTGTCATATCTTTCTTTCAGTTAAATCTCTCATTGCCTGAACTAAAGGATGGTTGCTCTACAAGACGGTGGCCCACTCCCCCAAAGAAAAAAAAGAAACAGATCCCAGTGGAACATGACTAGAATGCCTATCATAAACTCAGTGGGTTGCGTGTGAGTAACCATAATAGTAATAATAATAATAATAATAATAATAATAATAATAATAGCAGCCAATAGCTATTGGTACTATTGTACCTAATAGTTACAGGTACTATCCTAAGTATTTGACATGTATTATCTCACCTGATTCTTGTAAAACTACCCTGAGAGGGGTATTATAATTGCTTCTATTTTAGAGATGAGTGAGCTGAACCATGAAATGCTAAAACCTAGTTAAAGTAGCAAAACCAGAATCTGCACCCAGGAAGTCTGATTCCAAAATGTGTGACATTTAAAGCTATTCTAAACTGGGATAAGATGGACAGAGAAGAAAAGAGGAACAAGGTCAGTGAATACAAAGGTACTAGGCCACTCAGAGGAGTTTGCAGTATGATGGTTGAACCTCTTGGCCCATAGAACAGTCCTTGAAGCTGCTGTCTATACCTGACACATCTGTCTGACCCATTTCTAGCCACCACATGTGTCACAAGACTTAAGCCAACAGTCATTAATATGTGTTTCCTGCTTTAACCCAAAAGCAAGAATAATTGCCACGGATAAGGAATTTGAAGAATTGTAAAAATACAGATAAAAAGCAAGAAGAGGTGGTAAAAGGAATTAATGTTGGTTTCAACTCAACTTTAAGATAGAGAATGTTTCTGCAGTGTAAGAAAAATTTAGATTTTAGATTTTCTTTAGTATGAAGCCTGCAGAAAAGCTTTTTTTTTGTTCCATCCAAGGTGCAGTTAACATCTCCCATGGCAGGTGGACATTCTTTAATCTTGACGGCCTTACATATGTCTACTGGAAACTTAAAGAATACCTTGCTAACTGTGCAGAATATAAAGCTGTTCCCAAGGAACATTGGCCCACTGTAGTCCCTGAATTAACCCTTGACAGTTATGTCATCATTGGAAGTCACTGAGAATGAGTACAACCCAAACGCTTGTCCCAACCCCATGAGCTACTTACTTTGCAAAACTCCCTGTCACTCAAAAACCAGAGGTACAAGAAATTATAGCAGGAATGATCCACATGTGACCTTTTCAAAGGAAAAATGGAAAGGAAAAAATAAATGAAATAAGGGTCAAAACATGAAATGCATTTAAGGAAAAATAATTCTTCTCTTGAGCATTGCCAAGATAAAAGAGAGAAAAGGAGGAGGATGGTGTTGATGTCATTTACCATTTGTAGAATATTTAAAGTGCTAAGTACTGCAATAGAGATTGACACCACACAATTAGGGATTATTGTCCCCATTTAAAAATTTTATTTATTAAAAAATTTTTATTTTTGTAAGAGAGAGAGAGCAGCACTAAGCAGAGAGAGCAGCACTAAGCTGTCAGCACAAGGCCAACGCAGGGCTTGAACTCATGAACTGTGAGATCATGACCTGAGCTGAAGTCAGATGTTTAACAGATGGAGCCACCCAAGCACCACCACCTCTTTTTTTTTAGATAAGAGAAACCAAAGCTTAGAGAAGCAGAGCATTTTTGCCTGAAGTCCCACAGCCATTATTTCCATAGCAAGATTCAAACACTCTTCACTGTGCTCTTCACTGCTTAGCTACCCTACCTTTGCATACATGATAAGGATCCAAGTTCATGTTTCAGATTGTTGTAGACAGAATGCTGCATTTGCTACTTGACTAGAATGATTTAAGAGTGCACTAAGGAGCTATCAAGGAGAACCATGGGGCAATGTCCTTCTGTGGAGTCCAATGTCCAATGGTCTCCTGTCTCCCTATCCATGAGGTTCCATAGACGTCTGCTTATGCTGTGTTTTTATGATCACACAGGCCAAAGGGATTCAGGAGACTTTTGTCCAAACCTACTGAAAATGCTTTTTAGTTCACTTTTCTTTCAAAATTAATCCAGTCCCTGCTGAGCTGAGAATAAAAAATGAAGACAAAGACCACAGCATCTGAGAAATGTAAACATTTATTAAGACTGGAGCAACCATTTTAAATGAATCAGGTTTGAACTTCAGTTCCTTTGGAAAACAAGCAGCAAATCAAGGATTGGGTTTCTCTTCTAAAACTTCTTACAGGCTATTGAAACTAGTCCTTCTTTACATGACGGAGTGGTAGGCTGAATGATTTTTGTAAAGTGGATTCCTGAGAGTTCTGTGCACAGATTCTGTTGTTTGCTGATGGATCTGTCAGCAGAGTCTCCAGGTACCACCTCAAAGGATTGATACATCGTTAGAGTTACCCTTTTCCCACTCGCCACTCTTTTTACCTCCATTATTTCTCTCTTCTTATTTGTGCTAATAAAAATCTAGACATTAGTCCACAAATCCATTAACCAGAAATGATGCATGGCTTTCCAAATGCCTTTGATCCACAGATTTGTTGACAAGGATTCTTAGAAGAGAACATTATTTCTAAGCATAGGCAGTATGAGGAATAACTGCCTCCCTTTGGATGGGCCCATGCGCTCCTCACCTACAAGAGAGGTAATAGAAGAACTCTAGTAGCATGGAGAGGCACTGCCCAGACACACCTCCACGAGAGCCCTTGCCTCACAGTCCAGAGTGTGTTCAGTAAACAGCCACCAGCTGTCTGCTTCTGCATAGTCTCTTCCACTGTGAAGCACCACCTCACGCAAGGCCATAAGCTTCCCCAGAGGCAGCCTACATCTGGTGATTGGCAGGCAGGGGTCAATGAAGCAAAGTCTATCAGACAGTATTTGCTTGAAAACTCATCATTGCCAGAAGTTGGACTTCTTCCTCTGTCAAACTCTGTCTCCTGTTTCCTTTCATAGGTGTTGATCCCCAATAAATAAATTTGAGCCAAATTCTATTGCAGCATCTTGGGCAAACACTTAGCATTTTTCGAGCACTTATCACATGCTAGGGAACCTCCTAAGATTTATATGCATTATCTTATTTCCTTCTATTGACAATCTTACAAATTAGGTATGTTCATTACTTCTGTAAATGCAGGAGCAAACTTGGAAGTCATAGATTTAGGATTTAGTCTCAGGCTGCCTAAATTCAAAACTTGGATATATAGTCACTCATTTAATTACTTATGTTTGAGGAATATTATTTGGTGTTTTCAGGTAACTTGGTATATGGAGTATAGTTAGTGGGCTGTGAAGATGAAGGAAGTTGATGAGAAAGAAAGTTTGAAACTCAAGAAAAAATTAATCTGGGGGAGAGTGTAAAAATCAAATTAGCAAAAGGACAGGTATGAAGATGATCTAGTGGTGATCTGTGGGGGGAGAGCAGAGTGGTGGGGATTTCTGGGTTGAAAAAACAGAAGGATGCAAACCACAACCAGCTCTGAGTCTCGAGAAGTTGCTTGGGAGAGGAGTTGAAATTGAAACAGTTTGAGACCAAAGGAGATTCTAGCTGATGTGGTGGTAAAAATTGTTGAAACTAAAAAAAAAAAGCTTCCTGAAGATGGAATAATACAATTATGTTGTACAGGGTCAATCACCACCCCCCTAGGTCCATTTTGCAAGCCTCAGGATTTCCCTCATGCTTTGTGGCCAACAGTGGGATAAGTTGGAATTCTGCTAAGAATCAAGAGAAAGGAACCCAGCTCTTATCACTGATATGCAAGAAAGAGCATGGTAATTAAAGTCCACCATCTAGGGTCAAGGAAATCAATCCAGAACTCAGAGAGCAGTCACAAATGAAGCAGGTTTACCGCACAGGAACAGCAGGACAGAGATCCTTGGAATTAAACCTGCAAACAGAAATTGAAATCAGAAACAGAATCAGATAAGCCAAACCAAAGGCAGAGCGCAGAAGATGGAGTTGCATCAGAGTCGTCAGCCAGAGCAGTGGTTCTGCAACCCTGACGGTACATGAGAGGTCACCTGGGGGCTTTTAAAGAGAGCGTGGGTGCCTGGACCTCACCTCCAGTCAGGATGGGGCAGGGCATTGGTATTTTTCAGGTGAGTCTCAGGCATAATGACAGATATGACCTAATGAGCCAAAGACACAAAATATCAAGAAGTAGTCAAGAGAATTGTGTAAAAAAAATTCTCTTTTACATACGCTAAAAGAGAATTGCCAGGAAAGGCCATTCCCAAGTCGTGCCCAATCAAGGTAGAGTCTCAAGTACTTTTACTCTGCAAAACCATCCAGTCAGCCTGGTTCATAGCCCAGAACATGAACAAGTGGAAAACAGATCTCTCTCCTCATTATGGCCTCAACGCAGCTCAGACAGCAGAAGTTCACCACCTCTAGATTCATCACAGTCACCATAAATCCACATGTTTTAAAAATAATTGAAGGTAAATTATATAAATTCACACAAAACAACTAATTTTTAATGGAAAATCAGAGAAACATAGTGTAGCAAAATTGATTCAGAATAAAGTTACCACATAAAGAAAAACAAAATAAATCCGTATGTAATAAGCAAAGGCAATTTTGGCCCTAAACCACTGTCTTTTGTCCATTCAACAACCTGCTTCCTCCTTATCAGCAAAGCTTGGGTCAGGACAAAGACAGAAGTCTCTGATTTTTGGAAAGTTTGGTCCTCCCAGGCTTCTGTAGAGGAAGAGTGAGAGGAAGTCAGCTGAGTTGACTCTGATTTTTTTTTCTATTTAGCTAAGAAGATAGAGCATCATGAAAGGAAAGACTTTTTCCCTATTTCTCAAGCTTTGGTCTATATTAAAGTTGCCCAAGGAACTTGGTGAGCATGGGCCTGGGCTCTATTCTTCAAGAAGTGTGTGCCACTGCTCTATCCACTCTCTACGTGATTTCAGTGCACACAAAAGTTTGAGCACTATAGCTAGAGCTGCACCAGCCATCCTGTGTCTGGGGAAATGCAGAGATACGAGTCCCCAGATGAGATGCTGAACCAATCCCTACACTATCTTCAGCCTTCTTGCTATGTAAGAAGAAAGAAAAAACCTACTTAAGTTATTGTAAGTAATTGTGGCTAAAAGCATTCACAGTTGATACACAGCCAAAGCAAAAGCAAAGAATCACAACCAATTATAATATCTCCAAGCCCATAGAATCAAAATGTTCCAGTTAAATTGAAAAAATTCAATTTAGGCCTTAAGGCCAAAGAAAAATTCTTCCTTAGGCCCGCATAGAGGATACACTGCCTGCTGTGATGAGTAGCACTTTTAGTAATATTCCTACAGGAGACAAAAAGAACATTTCGTACAATCTCTTCACACTGCCTCAATGCAAACTACCAAAGTAAAAGTAATTTGCAAAAAGATGTAGATTGCAGGGAATCTAGCTTAATCCAAGAATGATGTTTAAACTAGTCTGGATGACTAGTTGTTGCATAATGTGGAAAATAAAAACCATAAGGCAAAGCTAAGAATTGATTGACTAATTAGCATGGGCTTCTCATAATTTGGTTTGACCATCTTTTCTGACTTCAGATACAAAAAGGAATTTCCAACTATTCATAATTACCCAATATTTACCAAATATTCCATAATAGCTCTACCTTCCTCAGCCTTATCATTGAAACATATACAAAAATCTCAAAATCTGCTTGTTCCAGTTGCCTTTTGCAGCTCTAGGAGTCTTCTTGGACTAGACACCTACCCATCCCAACAGCTTTTAAGAAGTGTTCAAACATTACTTTCTTTAAAAAGAGAAGCCACAGAAGAGCATTGTCAGGACTGCTCATGAAAAATCAAGTGAGAGCAGCCAGGAATGGAAAAAAAGTTGCACCCTTCCATGCAGGTGCAGGCACGGGACGGCTGCTCTGGTGCTGGTCTCACAATACCTCCCTCCCACAGAGCTGGACCTGGTCATTAGGTCTCACTCAATAGCAGAATATTGTCTTACATAATTATAGAAATTACTGCTTGGTGCTGACTTGGCTTGATTATAATTCACAGCAGACCCACAGTTCTACAAGTCAATAGCTCCGTTTGCCTAGGCTAGAGATGACCAAATACTGGGTGCATTTCTCTAAGACTTGTGGGGACAGCTTCTTTTGTTATCTTCACCTTCACCTCAGATTTTCTCTGGCTCTGTACCCATATTTTCCTCTTTTAGTCCCACTCAGAGGGAGAATTACTTTATCTTTTTGTAGAATAATTATTCTACTTGTTATCTTGATGCCTTTTGTCCTTCTATACTCTCAGCCCATCAATCATCCCTGTTCTTCAGCTTTAACTCTTCACTCTCCTTTTTCTATTTCTGCCCTTCCAATTACAAACATATCTCTACATTCCTGATCCTGAAACACATCCCTCCCCTAGTCCCCCCTTTGCAAAGGCTACTGTCGGATCACTTCACTTTAGTAGGAAACTTCTAAAAACAGTAGACAATGTTTAATGATTTCACTTAGAACATCTTTACTCCCCAACTTCAGTTTGCTTTCCAATGCTTTGAAAAATAAGATCTTTGTCTAACACTCCACTATATCATGCCTTTTAGAATAACTTCAATAAATGAATTATCCAAGTTTATTGCCATTTTACATTTATATCCTGTTTTCCATGCCACCTGACATTGCTAATCACCCTGCTTTCAAAACTTTCTTCACCCTTGGTGTCAGTGGTGACACTTTACTCTTCTGGTTCTCATTGTAACTTCTTTTTCTTTTTTTAATTTATTTTTGAGACAGAGTGTAAATGGGGGAGGGACAGAGAGAGAGAGGGACAGAGTATCCAAAATAGGCTTCATGCTGATGGCAGTGAACTCTATGTGGGACTCAAACTCACCAGCTCTGAGATCATGACATGAGCTGGAGTTGGATGCTCAACTGACTGAGCCACCCAGGTGCCTCTATTGTAACTTCTACTTCTTTGGTAAATTATTTTCCCCCCACCTTCTTATACACGCAGACACACAAATAGATATGTTTATACACACATGTGCACAAAAACTACCCATGGAAAAATGATACCATGTCTACTCTTGCCCTCCACTGAAAATGACTAGCCACCCAGTGGCAGTTGAGCAAGGGCAGTGAGGGAGGGTGAGTGGGACATGGAAATTTAACCCCCTTAGAATGTAGGTAATCTCACACTTCCATTCTCATGAGGCCCTTTCTCATCTCACTGTGGCGATTAAAATAATATCTACCTAAATGACATCCACATTTATTCACATTTAGCCCTGTTTTTTTTTTTTTTAAGTAGGCTTTATGCCCAGCGCAGAGCCCAATGCATGGACTGATCCATGACCATGAGATCAAGACCTGAGCTGAGATCAAGTCAGGCACTCAACCAACTGAACAACCCAAGTGCCCCAGTTCCAATGTTTCTATCCAGATTCAGAGCAGGATAGCTACTTGCCTGCCTGTTGTGTGTGACAATCCTGACAACCTTTCCAATGCTTTGTCTGAAGTGAAGCCATTCATCTGACCCACAACACCCTGTACCTACCACAATACTCATAAAACGAATGTCAATTTTTGTATATATTTTAAGAGTTTGCGCAACTATGTACTCTTTTAATAAAACTAGGTTTTACGCGTATTTGTGCATAAAAGTTGTGACCAATTTTTAAGTCCTGAGAAGGTTTTACCACTGAGCTACACTGAATGGTAAGAGCCTAAGGCACTTCTGGTTCTTTCTATTATTTCTCAAATATACAATTTTCAGACCCCTTAACAGCACATTTGTCCCTCTCTGGTCAAAATCTGTCTTGCTAATATTCTTTTTAAAAATATGACTCCTGGAGCTGTCAAAATGAGTTCAACACTACTGCATAACTCTGTAAGTTTTGTAGACACAGCTAAACCTAATAACCATTTCAACCTGCTATGTGGCTGCTGGCTTCAATTTCAAGTAATAACTAGAGCAGCATGGGCCGTGTGTATGTGTGTGTGTGTGTGTGCGTGTGTGTGCGTGTGTGTGCGTGTGTGTAAGAAAAAATGGTCGAAGGACAAGGGTGGAATTTGCTTTTTGTATGTAACTTATCTCACAGTGCCCTTCCATTATCAAATATAGCATCTGAAAATGAACCCATTGTTTTGTGAAAATAGTTTTGGGAGTAGAAATAGGTCTTTAAGCTCCGTAGATGCTCTGCTGTGATCCAATGATTAGACAACAGATGGACAAACACATAAACACTAAATAAAAAATATGTGCCAAATTTACGTCCCAGGATTTATTCATGAGCCTATGAAAACTTGAAGACTTATGTGCAAATGTGCATATTTATGAAGCTGAAACAATGGCATATTATTATTTCCTAACCTACAGGCCTCTTGATTTTATGTGTGCATAAAATGACTAATTTTGAAACACAATGTTTTTTACCTGCATCTGTCATATTACATGATGGTTGAAAGAGAAATCCCCAAAGTCATATAGATTCATTTAAAGTCATAAAGTTAAAATTGAATTCAAGACCTCGTCTGACTGTTGGATATTGCCCAATTCTTTGCTGTTTGCCTTATAAAAGAGTTTAATGACTTTGAGTGATCTAAGATCTCACTAAGAGCCACTAAAGCCTGTATTAGCCACATAAAGAGCTGAGTCCAAGTTTATCCAGCAAAAATTTGGACTTGTATTATTCCACAGTTATTTAGTGGGGTGAGAAAAAAGAGGAATTAATTTCTCTTGTTGATCATCTGAATGGAAAAAAACAAGAGCAATTAACATTTTTGAGTGTTCCTATGGGCCAGGCACTGTTAAAAGCACTTTTCATTTTAACCTCATGATAACCCACCAAAATGGTAATGCTAATACCCCCATTACACAGATAAAGAAATTTGGACCCAGAGCAGTTCCAATGCTAGTTAACAATGGAGTTAGATTTCAATTTAGAGAAAAAATCTCCAGGGTCAATATTTAACTTTTTTGTTATGTTAACTATTTCCCAAATAAATATGAGTACCAATTTAATTTGATGACAATGCTGTATGTATTTAATTCTCAATCACTTCATTCAATTATCTTCATAACTCTGCCTAAACTTTCAGCAACTTAATATTCACTATGCGAAAAGTCAAAAGTAAAAGATACCAACATTTTGGGTTTTTCCAATACTTCCCCAACCTACAAAACTTTTCAAGGAAAATACCTCAAATTTGGGGGAAACTGTATGCCAATCCATAGATCTGAAATCAAATTTTGCAGCATGACCTAGTGATCTCAGCCACAGTTCATTCCTGGGATGGGTACGTGACTTAGACTGAGCCAAATGATCCCTTCCTTGGGAACCTGGGACAGAAACTCTCCCTGTTTTATACCTCAGTTGCGATGTATAAAATATGAACACTTTTTGAAAGTTATGCTTCACCGCTATGTGGACTTGTGGACAGCACAAGAAAAGAAAAATGTTCATTGCTCTTGTTTTTTTCCATTCAGATGATCAATTCATGGGAAAAAGTCATCCAAAAGACAAAGGAGAGTTCCAAGTTTTCCATAAGAGTTCTGGTCTTGTCGCCCATTTCTGAAGCCCACTGGACTTCACACCTTCTGGTTCCATGATACATTTTGGTATCCATAGACGTTTTGGGATACCTTCCTGATATCCTTTCTCTTTTTGCTTCAACTGATTCTAGTTGTGTTTTATTACTTGCAACCAAAAGAATACTAATGAGTTTCAACAAAACGAAACAAAACATTATCTTTAGAAAAGGTATGTACGTTATATATATATTCAGTATATTTAATTAAATCTATAATAGGAAAACACTTTAAAATTTTTTGCTGAAACATTTTCCAAACATTTTTTACCAGCTACACCAATCTCTGAAAGGTTAACCCTTTGAAGGGGTAGATGAGAAAAAAAAAATAATTGAATTTTACTAGAGTGGGCTTATCAATAAAACTAGTCGTTTATAGTTCTACTTGCCTGAGGACACATGGGTATTTTTTTAATATATTTATTATCTAGGCTCTTGAAATAAAGCTTCCAGCATGTCAAAAGCATGCTGAATGCACTGTGCTTCTTTTGACTTCTATTTGTAGTTCTTGGGTCAAAATGTTACCAGCCTTGGGCAACTTTCCAGAGAGGTTGTGTGTCTCTTAGCAGCCAAATTTCTGAGACACTGGATGTGAGCCAGGCTCCGTGTGGCCAGAAAAATGATACCTGAAGACAAATGAAAGGCTCCACCCATTTTTAAAAATTTCCCTCAGACACTGTCCCAGTGAGAATGCTTTAGTGAGGAAAAGGGAAAACAAAACCTTACAACCAGTCTACCACTGCCCAGCTATTTTAGTCAAATGCCAAGTGAGAAGTTGGGACAGTCACAGAATTAAAATGCTATCACTAAAATGAGCAGTGGCTACCATGGTACATTGACTGGGTAGTAAAAAATTAAATCAGAGCCAAAGCTGTGGCATTAGTACAGCCTGTACTTTATTTAACTGAACTGCTCTCATGTTAGGTGGTACTTTATTATCAGGAGTCAGGTGGCTGGGATGTAATACTGGTGTTTTATTTAATGAGAGTATTTACTCTGTAATAGCTAATGAGTGCTCAGTGTTTGAGAAAAAAAAAGAATAGGAAAAATTATCACAGGTAATCTGAGTTAATGTTCAGAAGAGATCATTGGTGTTATAGCTTGACTGAACAGTAAATGGTTCTCTAAAATATTTGAGAAAAACCATTTGCTACTGAGTTTTATAGGTCCTTCTTGTTTTTTTCATGGCTCCTGATAGTTACTTCTATACCTGGCTGTTGATGCAGATTCATCAAATACTTATTGAGCATTGACTTTGCATTTATAGGGCAAGTATGATGGAAAGATCTTTGGACTTAATGAGTTTTGTCGCAAATCACAGCTCAGTCCCAGTTTGGGTCATGAGGATAACAAATTAAAATTTATTTTCTCACCACTGTTCTAACACTGTCTTTGTTTCTTTATCCCTAACACCTTTGGTCATGGAATTAGAAGGTGTTTCTGCAAGTCCTGTGTGCTGGTGCAAGCGATATTCAAGGGTTCCCATGGATCAGAAGGAGAGAAAGGCTTTCAGATGTCAAAACTGGTCTATTCATAATGACCACAAAAGGGGCAGAGGAATAAAAGTGGCCAAAACCTGGAAGTGAAGGTCAGATTCCTGGAGCTGAAGAGTATGTTCCAGAATACAGATGTATTCCCGTGGTCTGAGGAACTGCAGGCAGAGTGTCCAGAAGGTGCTCTAAAAACCCAAAAGACTGTCCCCAAGAGAATCAGCTGCCCACTGGTCCCAAGGGCCCAAGTCTGTCTTGAACAAGTTCAAGCAATACTTTTCTTGCATATTTGCTGCTCCAAGTGTCAGAAAGTGAGTGGCAGACAGGGGAAGGAAGACAAGAGAAATGTAGAAAAATAAGAAAAGGTATTATCACAATGACATCTTCCATCGCCGACTTCCAGCAGCAAGGGCTGGGGAGAACCTGAACTTAAGAATTGTGGTTATAATCTGAGAGTAGCAACCTAATTTCCAAATGAGAATATAATTCTCCTTGCGGCAACCTAGGACTCAATTACCTAAAAATGAACAGAAAAGCCACAAGGACTGAGAAAATTCAGCTTGAGACTGGTGATGAATACATTTTATGAAGGGGCAATAGGAGACAAAATAAAAACATTTATTTTAATTGCATCCTGAGTTTTTCTTGTTCATTAACTTGGTAAAATAACTGAGCCATTATTATTTTCCAAACACTATACTAAGTGCTTTTCATTCATTATTTCATTTTATTTTAACTCTCACATCAAATATACAAAACAGATATAATTGTCTCTATTTTGGAAATGAGAAAAAAGGAGCTTGGACAAGTTCAGCATTTTGCCCAAGGCCATATATGAACTAAATGGAAGAACCGAGATAATAGCCAGGTCTGTCTGATTCATAAGTCCATGTTTGTAATGCCTATGCTTTTAACCCCTAACATGTACTGTGGGCACAAAAGAACTAGTCACAATTCAGTAAAGAGGTTTTAGAGAAAGACCTTTTATGAAACAGCATGTAAAACATTCCAGTTTTGAAAGAATATATATATACATATATTTCTATATGCATTTATCTGAATGTGTGTTACAATTATGTGTGAGATATTTTTTAAAGTCTAGACAAATACCATGCTTTTTCTTTAGCGAATTGTGGCCTTTCCCTTCTATTTGCTTACCTTTGTTTCTGATTTTTCTACTACTATTGCTTTTTCACAAGGTTGAATAATATTTATTTTTTATTAATTAAAAATACATAGCCTTTCTGTCTCTTATATTTTATTTCCTTGGGTTTAATTATGTGACTGATATTTCCTTAAATTTATTTCAATATTCCTATCACCAAATTTGATTTAAATCAGGAAACTCTGCCCCCCCCCCCCAAGCAGATCAATGGCTAAGGCTCTCCTAAGCGCTTCACGGCAGGGAGGACAGCTCAGCTCCTCTTTCAGACAAGGACACTTGATCACATTAGAGCTTCTAGCACAATATACCCATGTTAATTACTTCCTATCAGCATATTACTATTAAGAACACAATGAAACTGCATGACTCTACCTATATGACATTCAGGAAAAGAAATATGAGAATAGAAAACAGATTAGTGGTTGCCACAGTTTGGGGACAGGGAGGGAGGGATTGGTTAAGATAAGCATGAAGTAATTTGAAGGGTAATAATATTGTTCTATAAGGTATAATTGCACACTGTATATGTTTGTCAAAATTTGCAGAACTGGACACTAAAAATGGGGAATTTTCCAGTAGTTATATTGTACCTTAGTAAAAAAAGAAAAGAAAAGAAAAGAAAACAAAGAAATACAATATAAATCTTGACATGTCTATCAGTTTTGCTTTTTAGTTGTATGAGAGAAATAATATTCAATACAAGATCTTATTGCTCAACCGTCTTCTTATCAACATCACTAAAATTAATTGTTCTCCTTTGGGTCTCCTTTCTTTTCTCACAGTTAGCAAGTTCGTTAAAGAACACCATTGTGGCCAAAAACAAATGAAGGTATTATCTCGTTCTCCCTGGCCTCCATGTATCTTGGGCCAATGATTGATTTATTTCAATTCTACATTTTAAATAATTAACTCTATCTTTAAATTCCATTTGAGGAAAAAAGCTTGTGTCTTAAGAAATGTTTAAGATCATTATTTTATTTATTCTGGGAAATATCTAGAGCAGTAGTTTTTGACCATGGCTGTACAATGGAATTACTCTAGGCACTTTATAAAAATTACTGGACCTGCAGCCCAACTTACAGTGATTCAGAAATAATGTTTGAGTGTAGACTGGGGGCAAGGATTTTAAAATCTTCCCAAATTATTCTAGTGTTTCTAAATATTGTCAAAGTTGAGAGCCACATAGAAAGTTTTTAGAATAACCTTTTTTTCCAAATAGAAACTTCTTCTTTCACAGCTATTCTTAAAGAAGGAAATTTTATTTTTAGTATGTAAAATGTGCATCTGTACAGTGATTTCCTTACACTGCCAAAGTAATTTGAGATTGTGTTAATAACTAATGATGATTCATTACATTTCTTATAATTCCTTTCCAAGTGACACTTGTGGCTGCACAAAGGTCTCCACAGCACCTTACCTTGGCATCCAGGCTGGTAGTAGAGATGACAGGTGTAGGAGAATCAGATCACCTAGTTTTTCAAATTGTATTTGATGAGTAGCTACATAATCCATCTGTGCATAAGGAGTAACATTATGCCAAGTGAATACAACAACACAATCTCTCATAAAAAAGAAAAGAGAATCCAGTCACAGCTGGGAATGAAAATGAAATGCAAACAGCCAAGGCAGCTCAGATTCACAAGATAAGAGGATAAGATACCTGATTGCATTTTATTTAAGAAAATACGTTTTGCTGGTGGTGTCTAGTCCAGAATCATGTCTGGCCTTTCCTGGCCAAACTCCCTAAGGGTACATAAAATACCCAGTCGAAACAGAGATCCTTCTGGGGAAGTGAAGCTGGTGAGAATGTTTTATATACTTTCAATATTTAGTGATCGTAGGTTTCTATTAGAAATGGTAAAATTCTGGGCAGGGCATCAAAATGCCTAGCTATGCTCCTACTTCAGCTTCCTGGGTGAATTCAATGATTAAACCATCCTTACCCTCAATTTTCACATCTATTAAATGAATGTAAGTACAACCTACATGGATAAAATACATTGGATGAAAGGGTATTATATCAGTACTATAAAGTCAAGGCATTATCATCTAAATAATAACCTCCTATATTAATTAACAAAGGTTATAATAAAATATAGGGTCTACTGCATCACTGTTTGCCCATCCTGTCTCCTTGCCCAGAAATCCCATTCCCATCACTGGTGCTACTTAGCTTGGACCAGCTCATTCTAATCAGATAAGACATAAAGAGCCTGGATCAGTGATTCCCTATAAAACTAGATTTTTAGATTCTGCTATGCCTTAAACCTCAGCTCTCTAACTGATCTCTGGCCTTCTCTCCCCATTCCTTAATCCCTGTTTTCATGTCTTGAACTCTGACCTAATTCCTTTCAAGTGTCTATACTATTTTTCTCTCACCATTTCTGGCTTCTAAAGGCTTAATCTTAAAACTGTGTGACCCAATATCCTTGATTTACGTCAGTCCTGGAGCTTCCTAGGTTTCCTAGGCAAAGATTCCTTAACTCTGGGCTAACCTGCCAAGACTTCCCATCTTACTTCATAGATACTGAAAACAGATACAGATCATTGAGATTTTCTATGGGCCAAGATCTTTGGCAAGCACTTTGGCAAAGAGATATTACTTGTCATTGTTATTTTATATCTGAGGAAACTGGGGCTTGGAAACCAATATTTGTATATGACAATGGTTTGTTAGATGAATGTAACTCAGAGGAGTCCATGAGTTTTGTAATATTTCTAATCCAATCCAGTACAATACAAAATAAATCATTAAATATATGAAATCCAGAATGTAAGTCCCTCTGTCAAAGTGAAGTCAGTCTTTCTATAGTCACATAAAATGATTAGTCAGAATTAAAGAAATTTGGGGTCATCACAGGACTGTCATCCAACCTCTCTGAATTATGAAGAAATAATCAAACAAAGCTCAAAAACTCCTGGCACTAACTCAGTATTTTGAAAAGTATCTCTATGGACAACTTTAAAGGTATTTAATTTTTTCTCTTAAAATTGCCTTCCATTTTGACTGAGTTACAATCGTACTTAGAACCAATGAATTAGCCTTAGTCATTTCTGTGTTCCCATGGTCCACTCAATTATTCACTTACTTAGTATATATTTATGGAGTGCCTACAATGCACCATGAACTGTGTTGTGGTTGGGGGGTTTGAATCATGAGGAAAATGGACATGATTATAACTCTCAGGGCTCTTAAATCGAGGAAAGGAAAAATACAAAAAATAAAATAATTTTGAATAAAGGAAAATGCCTATTAAAAAATAAACAATGTGTCAGGGCACCTGGCTGGCTCACTAGGTAGAACATGAGACTCTTGATCTCAGAGTCATGAGTTCAAGCCCCACACTGGGTGTGGAGTCTACTTTAAAAACATACAAATAAAATAAACAAGATGCTTTAATAGAAATAATGGGTTAGAAGTGTTGTCCTTTAAATAGGATTATCATAAGAGGCATCTCCAAGACAGAGATATTTAAACTGAGACCAGAAAAGTGGGAGACCAGTTGAGCCATATGAAATGTGCAAGTGCTGGGAGAAGAATGACTGTGGCTTGAGAGACCACCAAACATAAAAATAATACAGCGGCAGGGCCCCTGGGGGGCTCAGTCAGTTAAGCATTCAACTCTTGGTTTCAGCTCAGGTCATGATCTCCTGATTCATGAGTTTGAGCCCCACATCAGGCTCTGCTCTGACAGAACTAAGCCTGCTTGAGATTCTCTCTTTCTTTCTCTACCCCTTCCCCACTTGTGTACGCTCACTCGCTCGCTCTCTCTCTCTCTCTCTCTCTCTCAAAATAAATAAATAAACTTAAAAAAGAAAATTCCGCCAGCCTCTTAAAATACTGCAGCAAAGAGATTGACACGTTGTGGCCATGGGCAGATGGCCCTGTAATTGGAATAGAATGAACATGTGGAAATTAGTCCTGAGATGAGGCTGGAGCGTGAAAAGAGCCAGGTCATGTGGGGCCTTGGAGGTCATAGAAAGGAGTTTGGATTTCATTTTATCTTTTTAATGTTTATTTTTTTATTTGTGTGTGTGTATAAGAGAGAGAGAGCACAAGCAGCAGAGGGGCAGAGAGTGGGAGACACAGAATCCAAAGCAAGCTCCAGAGCAAGCTCCAGGCTCCAAACTGTCAGCATAGAAACTGATGCAGGACTCGAACTCATAGACCATAAGATCATGACCTGAGCTAAAGTCAGACACTCAACCATCTGAGCCACCCAGGTGCTCTGGATTTCATTTTGAATGTGCTGGGGATCCAGGAATGCATTTGTGATGGCTAATTTTATGTGTCAACTTGAGTGGGACATGGAATGCCCAGATATTTGGTCAAACATTATTCTGAGTGCTTCAGGGAGGGTTTTTTTGGATGGGACTTGCATTTATATCAGTACTGTGAGTAAAGCATATTATATTGCCTTCCCCAATGTGGATGGGCCTCATCCAATCAGTTGAAGGCCTGAATAGACCCAAAGTCAGAGATAACTTCCTTGTGACTGCCTTCAAACTGGAATGCTGTTTTTTTTTTTCCTGCCTTCAGGCTTGAACTGAAACCTCTGCTCAGCTCTTCCTGGGTTTTGAGCCCACTGGCATTTGGGCAGGAACTACACCTGCAGCTCTTCTGTGTCCCCAACTTGCTGACTCACCCTGCAGAACTTGGGACTTGCCAGCCTCCATAATCATGTAAGCCAATTCCTTATAATAAATCTCTTTTACACGCACGTGCGCGCGCGTGCACACACACACACACACACACACACACACACACACACACAATTAGTTCTATTTCTCTGAAGAACTCTGACAACAGACCAGTGAACATTTTCGTAAGCAGGGGATTGATAGAATCCAATCTTGACTACAGCACTGACTACAGCATGGAGAGTAGCAGATTGAAGTGTGATGTGTTAAATGCATTTCTGTTTGTAAATGTTCTTTGGTTCTCCCTATAAAAGGATATCAATGTTGACCCTATTACTTTCTCTGGCCAATAAAGTCTGAGCAGAATAATTGATGCCACATCAGAGCAGAAGTTCTAAGAGCCACATGCAGTTTTCTCATCATTCTTGTCCCTTGGCCACGAGAGTGGCATGTCCAAAATAAGAGCTTCTTCTTCAGCCTAGATCCTTGAGTAAAGAAGACACATGGAGCAGAACCATAGCCAACATGTAATGTGAGCCAGAAACCAACCCTTACCAACGTAAGCTCCTGAGATTGGGGGTTCCCTGGTATTATAGCATAAGCTGGTGTAAACTGCCCAATAGAGAGAAGTTAGAAGGCTGCTGCATTTGTCCAGGTAAGGGAAGCTTAAATAATAATAGCAGCAAAGGTAAAGATGAGTGGAGGGGCTTGAGGTAGTCTGCATATTGTGAAGGTTAATTTTATGTGTCAAGTTGGCTGGGTTACAGTGCCGGGTTGTTTGGTCCAAGGTATTTGTGTATGTGGTTAACGTGTATAGTCACTTGACTTTAAGGAAAGTAATTGACCTTACAAATGTGAGTGGACCTCATATATCCAAAGACCTTAAGAGCAAATATGTGATGTCTTTCAGAGAATCCAGGGAATTCTGCCATGAGGCTGTAACCAAAATTCTGTCTGACTTTCCAGCCTGCTGATTTACTCTGTGGGTTTCGGACTTGCCAGCCTTCACAATCATGTGAGCCAATTCCTTAGGATAAATCTGTCTCCCTCTCTCTGTCTTTCTCTTCTTCCTGTACTTTTCTCTCTCTCTTTCTCCTCCCCCCCGTCCCGCCCCGTCTCTTTCTTTCTCTCCATGTGTACCTATGGAGAACCGATAGAAGATAAATGACCAATAGCGATCCAGAGTAAAAGGACTTGCTTGTGATTGGATATGTGGAGCTCTGTTTCTTAGGGCCTTGCCTGTGCACCTTGGTGGATGGGTACATAACGCATGATCTATGTCTCTGAATGGTGGTTGTGTTGAGTAGTGGGAAAAATCGAATCTCTAATTCCGAAAATATCTCAAGCATTTTTGAAAAGGGTGGAGAGCCACTGGAATTTCATTGATAAAAATTTTAGAAGGCAACAAGGTATTATTGGTTTTTCTGGGCTTTATGGAAAAGAAAAATCTGTACCAGAACTGTGAGCAGCCATCAAGAAAGTCCTGTGAAATAAAACAGTCCCTGAAACAGGATATTGATTTTCCACATTGTTTAGTAATGCACATTGAGAGCTATTCACTAGCATCCTAGTCACCTTAAAATGCAACTTTGAAAATAGTGAAGGTGGAAGAAAACTCCTAAGATGTGCTGAGCTTCAGAAATTGAATGCAAAACAGTTACTTCCCCCCTTCCCGGGCGGTGCACTGCCCCCTCTCACACCATCAGCCAGGAGGGCCACGGGCAGAGAAAGCCAAGACCTGCAAATATGATTTACAGGCCTGTGGAATAAAATATTAAGAATTCCTCACAGCTTTCCCATTGGGGTGATCCTTCATTACAAACACAGACAGGGTAAACCCCAGTGCTCACACAACCCGGATGTGCACTGTACAGGTCTGGTCCCAAGGTCAGTCCAAGAGAGCATCTGAGGGTCACGAGGGAAAATCACGGGGCTCAAGCACTGTCTCTACCCCTGCAATCTTAGCTAGGAATCACATTTCCACTATGCGACGACCGAAGTCCACGTGTGCTGTCAGGTTGGCTAGTTAGTTCATCGTGTGGTCTGGTGATCACAGACAAAGGAACCAACACACCTTTTTTTTCCTTGAAAGATCTTCTTATATTTACTATTGTAAATATTTATGATAATGATAATGTTAGTTAAAGCCTAATTTTTCAAATTCACTTCAGGGCCTCCTGCTAATTTCTCCTTTTTGTTTGTTACCTTAAATCATTTTAAAAGGCAAGCTCCCTGTTGCATCTACCTGAACTTTTCTTTAGTTCTTTTTTTAAATTGAGCTTCAGTTACATGTTCTTGTTTTGACTCTTCAGCAGCTACCTGGAACCTTATCAGGAAAAGTCTTAAAATGTTCTTCTCAGACATGTATTTACTTCTCCTGGTGAAAAAAATTACTATTTTAATGAGCAGAGATTTCTTTCTTGACTTAAAAACAATTGAATGTCCAGTAACTCTAGGCTTATTGGGAAAAAAAGACAGTTTTTATAGTGGGGATTAGACACACGCTAGACCAGGGCCCTTTCTTGGACCCCAGGTTTTCTTTTTCTCCATTCCAATTTTGCATTGTCTTTTTCCTCCTGCTGAGAGCTTCAGATTTCTTCCTGCAGGGCTGGCGCTAGGTCGCGGACAATCTCAGGATGCTGAGGCAGGGATGGAACAATGATGGCAAGGACAAACCACAAGAACACCCGATTTATCTTTTCGTCCCCTACACCTTCAAAGTCAATGGAGAACTCATATTTAAACTAGCAGTTAAGCACGCCCCTACCACCACCTTAACTGCTGAAATAACTCCGGAAGTCCCAAAGTAGAAGCTGAGAATCACTGGGGAAGGACCATGTCTGTGTCCACGGGATGGATGCCATGGGTGGTGAAGATGCCACTTTCCTCACCTCTGCTGGATCCAGATCCTTCCAGTGATCTTCTCTGCCTGGAAGATCAGACTCAGGCAAAATGCCAGTCACAGGGTCACATTTATGCAATGCTCATGCCCCACAAAGTCTTCAAATATTGTCAATAGCTTGAGAAAAGTAGAACCTCAAAACTTCGAAACCCTCTTCTCCCAGTGTTTCATTCACTGTCTCCCATCGCACACCCACAAGACCACTAACACTTATTGAGCTAAGGACTCCTACTCCCCTCCGGTGCAGCGTCCCCATCTGCCACCCGGCGGAGAAGCAAAAAAGCGCATATGCTCTACCTTCTGTTACCCCACTGAAGGCCTTAAGTTTTTCCTGATGGTTCCTCCACTGAGGAGGGTTACATATTGGGGGAAGTTGTTTTTAAACAGTTGTGCCTAATATCACAGGATTGAAGCCCAGCTCAGTAGTTTGGGGTGGGTCAGTTTATATTCCCACCACGTTAGAGTCACCCACCCATATTCTACACAGAGAAGGTGCCCCAGGAATAGACCCTTTCTCTGCCTTACCTTCTTGTCCAAGATAGGCACTGAGAATAATTTGAAGCTGGCAGCTAAGCCATCATGAATTTAGAGGTTTCAACCCATTTCTGTATTTTACAGGAAATAATTGATATATAAAATGTTCACTTGTGACTAGCGCCGGTGGGCAGAGAATTATTGAGCACCCATTTCCTTCCAATTTTGCCATTCATCTTCAAATATTTCGTCTCCTTAATCTAAAAACTGTCCTCTAGGGGCACCTGGGTACTCTTTCGGTTAAATGTCCAACTCTTGATTTTGGTTCAGGTCACGATCTCACGTTTTGTGGTATTGAGCTCTGCATTAGGCTCTGCACTGACCACACACAGCCTGCTTGGGATTTTCTCTCCTTCTCTTTCTGCCCTTCTCCCACCCATGCATGCATCCATGTACATCCTCTCTAAACAAACAAATAAACTAACAAATAAATAAATAAAACATTAAAACCGTTCTATAAATCAAGTATTACTGCTCTATTTTTGTATTAGAGTAAATTTAGGCTGAATAGTTAAGTAATTTGCCCAAATTTACTCAATGTCTTGTGAATTATAAGATTTACTCTTAAATATTTATTATTTATGACTGAATTATCTTTAATAATCTTATCACATTATCTTTCATAAACAAGGCAAAGCAAAGAAGGATGGGAAACATATAAACATCATGGAAATTTTATCAATAATGTAGGCAACTCTGCAACTGGTTTCATTGGCTCTGGCAATACCCAGATGACAAAACTCTTCCATGCTGATATAATCTCTTTGGCTGAAAAATGATTCCTATTAAAGAAATAATACAAAAATGAAAAGAATACAGTTGAACAATTCTTTAACATTTATACTTCCAGTGAAGGAGCTTTCAATCTTTTGGGAAAGAGGAGCTACTTTTGATTTCTTCCAAAATACCAGAAACCTGGAACAATTGGAACTCCTCTGCTAGAATTGTGTTCAAGGCCAATTTGTTGACCACGTAAGGATGTTTCCCAGCACATAGTCACATTTTTTTTTAGCTCAACTTGTTTGTCTACTTTTTTATTGGGCTCTAAACAACTTTTAGCTTATCACCAAAAATGAAATTCAGTATTAAAAGATAGAGATTGGCTACTACAGAAGATAGTCCGAGAAATGTATATCAGAACCTAAAGACAATTCCAGAAATATTTTGAGCAAATGCGGAGAAACTGGAGTCAATCTCTGACATCCAAGGAGTTTATTTTTGAAGGGGCTCAAACTGCTGTGAATGCAAAATTTAGGGTATGTTAACCATTTTCATTACCTTCAGGGTAGCATTTCCTTCCTGTTGCCTAAGAATTAAATAAATTTTTAAAACCCTCTTCTTTCTTAGATTTAGGAATCTAGGCAGAGCACTGGACATGAATGTGTGTGATTAACAGAAGTACTTGCAACATTACTCTTCTGCATTAGGAGTATGATCTTGTGTCAGTGTGAAACTGAGGTAAGATAAATGAATTTATATACTCAGAGGAATCTTGATAGAGTAGGGGAGAACACTGCATAATGTGTAAAAATTCCAAGGATAAAGTAATCAGATGTTGCTAGACACCCCCCCGCCCCGCCCCGCCAAGATCTGAAAAGCACAGACAGTTTGGCTCATCTGTTGCAGTAGGCATTGGCAACAAATAAAAACTGGAGTTGGAATGTTCAGCCAAGTAGTATAGGACTAAGAAAGAGGAAAGGTAGAAAGAAAGAAAAGATAGAGTGTATAAATGTGGCACCTGTTGGAGAAACTGTTCAGAGTATTAAGGACACAACACAGGAGCGAGAGATTGATACTGCTGGACCAGGACTGATTTTTCAAAGAAGGAGAGGGAGGGGGAGGAAGTGAAGTAGGAGGGGGAGGAGGAAAAGAAAGAA
The DNA here is from genome assembly GCF_006229205.1 of Suricata suricatta. Taxonomy (NCBI): domain Eukaryota; kingdom Metazoa; phylum Chordata; class Mammalia; order Carnivora; family Herpestidae; genus Suricata; species Suricata suricatta. The sequence continues at coordinate 125,408,824 of NC_043706.1, read as the reverse complement.
AAGTAGAGTTATTGTCTGACGAGAACTTTGTGGAAATTGACGGGCAAACTGATAAGTATTTATCTCTTGGAACAGTTGGAGCATAATTACAGAGAACTACAGGAGCAAGTCTGGATTGGGAGACAATTCTCAATAGGTCTCGTATTTCTGCTGAAAGGAACCAACAGCCTTTCATTCTAGACTATCTTTTCAAGGGTGCTTGTAAAGCAAACAACATTGGAAGATAGAGTGTCTCCCTCTGAGGCAGATGGCAGATGTTTTTTGCTGTCCAGGATAATAAAGGTAATGTCTTCCATGAGGCAAAGGTTGAAGGCTTTGTTGGAGGCTTCTTTAAAAGGCCGTGTTTCCTCAGCTCAGGTTCATCACCTGGGACACAAAACCAGTGTGCGTGTTGCATCCGCTTGGGCTGCCCTGCATTGCCCTCCTTGGGACTAGGGGGCAAAGGAAATCCATGTGAACATGACGTCTGTAAAGGCTGTTGTGCCATGAGTAATAGAGTTCTTTGTCTTCGGTACAAGAGTCTTGTGTCTTCTGCTAGTATCCATAAAATTGTGACAGCCTACCTTTTTAGCTTGCAATCGGGAAAATTTCAGACCTTCCACAATTCTGAACAGTTTGCAACTTCCAAGAGAGAATCACGTAGGGTCTTTTAATTATCAAACAACAACTGTTTATCTTTTAGGAAAAAATTAAAGCAGACATATATGTCAATGAGAAAAAGACAGGTACAAGCAGGAAAAGAAAAAAAAAAACTACCCAGGACAGAACCAAACCATATTTTAAATGACTTGTAAATAATGATAGATGGGTAGATAGATGATAGATAGATATATAAAATAGATAGATCATGGATAGACTGAGAAATGCAAAGACAGAGATACAGAGAGACAGAAAGAATAGGGTGCCTATCTGGGGGTGTGACCGTGTATAACGTGTATGTGTTTATGTTTTTTGTGTATGAGTATGGCTATTAAGCTTTGCATTAATATACAAGTTAAGAACATATGTACAAAAAAATAAATGTGGGCTTCAAAATTTGTAGTTCAGAATTTGTATTTTAAAAAGTGTCTCTCAGGCAAAATATTGAGTCTTTCTTCCAGGAGATGAGTTGAGGATGAAATAAGTTGGTTTTCTCTTTGATTTCTATCTTGGTGAACCTTCAGGAGAAACGATGCTGTATGAAAATTAGCTCTAAAATTGGCTCATTCATTTCAATTTTATTGCTTGTTCCCTAAAAGAAAAATGGAAGAGCAATAAAGGATCTCTCTCCTCAGCATTATCAATTTGTGTTCACTGTGCTTTATATTTTGCATTCAGACATGGCTGTGTCCTGACCTTCCTTTTAATTTAATCCCAACATAATTTTAGCATTTTATCTCATGGTCAGTCTCAAAAATTTCTGGAGCATTTTAAAGCTTTCTGAGGTTACATTTCATGAAGATTTCAACCACTTAGCTTATTTTTTCCCAGAACCCAAACACATTGAAAGCTTTTGCTTCGGAGACCTCAGAGAGTCTTAGCATATTTCCCTCGAGCTTTGATTCTTCAGGAAATTTGGCAAATCAGCACCAACCTGGGCGAGGGAAACTGAGGCAAAATATAAGAGTTACTTAATCCCTGGAAGCCATTTTAGCAGCATGCACTAAGTAAGAAAAACTTAATCTCACTTAGACCGTTGACTGCATAAAAGATACTTCATTGATCTACATGAAATCAGAGCCTCAGAAGTGAGCTTCCCAAGACATAGTCCTCCCTAATCTCCAAAATCTTACATTGTGCTCACTTGGGTTTCTGACACAAATCCTTTCACTTGCTTTTATTCATCTTTACCCTATCAACATTGCGTATAGCAGCAGGTCAAGGGATGGGAAACCTTTATCCTCAGGGTACCTGGGACTCCTCAAGAGTGAGGGCCTGATAGCTCCTATCACTTTTTATTTCAGTCTTCAGGCTTTAGGAACACCAACCTATTTACATTTGTTGTTATACACCCTTCCCCTATGCTATAACTTACTTTAATAATATAACTTTAATTTCTAAATTAATGCTTTTACCTTGCTTCCATTTCAAATGAGTATTTAATCTCATTCCTAAGGTTGAGATCTCATCAAAAAAAAAAAAAAAAAGATTTCTCTCTCACTTTTGCCTTCATTACTTTTTATGTAATTTTGTGGGTAGTTCCACTTTCCAACAGAATACATATTTCTATAAAAGTGGTTGAAAGAAGAACTTTTTTGCTGGCTTGCTCCATAGGAAATGAAGTTGAAATAAAAACTGAGCACAACAAAGTCCCTCAGGAAGAAGGGTTTATTATCCCTGCTGGTCCTGACTCTCTTCCAACAATCCATTATTTTTGCTTCTTATAGTTGTCAGCTTTGGAAGCAAAACAAAACCACAGTGTCATTTCCAGACTTCACTAAGATTGAGGCAAGAGTCACCAACATCACAACTCCTCTTTGAAAGTTCCAGTTCTTTCTAGCCTTTTTGCTCTAAGCCCATCTTTCCTACTCTGGCATCTTTGCTTCTTTTCCTAATTCTTGGAGTTCATTTCTGCTTTCAGCACATTTGTGGAGCAGGTATGTATAAAGGGCCCTGATTTTCCTAAATGATAAACACTTTCCTGGATCGATTTGCCAGCTTTCTCACCTTTCCAAGCTTCTCTTTGATGACATAACCCTAAGGTATGTGAACTTCTTGGGATATATCATTGCAATTTTGTGTAGCAGAACTATTTTGAATACACATTAAGAACATGCTGTTCATTCTTTCTGACTACCCACCACCAAAATGTTTTCCTTAGGCATTCAAACTATATTGAGCATCTACCATGTGCTAGACAAGTTGTGAGGCACCAGCAACAGGGGATTCATTAGATACCGTTCCTGGCTTTCTTTGAATTTACAATGTCTTAGAAATATTAACAGGTGTTTCTTTTGCTGCACATAATTGATTCTTAATACTCAATTTCTAAAATGTCAAATGCATTCATTTGTTTGAATTTCTTCTCAATTCTGCATTGTACCTTTCACTGGGTAATTTACATAAATAACACATAAAATTCTACATGGCTAAAACTTGAAAAAAAAAGCCTAAATGGAAAGATAAAGACTTTTAATATAGGTTTTATACTATGAGCTAGTTATGGAAGAATTATCTTAAAGTGGAAATGCAAGAGCTCTGAAATATCATTAAGAATCTCTGGACAGCGCCACAGAAAAAGCTACATAGCCTCAGAAAAGTCACTTAATCTTTTGAATTTCAGTGCCATCATCTGTTAAGTGATGGGTGGGAGTAAATGTTCTTTTAGCTTTCAGATCTAAAATTCAATGATTCTAAATGTAGAAGTATTTCAGGTATGGAATAGTATGCTAACCACATCTCTTATGGAAATTCAGTGAAATGTAAAACTTCAGCCAGCAGCTAGAAGAGTATTTACTGGCTAGAGAGGCTGGATAGAGAAGCCTAGGATGGCCAGGCCTACCCATGGGTGGGAAATATGCAGTTTCCCTTTGCTCCATGTCTCAACCTCCTCTCCCAGCAAGGTCAGGCTCAGTGCAAGCAAACATTATCAGTCAGCTATGGCTTTTCTTCTGTATGTGGTAATGATCTTTCCAAAGTTTTCAGCAAAATTAGACTGAAAGAAAACTATTTGCTATGGATATGCGTGACTATCAGATCTGGTATTCAGATCAAGACAAAGAAGAATCCATGTAATGATTATATACATGTGATGAAAATGGATCTTTCCTGTATCCTGTAGGATTCCCAAAGCTGTTAGTCTACATAGTATGATAATATAAAATGTGTATTATAAAATCAGGATAGCAACTGCAATGTTGATGAATGTAATAGTGCCTTTCTCCAGGACAAAATAGGGAAAACAGTACACATTTTCTTCATGAATTTAAAATATGTATAGACTTAAATAAAAGCTGTGTATGCATAAAAGTTATCTTCGTGCAAAATAGTCTTGGAGATGAATACCCATGGCTCACTTAATGATTAATTGAAACACATTTTAGATATTGGCATTGAGTAAAAAAATGTAATTTTTTTACCCTCTACATAATCATTAAAAAAATTAAATAATCATTTCTGTTTCTGCCTATGGTTTTTGTTAGAGATGTATTTTTAAACAAGCTCTTCTTAGTCTTTGGTACCATGACTGCAGAGCGTGAAGCTGATATTTGGCTTATTTCTTACTTCATAGTGGATAATGTCATAATCTTGATAGAAGTCTTAGTTTCTACTGACTCAGAGACAAAACCAATGAGAGATCTACAGTTTTTTTATTTTCACTGAGAACATAATGACTTCTAAACCAATAAGTTTACCTTCATTAGACCCTGATCAAATGTGAAATTCCATAGCAAATTATCCATAGGCATGTAAATATTATTACAAAACAATGCCTCGGAGGAAGGATTACACTCATTTCCTACATTTTCCATGTTGTACTTTAGAAACGTGCACTATTCATCACTAGAGAAACATGATGTAACCCCTAGCATCCTAAAATCTGTGGTCCCAGAAGGGGATTTCCAGTGGCTCTAATTAAAAATGTATAAATATAAATACTACTTGTATTCAATATATGTATTATCACACTTTATTATTATTTCAACCTCTCAGGGGCAACTCTTAATACTTTAAAGTGGCTAGAGACGTACAAACTCCATATTTATTCAACAACAGCAGTTTTCCTTGATACTATACAAGCCAAATTAAAGGGTATGTTGGACAAAAACAAATATTTTTTCTTTTAGCGTTCTAATCTAAAAAGTGGTATCAGCCCATAGTTATTGGTGTCTTGAAACTTAGTGTGTCACAGTAAAGTGATCTAAAAAGGTGATAAATATTTACGAGTGTGTGGGTTAAATGGATGTGTTTGCGTGTTTCCAAATTTTATGTATTATGCAAAATACCCACAATATTACTTTAGAGTCACTAAAAGTCACCTTAAAATTTTATGTGATTTTTTTTCAAAGCTATCATTTCCTACTCACCTTCCCATGAATGTTCTACTGGAAATTGCTGTGTGCTCACATAACTCATCTTGTGGATTGAGGCCATACGTATTAACAAATTAGCTGCAATCGAATTTGGCACTTTTAAATTCTATCTATCCTCTTCAGAGCTTGCTGAGTCAGAGCCTATCAAGTGATAAAGGTCAGTTCAGGAGATACAAACTAAATTGGACTTTTCAGATTAAGGGAGAAACATTTATGAATTTGTAATGTATGCTTCAAGCCAGTGGCTTCTGAGACATATATTTTTCACTTCCACCCATCTTCTCCATCAACAATGGGGGTATAACAACTAGCATGTATCCTTCTTTTAAAAATCAACCAAAATGTGAACTAATTGGGAACTTTCTGATTGATTTTCTAATAGTGTGGACAGGGTTTCAAGGCAGAAAGCATATCTTGTGGTATCATGTGTGTTACTGAATTATCTTGGAATACAGCAGGTGGGATCTACGTGGAAGAAAAATCCATCTTTTCCCAACAGAAAGACCACTGAAGTACTTGGGGTGGGGGGGGAGGGAAGGGTGAGCAAGATTTAGACTAGACAGTCTTGTTTGAAAACATTCTTTTACTATCTTTATCCTCCTATGACCTCAAATGCACTGTTCTTTCCTCCCTCACAGAAAGTTTGGTGAATTTAAGACTTTTTAATTTCATTATATGTGCTGAATGAAATAATCAATTCATTAAAATACAAACAAAAAAGATGTCCGTCTTAATTTACTGAATCACTTTATTGAAAGAAAAGTCTTGTTTAAATGGAAATTGATTGCAGCACACCCCTGTTGATACAAGTTATGTGAATTACATAGTGTTTCTTAATGGAGAAAACTGAAGAAATGATAGGAGTATTATCATTGATAGGAGTATTATTAATGATAGGAGTTTAAGGAGTATTGTCATTAAACTTTAAAAATGGAATTATGGGGAATTAAACATTAGATGTAGAGAAGACACAAATGGCACTTTGTGTATCTACAGCAAAAGTGGACATGTAAGAACCCTGACAATCCACATTCTTCAACATTTTTAGCCAAGGGTTTGGGGAAGATGATGCTAAATTTTATACCATAAAAATTTTTAGTAGCATCACATAAATTAATCCTTATTATTTTATAATCCTTATAATTAATCCTTTATAATTCCTTTATAAGGAAATCCTTATAATTTCCACTATCCATAATATTTTAGTGATTTTTCCTTAAGTATCTTAGTTCAAATAATTTGACCTATGTCAGTATTGTTCCTAAATTAAGCTTTCCACTCCAAGGTAATCATTCCAATTACAGACGTTCTTAGATGTGAACAATATAAATTTAAGTATAATGCTGAAATGATACATTTTAAACAATTTTGATCATCTTGTATCTATTCTTCTTTCTGCCTAAAACCTTGACATGTATGGAAATTACATTTTTTTTCCATATTTTTCATGAGCTATGCTCACTGTGTACATTTTCTAATAGTGATTTTTTTCATAAACAGCTATGCTTAAATTATTCCCCACTAGAATAACAGACAACAAAGGAGATGGGAAGTCAAGTGGGAACAAACTTCTCTTTTGCTCCCACTGGAGATGTCTACATGTAAAGATACAATACACAACCTGTCCTTTGTGGAAGCAAAGTGTGATTCAGATTTACCTTTGGAATCAACATTTGTTCTGATTATAAGGAGAATTCTTTTGGAAAATTATGGAAAAAGTTTTGGAAAATTATGAATAGGATTATTACGTCATTTTTTAAAATCAAGACTTGAATTAGTTGTTATTTCATTCATAGACTGTACATCCTTTCAGAGAAATAACACACTGCTAACCACGCCCAACTTGGGTAAAATTAAGCTGGGAATTTTGAATTATGTAATCTGTAGATTAGAATACAGTTTTTGAATAAAGCCTGCTAAAGGGAGTTTAACCCAATTGTAGTTGGTACCTATGGGCATGTGTCTTAGATTCTCCTTTAGGTAAGAGTTAAGTGCAAAATTATGAAAGACAGAAATTTAGAGTAAGTGTATTGCTAGGCAGAGGAGAAATCTCTCTGATTCCGAGAAATACTAAGGTGTCCAGACCAAGGGAAGAGTTGAAAAGGACTGCGAAGAAGAACCTCTACAGGTTTTAATTCAACCATCCAATTGTCTGTTCCATTAGGAGCACAGATATTTATTCTTCTGTGTGGGACTGATCAGCATCTTAAGCCCTTAATGGTTGAAATTTCTGTTTTACTCTACAGTGATTTTCCCCTATGGACACCTCTCCAACTGGACAATGAAAGTCAGTGGGAAATATAAGTCTTTTTTTAAAAATCACTTCTTGCGTCTATTTTGCAATTCAAGTGATATGGAAATTAAGGCCTGTGTCAAGGGTTTTCATCAAGCTTGGGCTGATGCAGGACCAAGTGTCTTCCCACTGCACTGCTTCTTTGAAAACTGCAGCATTAAGATAAAGATGGAATGTTGTACCGGCTTTGTTGTAGTTGCACCTGATCTGTAGAACCACACTTGAGCTGTGGAGCTGAACGCTGGCAGGAAGGACTTGGACCTGTGTGACTAGAACAGCATAAAAGATATGCAGGAGACTTGGCTCTTATCTGCAGCAGCTGCATATGCCCTGAGTGGGGGAGGAGGAGGAAGGACCGGTGTACTTGAGTCCCCGTGAAATGATGCCATACTTGTTAAAGCACTTGCCTGTCTCCTTCTATAAAGCTAAGGAAATGTAACCTTAAAGTTTATTTGACCTGGTGGGTCTAATTACCAATTTGGACATCTATCTATGACTATGTTGGTACAATATCACACCAGACTTTTCTTCCAGCCTTAATCCCCCTTCCACTCTGCTGTCCAATCCTACACATGTGGGGAATACCGATACATAACACAAAATGGAGTGTGGCTCCAATGAATATTTATTGGGTGCCTGCTATTTGGAAGGAGGAATGGGATTTTCAGCAGAATCTCTGGAGAAAGCTATTTCTTTTCATTAAAAAAAATGCACACACAGCTGCATTTTCACAGACACACATACAGCCTGCGCGTCATCTTGCTGCACTTGGGTATAGTAACATATGGGAGAAAAAGTCGTCTATTTCTACGGGCTGTGACAATCACTGAGAGAATTTACTGCAGAAGATTAGCCAACAGTATTGTAGCAGGAGATCCAGAAATGATCTATCAAGGATTCAGAGACTTGAGGCAACATTTCACCTCATTTATTCAAATGCCTTAGGCAAATAAAATTATGATCAAGCACCTAGCAACCTGTGTCCTGTACATTTTGACAAGCTTAGTGCTAATTGATTGTTTGGGTCCAGCTCGTGCTCCAAGGGAAATAGATTACTATTCATTTTAGTTGACATTTCATATAAAGGCATATATTTTATTTTTATTTATTTTTGTGAAACTGAACTGTAACTCTTCTGGAGGAAATGGAGGTGTCATGATTTGGCTCCATCCTGTGGCCTTTAAAAGCAAGGAACAAAGTGGCCATCCAGTTAACAACACTATGAATAAACAACTGGTTAAGCACTGTAAAGCACGAATGTTAATACCACACCACGGAAGCGAGCCAATCAGACTTAGCATGGAAAGGCTGCTATACAAACAAACTCCCAAACGTGTTTGTCAAGCTTAGTCACTTTAATTTACCCACCTCACCCCCACCAGTCTATTAGCCCTTCTTGGTGCTAGTTGAACTTGAATATATTTTAGGACATGTGACAGCATTATTAGCCAAGGTTTGCACAAAAACGCCCTGCTTGGAATCTGGTTTTAACGTATGGATAGAGCTATCATCTAGACAATATATGTCAACATAAATAACCAACCAACTGTTGGGCTCACCAAATATTTATTGAAGATCCATTGTCACCACTTCCACTAGGCCAAACACAGACAATTCTAAATAAGAAACAGAATCCTCGTGAAGTAGTTCAAGTCTACTGGAGAAAGATAGCTAAAAAGTTAACATCAATGAAATATGGTGATGGCAAGAATAAAAGTATGCATGGGCTATTTGCGAGTCCCTAAAAGATAAGTTAAGCAAGCCTGTTCAGAGCAGACTTTCTAAATGAGCTGACAGGACAACAGTGTCACTGAACTGTGGAGCAACAGAACAGAAAATGAATTTGGAGGTCTCTGGCTTTAATTCATGAATGCCAATGTCCAACTAGGAGTGGGTGGGGTTGTGTGAGCAGGTGTGCACTGTGAGAAAATATATAATGGGGATTCTTGGGCTAGAGAATGGGGGGCGGGGATTGCACCTGAACCAGAAAAGCAAAGGAGCCTAACAGCAGCCTAACCAGAAGGTGTGCTATCTACAAAGCTGCTTGTGAGCTGTGGACAAGAAGCTGGGAAGCACCGATCTAGCTGTTGGTTTTATGGGTAGCACTGAGCCAAAGAAAAATGAATGCCCTGTCTGAAGCCATTGTTAGTGAAAATTTGCCAAGATCCTGCTACATGCAAGGTGGTGTTTTAAGAATAAAATTAAAATATGTGGTTAATTCTATTCTGTCCAAGGACAGGGAGAGGAAAAAACTGCTTTCTTTTTTTAAAAATTTTTAAAAGTGTATTTATTTATTATGAGAGAGACAGAGACAGTGCAAGTGGGGGAGGGACAGAGAGAGGGAGAGAGAGAATCTCAAGCAGGCTCCCGCTGCCAATGCAGAACTCAAGTTGGGACTTAAACTTACGAAACTGCAAGATCATGACCTGAGCCAAAACAAAGAATTGGACGCTTAACCAACTGAGTCATAAAGGCAGCCCCAAATGCTTTCCTTTTAAAAGGAATTTAGTATGGGTGAGAATATGGAAAATTAGAGGAAGGGAAAGAAAGGTAGGACAGAAAAACTTGATCAGGTCATTATGGGCAAAGTCGAAGAAAAGGGAATATGACATGGTGTCCCAGTTGCACAAGAGAATGTACTCCAGCCATGTATTACTGTGCAAGGCAAGCCTGGAGACAGTCACTGCAGAAACCCACCTGAGACCCAAAGGAGTGACTGGTTCACGTCCTCTGCCCAGTCAAGACCTGCGGCCCACCAACTGGTTTTCTGTGTCATGACTTACCTCTGCATATTTTAGGCTCACTTTTCATTGACGAGTTTCCACCTTATTTAGCATTTATTCTAATAAGAAATTTTTACTTAGCTTCTTTTTTAAAAAAAGGCAAACACTTTAACATTGTGAAACACATCACATTTTCCTTGTAAATGTTTTGTAATAAATGAGAAACTGTACAGCAGTTAGTTCAATATTACCCGTGCAGGATGAATCCTCTGAGCAATTACCTTGTTTCCATGGCGACAGCACATCTGCCCATGCTTTAGTGTGATCCTAGGAAACCACCAAATTGGGTCTGCTCAGTAAAGCTCAGGAAAACTTAGGGAATTAAGGGAGAAGGGGATTGTAAGTTTGATACTAACTAGGTTAACAAACTGCTATTTATATTATTGAAGTCCTTCATTAAAGCAGCTTAAAACAATCTGTAAGGGGAAAACTGCGTGTTGGAAAATAAAAAGCAAAATGTGTTAAAAAAAAAAAAAGGCTGAAAGAAGGAAGAAAAGGATAACCAGACTTTCTAGGATCCTTGCCCACACCCAATTCCCTAGGAGAAGACCTCTAAAAAATCCAAGGCCCCTGAGTGCAGAATGGAAACAAATCTCCCTTAGACATTTACCTCCTGACGTCTACCTGGACCTCACACTCCACCCAGAGTTTACCTGAGCCATAGTCCAAACTTCTTCTTTTTAAGTAAATCCTGGAAAGGGAGGCCAGAAACTGCTGCTTTGACATCCATGAGAAACCATACTGTCATTTGGCTGTTACACTCCAAAGAACGGCAAGAAAAATTAAAGCAGAAAAATTGTATCATGGACATTGAACTATAATACAAACACAGAAGCAGAAAAAGCTCCTTCAAAGCAAGACTGCCAGGTCAATTGTGGCCACCTTTCTGAGCGGGGGGTTAAACCAAGATTTAATATTGGAAATTAAAGATATGTTCCTCAGGGAAAATGGACATTATAACAATGTTGTGCTCCTGTTATCACACTTGATTTCAGCCTCTCAGGGAGCCAGTTCCCAGACAGTTTTAGAGATTGGGTATAATTTAGATACATTTTCTTGGTGGGGATCGTAAGGGAGGCTCTAAAGAGGGAAGTGGGGAGATAATGTGGGAAATGTGCAAGGTGGATATAACAGGATTGGAACCTGATATGCCACCGTTTGATTCATATGACATGTAATTACATCTAATTACAGACATCCCTTGGAACTTGGACCACGGGGTTGAAGATAAATTTAAATACCTTGGAGAAATAGCCTGACTATTATAATAAAGGTCTTTCTTCTAGTTAGAGGGATAAACTTATTAATGTAGCATCTCTAAATCAAATTACTATACGTCTGAGAAATTTGCTTATTGAAAGGAAAAAAGAAATATTACTTTAGGACACCGGAGGATAAAGGAATCAAAGAGTGGAACATAAAAATATTCAAGGGATTATTCGACTTTATAAATTTCTCTGCTTTTAAAGTGCTTATCTTAAAAAATTTAAAAGAAAGTTAAACATAAAGAGAAAAAAGCCTATTTGGGAAGTGAAAGAACAGACATGCCTTAAAAATTACCTTAGAAATAGAATTTTGAAATAACAACTATAATATGGCCCATATACTCTGCTGATCTCTTTTCTACATGGTGACTTGAACAAATCACTTGTATTTTATAGATTATATATTTGTATTGCCCTATCAAAATGCCTCAATACTCTTAACAAAAGTGCCTATGAAAATAATTCTCAAAGAAAAAGTCTTAAAAATACTATTTCTGTTCTATCTAAAAAACCATATACTTTATCATCTTTAGCAATTGAAAATCTCATTGACTAATTTAGTATATATGCAAAAAATTCAAATATATTTAGATAACCTATGTTAATATAAATGTTATAATATTAACATAGAAAAACACAATGTAAGATATCTATGCCTCAAGTCACAGTTATACCTGGGTCAAACAACATTATACTCAGTCTGTCCAATATTAAGGTACTTATTCCACATATTTTACCAACATATAGTCTAAGATATAATATTGTCAATAGTTAACATTAAATTAGTGTTTATTAAATTAATTAATTAATTAATTAATAGGGAGTCCTAGTCATCAGCTTGTTTTAATTCACCAGTGAATTCACTGCATAGTTTGAGATTAAAGACATAACTACAGATATGTATAAAGTATCTGTCATTTTATAAAGGCTCTTTTCTCCCTACTATAACAGCATTCTCTCCTCTTTACCCAAGTTCCCTCTGCAGGTTTCCTTAAATTCCCCACTCACGAAATCCATTTTCATTTTCCTTTATGTTACCTACAACCTCTGTGGCTTGGCCAGTCTTCAAGATTTCCTTTGCCTCACTAGCTTATAATTACACAAACCCAACAGACGTGTAGGACATCACCTCTGTGTCGAATGCTACTCATGACTATGATGTTTGGGAAAAGAGACACACATAAAAACAAATCTACAGTGAATTTTTGGATAGGAGAAAATCGGTGGTGAGAACAGAATCCTATGAGAAGACAATGGAATGGAATGGTTAGAAATTCAATAGGTGGAGAGATAGAGAAACTAACATTTATTGAGTAGTTGTTTTTCATCAGGCTCCATGCAAGGGGCTTTCACATATAGTATTTCATTTATTTCTTACATCCAAATGTTGAGATACACCTTTTCATCATTTTACAGGATATGAAGCCCAGCAGGGTTTCAATACCTACCAGGATTCTATTGTTTGTATGTCTCTGAACAGGCATTCTAATTCATGTTGATACTGTTTCCATCCCAGACAAAAGGAACACCAAGCCACTAAGGTAAAATTATGCACAGGTGTGTTGGACAGCTAATGATGGCGACAATCTTCTAGAGCAGAGCATCTAGTGAGGAAGGCATTAGCTTGGAAACAGCAGGTCTGAAGACACTCAGACTCTTATTTCTAGCATTTCTTTTTGCTTGCTTCTTAGGATTTCCAAGAGATAATTGTTGAAATAATTGAAGAATTAGTGAATGGGTGTCCTCCTTTTTTTAAATTCTTATATTGCCCTTGTATTCTTGCATGCTGTCTACTTTATTCATCATAGCCCTTAGCATCTAAATCATAGGTGTTTAAAATTCCTGGTCTGATAATCCAACATCCCTGCCACATATAGTTCTGATACTTCCCTTGTGCCTTCAGTTTTTGTTTTTGGCTTTTTGGTGTTTGTGTTTGTTTTGGTTTTGGTTTGTTTTGTTTGTTTGTATGTTTGTTTTGCCTTTTTGTATGCATTGTAATTTTTCCCTAATAGCCAGACATGATGTACTAAGGCAAAAGGAACTGCTCTAAAAGGTCATTGGTAAGGTGGTCATGCTGAGTGGAGGAAAAGGAAGGATTCTACAGTCTTGTGATTAGATCTCAGTCTTTTAGTGAGCCTATGCATCTGGAATATGAACTTCATAAGTGCTTCTCAATTTTTTTCTATCCCCATAGATGGGACAGGATGGCTAGTATGGGCTGGAGTTGGATATTTATCTTCTCCAGGTCAGTTAGGCTCTCCCAATACTCCAGCAGGTTAGGCTATGGTTACACTTAAATGCCTTACCATATCCTACAAGGCCCTGTGTGTCAGATCTACTATGTCCAGCCTCATCTACTCCTTGCTCACCTCCACACTCCAGCCACACTGACTTCCTTTTGGTCACCCCAGGAAGCAAGTTGTTTCCAGCCATCAGGCAGAAACTCTTATCCCAGCTTGCTGCCTGGCTGGCCCTCATATTGCCTCAGGTCTCCTCTGAACTATTGCCACTTCAGTGAGGTCTTCCCGAAACACCAGAAGGTGGGTTTCCCCACCACATTCTCTCCAACTTCATTGTTATGTTTCAGTGATGCATGGTCTTCCTTCAAAGCACTTATTGTAATCCTAATTTTTGTATTTGTTTGTTTCCTGATATACTGCCAGTTTTCTGGCTATGCTAGTGTACCTTGAAGACATTAACCATGCCAGTTTTGTTCATGACCATTTAACCACAACAAGGACTATGCCTAGGATATAAAAGTCAGAGAATGGATAAGTACTGAATTAATTAAAGAAGTAATGAATGAATCTCTCTTTTTTTCACTTTTAGTCTTAGCATGACTCAATAAACCAAAATAATGTCCACTGCTATTGCTTAATATTTGTTGCTACACAAGTGGTGAATTTGTGACAAGTCTATTTGAGAGTGACAGGTGTTCACTCCCAGAGGGCAACAACATATGGCTGTTGATAAAACAATAACTGTAACATGCTGAGAAATCACAGTATAAGGAAACAAAGTATTTTGGAAGTTAGATGTTGCTGAATTCCTTATTGGCTGAGCAAGTAGTCAAGCTACCATTGTTATTTATAGACATTGCCAACCTTAGGTCTTGGAGTTTTGAAACAAATAAACAAAAATGCATACTTCTGTGTCCACTGCAGGATCTGATGCTAAGAGAGGGTCTCACTTTTTGTCTTTGTTTGTGGCTCTTGTTCAGCTCTGGAACAAAAGTAAACCTGTTTCCTTTCCTTGCTGATTTTTTAATCTGCACTATCTCAGTGCCTATGGTCATAGTGTTAAGGAGCAGATTTCGCATCGGGGCGCCACCATCACTAACAACTCCTAACAGTGGATGCCTGGAAGAGGGGCCCTCAGGAGAAACATATATACATCAATAGTGGTTGTAGTTGGATGGTGGGGTTACAAGAAATTTTTATATGTCCCTTCCATTATCTGTTTTTTAATTGGGAAAATAATGCAAAATGGCTTTGTAATTAAAAAATAGTAATAAAGCAGCATGATCCTTGAGCTCACTTATTGAGAAAATGAGCCACCTGAAGGCCAATTTCCTCACTGTGAAGGCTAATAATAGTGGTAAGTGAAAGGAATAGACTTCACATATAGTTCCCTTGATAATGCTTAACCAACAGTATCCCTAGGAATGGTAGAAGGATTGTCAATATTACATTGTAATATTTAGTGAGCAGTTATTATGTCAGGCATTATATCAAGTGCTTTACATAATATTATCTCATTTAGTCCTCACCAGAAAACTCATGCAAGGTGATTATTATCATTATCCCCATTCTACAATAAGGAGAATAGCCAACAGAAGTGAAAAGATTATACTGACCCAGTATTATTTGACTTTGAGATATCCATTCCATGTTTTAATCTAAACTATTCTTTCATATATGTATTCAAAGACACTAATAAGTTTAAACCATGTGTCCAGCCCTGACATAGTAAGGGAAAAGAAACTTCTTCCCTCAATTACTCAAATCTACAGGGAGAGATAGTTATGTAAACAGACAAGTCTGAATAAAATGGGTTAAGGTAATAAGGGGTAGGTTCAGAGTTCCAGAGGAGACCAGGAATGGATCCCATAAACCAAAAGTGGACAAAAAGGATCTATTTGAGAAAGTGTCTTAGAGATGGTGACACCTGATCTAAACCTTAAAAATACAAGTAGCAGTTGACATTTCCTTGGTGGCTTGGTCATTGGGAAATGATGAGTGAAAAAGCCTTTGATGCAGGAGAGTCTGAGCAAAGGCCTGGGACAAGAAACATCATGACATGAAAGAGGAGCAGTGTTGTGAGAAAAGGAAGGATAAGACATGAGACAGAGGGACAGCAGGAGTAAGGATGGATCAATGTCACACTTACATAACAGAAACACGACCTTAGCATATACTGAACAACGGAGAGAGCCAAGATTGGAGAGGCTAGAAGGCTTGTAGGAGGCTGCTGAAACATGACAGGCAAGTGAGAGAAAGCCTCGGCTGGGGAGGTGGTGGCAGAGATGCAGTGAAAAGGGAAGACTTGTGAAATATTAAGGTGGATTTGCAATGATGATGAGGTACAGAAAGAAATTAAAATAACTCTGTAAAATTTGGGAGTTCGTAGAGAGATTTGAGCGAGGCAGAGATTAGAGGGTCTTTATCGTATTAGTAGTAGGTGAAAACAAGAAGTTTGGCAAGATATCTCACAGAGAGTGGGTGGAGAGAGAAGTTTGCACACAAAATGCAGGACTGGAATTTCAAAGGGTAGAAGAAGCAGAAAGATTGCATGGGCAGTGGGGAGTGACAGAGTCTGGGGAACTGGGCATTTTAAACCCATACAGGTCAGGTTTGATCCTGGAGGTTTGTGGAGAACCAGAGGTTCTATGGGAAACAAGATGCAGGATTCTTTTTCAGGAATTAGGGAAGAGTCAACAGCAGCAGAGGCAGATGAATGGCCCAATTAGATAAAATTCAGGAAAACAATCCATTTTGTTTGAAAATAGCATCATCATTGATGACGTGGTGAAATTAGTAGATTGGTGGGGACTGAAGTCAAGCTGTTATTGTTAGCTTCGTGAACAGGAGGGAAAAAAGTCAGAACATTAGATAGAATTACTTTCTAAACTTTTGATGAGGTGGAGAAAAATGATTGGTGAATTCCTAGATGATTCAGAGTCAAAAATTTTGGAGGAGATTGTGTTTTTTTCTTTTTGGTAGGGAGATTACTTAGATTTGAGGAGGTTTTTGGTTTGATGTGTGGAAACCAGTTGAAAGGAAATGAGAAATAACAGGAGTAGTAAAATAACAAAATAAAGGACTTTGCTGTGGTTGGAGTTAGGGGTACAGAGGAATGGGTTAACCTTGAGAAGACAGAGGAGCACCGAGTCCACTAAGACTATGGGAAATATGGGAAGAATGAATGGTTGTAGATACATATGTTAACAGAAATAGTAGTTGAATAAAAAACCATTATGTTCAATGACTTCAATTTTCTCAAGAAGGTAGAAAGGTCATCCAATAAATGGCTCATAAACATATTAGGGAATGACAATCTGGTGGAAATGTTTGATTAAAGTGAAAAAGTGCTAGTTCTAGCTCTCCTTTTCCAAAACACATAGGCCTTTCAAGAAAGTATAATAGAATCTGAGGGCTCATCTGCCATATGGAATTTTATATTGATGCTATGAGTTCGCAGCACCATCAGAACTTGGGTATGCTTTCTCACAAATGACCATTCCAAACAAATTCATATAAGAAAGTGATAGGCACTTTCCTCTATCTTATCACAGAGTTTTTTGCACTTGACTCAAAATACGTTTCATTGCAAGAGTCTTGTAAATTCTGTCTCATAAACTCTTAGCATCAGGTGGCATTTAACTCAACAGCATAGCACTTGCGTCCATCTCTTTTGCCTAGCATTAGTAGGTGAGATACATATAGAAATTAGAGATTTACAGATATACAATTATGGAAGAAACTTTCTCCATCAGAATTCCTCTTAGCGGGAGTACCACACTGCTCAAAACAAATGCATGACTGTGCCATTGTGTACGGAGAGTGATATCACAGAATGCACAAATATGTTCACTGAAAGGTGATTGTATGCACATATATGTACTTATAAAAGAGAGGAATGTAGTATGCATTTTGTTCTTGGGAAGAAAGTGGAGGAAAGAGTTCAGTGAAGAAAAGGAAATGAAACAGAAGAGGGAGGCATAGAGAGAAAGGAAGAGTGACCTTTTTGGAGACTATCGCACCATTGATAAACTCATCCAAATGCAGAAATACTGTGTGGCATTGCTTGAGAGACAGTAAAGGGTGTGAGTGAGTGTGTTGCCTATGCTGAAAGAATGAGGATAAAGTGAGGAGTAGAAACAAAGATATCACACAAACGTACAGAAAGAAGTGTAAGATCCTGAGAGGGAAGGGTCCCCCCTATTCCCGAATATCATGAGAAATCAGGGGAAGGCAGTTCTGGACTTTCACAGACTGTAGAAATGAGGATCTAATGAAGTCTGCCCGACTGTTCTGGGAGAATACTAGCGCCCCACCCCCATCCCCAAGCTACATCTGCGATACACAAATCTTCCCTAGGGGAAAGTTTAGGGAGAGTATTCAGGTGGAGTTGTTTGGTAGATACGCAGCAGAATGACAGAGGCTGTAACATTGTTCAATCTGGGAATACAATAGGAAGAAATATTAACCGTAACAATCTGTCTCCAAACATATGACAATTAAGCAGAGTCCAAAATAGACTCCAATATGAACACATTGCTCCTAGAAAAAGAAATACAAATGTCTCATAAACATATGAAAAGATGGTCAATGCTTACAATCAGAGAAATGTAAATTAAAACTCCAGTGAGATGCCATTTTCACTTAGCAGAGAACCAGTCTCCCTCAAAAGAAATTGCTGGCAGAAGTGTAAATTGGTGCAACTCTTGTGGATGGTGCTTGGGTATTATTTATCCACATTTAAGATTTTTTTCAAAATTTGAAATGTCTGTGAACTTTAAGTCAGCAATTCCATTTCCAGGAATATTCTAGGACTATTATAGCTAGTACTTGTGAGAAATGACACATACAGAAAGTGTCTCATGGAGGAGTTGTTTATGACAGCAAAATGTTAGAATGTCCTAAACATCCATCAGTTTGACAGTGACCAAACGGAGGGTGGTGTGGGCAGACAAAGGAATACTATACAGCCATTACAGGGAGGAGGCAGGATAACTCCCCACGGACTGATGTGCAAGATTCTCCAAATTATAGTGTGAAGTGAAAGGACGCAAAGTAGTGTCGATAACATTCTACCACGTGCACACACACAGCACACTTACATGTTTACGACTTGACTTTGTAGGCACACATACAAATGTTTTTACTTGTGTTTTAAAACATGTCTCTAGACAGATATATAAGAAATTCAAAACATGATGGTCATCTGAAAGGGGAATTGGGTACTAATGGGACACTTTTATAGGAAATTTACTTTTTCCTATATACCTTTTTTTAACCTTTTTAAATTTTTTTCTTATTAATACAGTATTTATTTGTCTTCCCTCTGTCACACCCTGAGCCAACAACTTTCCCCAGGATTCCTGGGGAGATATAGGAAAAGGAACACACAGGGCAGACAAGACACTGGAGAAAGATCTATGGGAGGTGGAGATGGTCCTTCACATGGTGAAGAGTATGAGAAAGGCCACCATCAGGCAAAAAAATCCCATGGCCTCCGAGAGGGCAAAGCCCAGAATGGCGTAGGAGAAGAGCTGCTGCTTCAGAGAGGGATTCCTGGCATAACCAATGATAAGGCTCCCAAACACAGTCCCCATTTCAGCCCCAGAGCCAGCCACCCCAACTGTGGCAGCGCCAGTCCCAATGAACTTGGCTGCCGTGTCAATGTCCCTCGAAGTAGTGCTGGTTTGGAAACCGCGGCTAGGAATAAGTGGGGTCAGGGGACGCGGGGCTGCCCCGCCGCTGAGGCTCCCATCTGTCCGTGTCTCTGGTGGTTTTAGTGCCCCTGTAGACAGTGGTAGGCTCAACAGCTGAGAGGTGCTCCTCACCAAGAAGGGGGCAGAGACAAACAGGCTTACATTTTCAGAGGATGAGGGGCTATGGGAGGAGACCTGCTCCCAGGGCAGAGAAGACAGAGGGGCAGGGGGGTGGGGTGGACAGGGAACCTTTTTTATTTTTGAGAGAGAGAGAGCATGTGCACAAGTTGGGGAGGGGGGGAGAGAAAGAGAGAGAGAGAGAGAGAGAGAGAGAGAATCCCAAGCAGGCTCAGTGCTGTCAGTGTGGAGCCTGACTCAGTGCTCCAATCCACGTCCCTGGGATCATGACTTGAGCTGAAACCAAGAGTCTGACACTCAACCGACTGAGCCACCCAAAAGCTCCTTAACCTTTTGAATGTTGATGTTGTGCATGTATTGACTACTTGAAAATAAGTTTACATTTTAAAAACTAAAATAATTATCTAAAGCAGAGTGGCCTCCTTGTTTTGGTTGAAGGCCATCCTCGGCCATTTAGAATGGCAGTTGAAGGGAAGGAAAACAAGAGTGAGAAAAGGAGAAATAAAAGACGAATGGGCAGGTTAAATGGTGCACTTACATTGTGGGTCTACAATTCTGGAGTGGCATAAAGGCATGCTTAGTTGTGCTCTTCTGTTTTCCAGCAACTTTGAGAAATTCTGCCATTAATATTGAAGAAAGTAGATTGTCAACATTTAACATAGAACTGGAATTTTGAAGGATCAGCAGAAGGATTAAGTGTTAACAAATTGCTAATAAAAGTATGAAAATAACTCAGATGATGGAGTTTGGGTCTGGCCTGAACAGACCAGAAAGACATTCTAGAGGAAGAGGTGGAATGAGAGAGGTGGCAGCATCCACAACCTGGAGGTCTAGAAAGTTCCACAGATAGCTCCGGTGAAAATGAGATTGGAAAGGCGGAAAGTAAATGTCTCATGAGGCCGTTTCCAAGTGATGTCACAGTCCAGGTTGACAGTGGATGATTGAAGAAGAGGTACAGGTCGTCTGAGGCCAGGGGACCTGGAATTGTCTGCTGCATCATTGGAAGCTCTGTATACGTGGGTGTTGAAAACATCTAGAACTAAGGTTCAAAAAGCAGGAATGAGAGGCAGACTCTGAACTGGGCCCCAAAGTTTTCTTTGATGGAGAAAAGGAGACTGATGGTGAGGGGAGCCTGTCACAGGATGAGGATGGGGAGTCCTACACCCAAACAGCATGAACCCCACAGCTACTCTAAGTTCCGGCTCCACTTCTGACATCGCTCTTACACTCCCTCCTGGTATCACACTCTTCCAGACATGCGGGTCTCATTGCTGGTCCTTTTTTTTTTTAATTTTTTTTATGTTTTTTATTTATTTTTGAGAGACAGAGAGAGAAAGTGTGAGCAGGTCAGAGAGAGAGGGAGATACAGAATCTGAAATAGGCTCCAGGCTCTGAGCTAGCTGTCAGCACAGAGCCTGATGCAGGGCTCAAACCCACGAACCTGGAGATCAAGACCTGAGCCGAAGCCGGACGCTTAACCAACTGAGCCACCCAGGTGCCCCCTCATTGCTGGTCGTTAACATCTCCAGAACTTTACCTCACAGTCTTGGCACTGGCCATTCCTCTGCCTGGAAAGCTCTTCCCTCAGGTGCTACAAGTTTGCCTCAGGTCTTTGCTCAAATGTCACCTTTCAGTGAGGTCCATCTGGACCATCGGTATACAAAGCAGCAATCTTTCATCTATATTTCATCTCTGCTCTCCTTTCGCCCATAGCACTTATGACCTTCATGAGTCTTTTTAATCAACTATTTTCATCCGCTTCCATTCATTTTTTTTAAGAAGCTCCTCAAGGGTAGGAAATTTACCTATTTTTTTAACTGCCACATCCCCAGAATCATGACTGGCAATAGTAGATACTCCATCAGTATTTGTTGAATAAGTGAAATTATCTTTTGCATTGAGTGAAGGAGTAGTAGTAGCTTCAAATCGGATTATTTTCCTGGACGTGTGTATTTAAACATAAATGCTTTGAATGTCTTGTAAATAACCACCAAATGTTTAATGTGCGTTTTCCAGGTCTAAGTGTTGTGCTGATTCAGAAGATGGAGGGAGGATCACACCATGCTCCTCCTTCAAGGATTTCATCATCTGGAGAGAAATATGAAGACAACAAAACTCCTCATAACCCCTCAAGGCAACCGAAGTGCTGCAGGAATCCAGAAAAATAGTTGATTCCCTTTGTTGGTTTCCAAATGGCACAAAAAGCGCTCACTGAAGGGTGAGTGCGAACCTGATGGCAAGAGCAGGGGATCATGAGCAACATCGTGAAAGATGACGGTGATGATGATGTGCTCCGTGGCAGAGCTGGCTCTTGAATCCAGGCAGCGTGCCTTCAGAGTTCCTACTCTTAATGCCTGCACTCTGAGTTCTTTCTCCTTTATCGTCTGAAGAGGGACCATGAGTAGTTGAGTGTGGCTGGAGCGGAGTTTGTGTGGAGAGAAGTGGTGGAAGAGGGGTCTGGAAATAGTAACTGGAGCAAAATTGCAGGGGGCCTTGATCGCTTTACTATGGGGTTAGAACTTCACTCTGCACAGTGGACAACTCTTATGGGGTTTTAGGAAATGACATAATCTGTCTTGTGTTTCAAAATGAGAGTTGATAATACTGTGTAGGAGAAAGAGAAGGGAGGTGACAAGCATGCAAATCTGGCCAAAGGAAATGGGGAAGAGAAACAGGGCTGGAATACATTTCAGAGGCACAACTGGCAGAATTAGACAAGGGTATGGAGCTTGTGACCCGAGCAGCCTGTTAACTGAGTCGGAACATGGAGGAGATACACACAGAGAATTCTTGGAACTACTTAAGTTTTTATACTAACTAGTTTTATATTCACCAAGTTTTAGATTCACTATATTCAAATAATCCTTATTATTCAGCCATAAAGATAAGCATTCTAAGTTTAAATAGTTTTCTAAGCAGATACAGAAATTAAATATTCCTCCTTCCAGTCTAACCGAGATTTTACCACCTCCTGATAAACTCACTTTATCAAGTCAATTAAAATACCTATAGTAAAATGTGTACATGTTTCTCTGAAACTGCTTTAACAGGATTTAGAACGTTTATGGGAATCCTGAGTCTAGAATTATAAATTAAATTTTCCACTTCCATGCCTCCTAGAAGGAAAAAAAAAAGAAACTACCTTCCCAATAAAATATTTTTAATTTCAACGGATATTAAATGTATACTATTCTGATTGTGGCTCACTTTTCCTTGGAGTCTTCAAATCTCAAATTTAGCAACTGAGAACAAGCACCCGTACTTCTCAATAAAAGTCAGCAGGGCTCTGACAAAGGTAGTGTGGTAAACACCACCCAGAAGGCATGACACATGTTCTCACTCACTTCCGTAGCAAGAAAATCTGGAAAACACCACCACACTCCTCTGAGCCTGCTTCCTCAATATTCTCTGACGGCCATTCCTTTTCTTTTCTTCTCTATCATGCATATATTCAACAAGTATACATGGAGTGTCCACTACATGCATGTCTGTGTCTCTCTTGGAGAGATATAATCCTAAATTAGCCAGTTCCCATCCTTGAAGAGTTTTTAGCGCAAGTATTACAGCTAACAATTGTGACTTTAAAAAATTAATATAATATTGAAAAACCACAATGCTATCTCACGGAAAGGATCTCTATTTTGTGGGCAAAGTAACCAATCCACTTAAACCTATGTAAAACGTTCCATTTTCAGTGCCTGAGTAATAATTCACTTTTTAGACTTTGTGAAAATGGATAGACTCAGGAAGCTAAGAAAGAAAAAAACAATCAGATCGAATCAAGAATCTTTTTTTTGTCTTTGGTGTCATTGTACTATATTTGTGAAAAGAGGTCTGAATCCAAAGCAGAACCACCAGGAGATTCCCAATTCTCCTCTCGCCCTGACTTTAATAATAATAATAAAAAATAATAAATACTTTATCATCAGGTAAAGTATGGTGCAGCCTCTGTAACTTTAGAAATATATGTGCTTCTGATCCCCATGCCCTCTATAATCCGCAGGCTGCAGACTGAGCAAGGGCAGGCCTCCTGTGGGGCAGACAGGGCATTTTCTAGAAAGCAATGCAGGAGGGCTGCTCTGGGGCAGGCTTTGACAGCCTGTCTCATATGCATTTGTCTTCACTGGCAAGGCACCATTTCTAGAAAAAGTGTGTCTGGGGTCCTGCTTCCAAGCACACGGTGACTATGGGAAGCCTGGTTGCTTCTAATGGAAAAGTGATCACTGTCCCCACTGGGCCTGTGGGACCACAGCTGTCAGCTTGGTTCCAACAGAAGTGCCTTCCTCTCTGAGCTCCAGGGATCCATGCAAAACAGTATTTCCACAGGATAACACAACCAACTGGCTCCACTTTGCTCTGTTTTATTTATGCAGAAAGAACCAATATTTTCCTCAAGCTGTCTTCTGAATATGAATGACAGCAGAGGAGCCAAGAGATTCTGGGCTCCTGACTCACTGAAAGCTGAGGCCTGATTCTTATCAGCTACTAGCCCATGGCCTGGATAATGGTGGATGCTCAATAGATATTTGTTGAATTTATTAATTCGTATTTTATAAGATAATTAATTTGTAGACCTATGCCTAGCAGGATATCTGGCACATGGCAAGTGTCACTAAATATTTGACGAGTGAATGAACCAGCTGCAAAGTCTGTAGAGCAGTTAAGTTGGAGCTCCAGCACCAGATCCAAGGCACCATTATTAAGCAGATAAAGTTATTCCAGCCTCTTCGGTCCTCACTCGCAGCCCTTGCACCACGCTCACCCCAGACAACCTGCCGACACGCAGTGTGATCCCCAGAGCCGCAGCATCAGTATCACCCGGACATGTGCTAGAAATGCAAATTCCCAGGCCCCACCCCAGCTCTCCTGAATCAGATCTGGCCGTGGGGTCTAGCAGTTTGTGCCAGGATAAGCTCTCCAGGCGACTTTGACACCCACTAAAGTTTGAGAACTGCTGCTTGGGTTTATTTTTGAGAACCACTCAGGACTGCTTGCTGAACAGGCATTTCAGGCCCTCTCTAGATCTCAAGAATTCAGATCGCTAGGGCGGTAGCCAGGGGCATCTACATTTTGAAGCAGTGATTTTTATTTTTAACACAGTGGAACCACTTCCCCAAAGCTTTGCTCTCTTCCCAGAAGCTTCTACTATTTTAGATTCATTTTATTAACTTAATAAGTTAATAACCAGAGATATTTTCTTTTTAAAAAAATTTTAATGCTTTATTTTTTGAGAGAGAGAGAGAGAGTGAGCAGGGGAGGGTTAGAGAGAGAGGGAGACACAGAATCCAAAGACAGGCTCCAGTCTCTGAGCTAGCTGTCCACACAGAGCCTGTTGTGGGGCTCAAACCCATGAACTGTGAGATCATGACCTGAGCCGAAGCTGGACTCTTAATCGACTGTGCCACCCAGGCACCCCTAACCAGAGATATTTTCATATTTAACAGGGAACCAAAGTTCCCCTGTCCTAAAAGAATAATGTGTCACCAACAATGGAAATTCAGATCCTGCTGTAGGCAAGAGAGGATGCAATGGCCTGATTTCTGACACAAGAGAGGAGCAAGGGACAAAGACAATCATATCTTGGCTATTATGTCTTTGGAACTGAGCTAGTCAAACAAGATGAGGCCCATAAAGTTCAACCTGCAGGTGTGTGGGGATTTTTTTTGGCAATTAAATATGCTTCATAAATAGAAAACCAGTATACAAAAATCTGAATTGCTATCATTTCTTGAAACATTGAAACTTTTGGCACATGTATTTCTACATGGTGACCATCTACTAGATCTGGGTAGCTGTGCTCCTGCTAAGTCACCAGTTACCACCATTCCCGAGTGCACATCCTAATCTAACTGTGGCCTGCTTCACTGTCTCCCGTTGAGTTCCTATTCTCTGTGGACATTGTAGTTTGCGACTTCTGCTTTTGGATGGACTTGCCGCTGCCACCTCGAGGGATGCATATGGGGAACATGCATACCCAAGCCAGTCCAGTTCCCTTTACATCACTTAAAATAATGATGATGCTATTGCTACCATTGTTGGTCGGGTGTGTGTCCATGGAGAATTTTAATGTGTTTTTCTTGTCTCCTCAGTTCAGGGCAGGAGGATTTGCTAGCCTCCCCTTCTGCGGAGGGTTCTTGACATACTGACTTTCTTTTCAGAGTTCTGCTTAGCATTTTAATGCATTTGTCAAGTTGCAATATTTCCTCCCCAAATTAAATAAGTATTTTATTAAAAACATTTTTCATGTTTTAAAATCGAATCACAACATTCACTTCACCTAGCATTTATTTGATTATGAGAATGGCCATTTTTAACCAAGCATATAATAAGACAAAACAAATTATAGCTGCCCACTTAATAGCATTTTTCCACATACCTTTCAGAAGTATTATACTGCTTATACTATTATTATATTATGCATATGCGTTAAAACTAACCTTATAAATTTATATTATCTGTTCCCACTACAAATAATTTTCCCTACCAAATATTTCTTGAAGCCTCAAAGCATATTAATTAAACAAGTAAATGTAGCATCTGCTATTTCTTCTCTTTTCCTGCTCTGGTACCTGTTCACTGCTTTAAATTTATTTCATTAGAAATCTGGGAGTGAGGAGATCTAAATTCATGAGCCCTAATAGCCACACTGAAGTAGAGGATAAGTAATAAGTCTTTCTCATGATAGAGTAGGTAGGTTGAAAGACGTAGCTCTTTTCAACTACTGACTTTTACAATTCCAAAGTAAGGTATTATTTTTACAGTGCTTCCCCAATGGGTTTCTTTTTTCTGAAACAGAACAGTGTCATTGAGCAAGAAGAGTACAGAGACCTGAAACTATCCACACACATGCAGACCACTGTCCACTTCTGGCAGGACCTAACCACTTGACTGTCTTTATCAACAGGATTTTTCTATTCCAGGAAACTCTTGTACATGACGATAAAAGTTGCAGATAACTTCATTGTTCATTTTAGAAATTTCTCCAAAATCTTATTTCACCTTATACCAGACTGTCCAGCTTTTCAACAGAAAGCATCAAATGACAGTTTAGTCTCTGAGATTCTTGGAAACCTTACCATAAAACCCTTTCCTTGCTGTACTTGTCAAATTTTTTTCCAGTTTTCTTGATGTATAGTTGACAAGTTAAATTGTCAGTGATTTAACGTGTACATGTGATGATTTGATATACAGATACATTGTAAAAGGATTTCCATTATCTATCTATTAACACATCCATCTCTTCATGTATTTACTCTTTTTCTTTTCTTTCATGAGAACATTTAAGTTCTAGTCTCTTAGCAAATTTTAGTATACAATACAGTGTTGTCAGCTCTAGTCACTGTTATATATTAGGTATGTGTTATAATAAAATTTTACAGGCTATCTAAAAAAAAAAGAAAAGATTTGGCACATTGTAAGTTTTCAGGTGAAGCTTTTATACAGGTTTCTGTAGTTGAACATGCTAGTTATTACGGATGAGTGTTTTTTGGTTTTTGTTTGCTTATTTGTCAATTTCGATATCCCTTTGTACATGAGAGAAATGTCATGATAATCCTCAAATTTCAAGTCAAAGTTTTGAAATTCCATCTTCTGACATATTATAAAATTAAGTTTAGGAACTAAAACATCACTTAGTAGTTCCTTCTAATTTTCATTTATCTAAAAGATATTCAATTCTGTCTTCTTTGTAGTATTTTTACCTTTCATGTACTATTTTTCTCCTATTTATACTGGACAGAAAATGTCACAAAATGACAGGGCTCTTGAATATCCTGGGGAGGTTAGACAGATTACATTATATCTGTTTAGAAAGCACAAATGAGGGCCTCATGAATATAAATTAGTGTTTTATTTTTTCTAGTGTCACATATGATAAATCAGTTTCCTGGCAAGTGACAGTGATATGAACAGTAAAACATCTCCTCATCTCTATGCAAAATAAAGGACTTAATAAGATATATAAAAGGAGAACCCGAGAGTGAAAAGAAAAGCATTCTTTTTTTTTCTGTTTTTTATTTATTTTGAGAGAGAGAGAGACAGCACGAGCGGGGGAGGGTCAGAGAGAGAGGGAGATACAGAATCTGAAGCAAGCTCCAGGCTCTGAGCTAGCCATCAGCACAGAGCCTGACGCGGGGCTCAAACCCACGAACTGTGAGATCATCATGACCTGAGCCGAAGCCAGACGCTTAACCGACTGAGCCACCCAGGCGCCTCAAGCAAAAGCATTTTTGTGTTGGATGAGTATGAGGAATGGGTACAGAGGAGGAGGGGTTCGTGACCATTCGATTCCCACCTCACCATGGGAATCAGGCAAAACTCCTATTCAAGCTCGGCTTGGACACTGAAGATTTCACTAATATTTTGAAAGACAAAATATTAAAATAATGTATTTTCTCAGTCAATCCTCATCATTTTCACCAACACCTAGAATGCAATATGATAAAAAGAAAGAATGAAAGAAGAAAAGAATGAGGGAGGAAAGGAGAGAGAGAGAGAGAGGCCTTGTTTCCCTAGCCACCTAAACACACAGACTTAGTATTTTGTTTTAATAAAGCAAATCATTCTTAGTTTACATTTCAGAGAAGCTGATTTCTATCTAAGGAAATTGAGAATTTTATTTACAAGCGTATTCTGAAAAAATCATTTGGGGAATAATTGGAAAGCCATTATGTAAACATGTGGACATCCAAATTCATATAAGCTGGAGATTACATGGTCTATGGTAAAGAATTTAGAAAGAAAAAGACTGAGGAGTTTGTGCCTATATAAGTTTATATGCATTTAGGTATTAGAACTCTTTGTGTTATTAAATTATTTCCCAACTCATTCATTTCCTTGTCCCTGTCTGCTCAGTACACCTACATCTTCTCCAGAGCTATCCCATGAGATCAGAAGGAAAGTTATACTAATTCCAGATTCACCTACCTTTAATTAAAACTTTTCTTTGCAAGGATTTCTTGATAACTACAGAAACATCTGGAACTCAGAAGCCCTAACTTCTTAAAGTTGAATCAAGCTGATTGAAGTTCTTCATTAAGTAAGAATTTTGTGTGGCATAAGGAAATATTTCCCCCAGGCTTTATGATGGACATGCTCCCTGGGTCAGTAACATGTCTCTGCTTAACTGCTCTCTCTTTCTTTGTTTTCTTTGGATTTCCACTTTGGGAGCAAGATAATCTCCCAATCAGATACATTACCTCAACTTTGACATCTTCTATTTTTAAAGTCTGGATAACATTTTGCACATGAATGCTAATGAAGCAATTTATCTAAAGAAAACACTAAATTGGACTCAGAGAAATTAAAAGAGACAATTTGAAAATGTGAAGATAATACCTTAATCTATCTTTTACTGGTGCAGCAGCTTCAAATGAGAGCCAAGAAGTTTTATCAAGTGGCTGAGTACTCACCATGAAAGACTAGTTTCTTGTCTTCTCCAGGATCTCATCTGGCTTCTAGAAAACATAGCTAAATACACTTTAAACATTTTCCTCTTTGTCAAGTTTCCCATAGCACTTGAAGTATGCTTGAAGCTAGAAAAATGAAGATGTCAGTCTTCAACAACACATAAATGATGATGGACCTCACTAATTTTGCCCTAGAATTAATTGGTCAGACTCCCATATCTGGTTCGTTATCTTTTCTTTCTTTAACCCTTAAGATCCTGTAAAGTTCTTATCATAACAAATGAAATCAATTTGATTTGAAGTTTAAATGTTGTTCTGTCACATACTCCTTTATGTTAACGGAATGGAGTTGATCTGTGCTGTCCAATCCAGTAACCACTAATTACATGTTGCTATTTAAATTTAAATGAAAAATTAATTAAAATTAAATAAAATGAGAAATTCAGTTGTTCTTCCACATCAGCCCCATTTCAAGTATTCAATAATCCTATGTGGGTACTGACTATTGAATTGGCCAGTGCAAAAATAAAACTTTTCCATCTTCACAGAAAATTGTATTAGACATTACTAGATTAAATGATTAAAGAAATTAATTAATTCTTCAATTCAACTGGGATAAGATTTTTTTCAGTATATTTTTAAACTTCTCAACTTCTATACAATATAACCATGCTTCTTACAAGTATATAGCGAGGCTAGTGTCCAACTTAAGAGGTTAATTCAGTGTCCATAGAAGAGTATATCAGTCTGCCTGAGCAGACATAGAAGATACCATGCCAAAAGGAAAAAAAAACTCTTTGAATTGGACTGTCTGGAAGGTGAAGGACATCAGGTCAATGAAGTTCTTTTTTGGGAAGCTGAAATCATGGTGCAAGTCAGTGGACAGAATATCAGAGCCAGATGCAGATTATGAGAAAAGTTAAATAATAATTGCTGATAATCAAGATAAAGTTGGTTCATCTTGGACTGGGGTGGGCCAAATCCAAAAATTAATGTTCCTATAAGATAAGGTAAGTGTGAACACAGACACACATGCAGGACACTACCAAGCAATGATGGAGGCAGAGACTGAATGTGTTTACAAGCCCAGGGAACAGCAAGAATTGTTAGCAATACCAGAAACTAGGAAGAATTTAAAAAAGATCCTCCCCTTGAAGTTTCAGAGAGCAAGCCCTGTCAAAAACTTAATTTCAGATTTCTAGCTTCCAGAACTCTGAGATGGTAAGTATTTCATTCTAACCTACTTGGTTTGTGGTCATTTGTTACAGCAGTGCTAGGAAACTAAGCCATACCTCATTCCTACTATAGAAATTGCCTCAAGAGAGACCAAGATTGTACCACTTTACTGAATAACCAGCCCAGTGTTGAGGCACCTGCTCTATTCAAGGCAGACTGCCCATCAGCAGACAAGGTAGGCAAGACCAGCTGAGTTTTCATAATCTGATATGGCAGCAATATAGTGAAAAACAGAACAATAATTAGGCCTGACTCTTTGGACTAACTTGGGCTTACAAAGCATCTCTGAAGTTGTTGCAGTTATTACAAGAGAGACATCCCAGACAGATAAGAGAGATACTCTTGTAACAGATGGGATATGGGTTCTCATTATCTAGTTTGAATAGGAAAATAATATCTTCTTGGGCATCCCAGAAGAGTACCCTGGTCACCAGTACTTAACATCAAATTTACTTGACTATCTTTCTTGGTCAAATAAGAATTTCTCTTAGGGAGAAAATAAGTCTCAAAAAACTGTCTTATGTTCCCTTAAGAAAGATGAGAATTTAGCAGAGGGGATAAACATCAATAAAGGATCTCATAACTGATGTGGAAGAGAGCTCTTTTGTCTGAGAAAAGAGTAATTTGGGGGGTTTGTGCCTAAAAGGAAAAGAAAAAAGATGAATAAAGAGGAATGAGAAAGGAGGATGAAGAGAGGAACAACGAAATCTCCAGGGGTGAGATAATTATCTATTATATTTATTTTTCCCATGCTATTGTGTGAACCTCTCATCTTGCTCATTTCCAAAAATCACTAGCAAAGTCTACTAGGGTCATGATCACTTTATGTGAGAAAGTGTTGGGGGGGAGGTGAGTAGGTATATTTTAAACTTGAAGAATGAACTAGATTTCATACCTTGGCCATTGCAGTATATAACAGAGGTTCCCAAAGTAAAAGAAAAAGAAAAAGAAGAAAGGAAAGGGATGGAAAGAAAAAAGAAAAAAAAAGTATCTCCTTGAAAATACAAAAAAAAATCCTGAGAAATCTTGTCATGTGACTTCTATTGAGAAATTTCTATTGAGAAACTGTGGGAGGGTGTAGTACCAATACTATTTAGATCCAACATACAAGTGGTCCCAGCTGATACCTTATTGGCACTAGGAAGAGATGTTCCTTATGAAGTTGGGGCATTTTCCAAAACTCCCCTCAAGCCTCATTACTACCCAAAGTCTTTTACTCTGATGCTAAGAAACTCTGCATTGCCCCCGTGATTTGATTTTTACGGTTGACCAAAGTTAGCTGTACAGATGGCAGGAAAGATAACTACTTTCATCACACAGAAAAAACTGGATCAAATGTTAGGGCTTAAACTGGATGCACTAGGGACTCTCCTCCAATGATGATGATGATGATGATGATGATGATGATGATGATGATGATAGATGGTTCATTGCACAGAATTCCATCTGGAATAGTCCTAGTTACCTGCCTTATTTTTCCATTCTATCACCTGGACAAGACACTGAAATCAATGCCATGTGATCAAGGCCCTGATTTAATGTCTTGACAATTCTGTACTTTGGGGTGAAGAATACTACAGTCCAGCATTTTTTAAATGGAAGGGATCTACTGATACTGCTACGGTCCAACCACCAGATTAAGACTCCTGATAATACCCCTAGCTTAACTCATACCTGACAGCTGCTTCTCTTGGGACCCTGAGTATAGGATCATACATCTGTGATTGCTGGGGCCAGCTTTAGCAGGCTGTAATTCTTCTTCCCATTATGTCCCTTGCCTTTGAGCTGAGTATTCTGGAGTCAAACTAGCCTTATGCGATAACATCACCTCCATTTCCCAAAGGAAACTGCGACTCAGAGCTGTTAAGATGCTGCTCAAGGTCATCTAGCTAAACTAGTTCTCAGAAACAGTTTTGTCTGTTTCTGAATCTAGACCATCTGTTCTCTCCATATTTTCAGCCACTCTCCCATTATTTATATTTTGAATCATTCCAAAAAGGATTTGAGGTTTTAAAATTAATAATTGAATTCTGGTTTATAAATCAGCACCCTGTACAATTGGATAGCACAAATAAATTCCAATGCAATTTCTCCTTATGATAAACTAGCCCTCAGTACCACAGATCCAGCAGTTGGACCAGTGGTGAATTCACCAAAATGCTGACACTCCATAAAGCCACCTCAAACAACCTCCTGATCTTTGGCAGGGATTGGAACTACAGTGGGAACATTTTAGCCTCTATGAGTATCGGCAAGACTGTGGATAGTGTCACTTAAGAGACTATTTAACAGAGACTTGAGATCCATTTGCAATTATCTTCAGCTCCCAACAAGTCACCTTAACAGAAAATTGACTTCAATGATTAAACCTTATCTTTAAACTCAGAATAGCTGCAGCAGGGAGTAGAATGAGTCAGTCTTTCCAACACATTCTTCCCTTAACTTATCACATCACGCACCACCCACCTGCTCACACAGAAACTCCTCCATAATTCTCCTCTGCTCTTTCAGCTGGATCTTGATTTTGGAAGCACAATGGGTATTTGATGTGCTTCACTGATATATTTGGCCCCACTTACTATTTTCAAAGTGATTCTCATTGGATCTCCTTTAAATAGAACTTTAAAGTTTTCTTCCTTCTTAGTGGGCCTGTTTTATTGGCTCTCTACCCAAAGAGTTATCTCTAGCAATCTAATATCAGGAACGCTCTTAACATTTAGTTAGCTCACTCACTATCCAGGCCTCAAAAGTCAATTTTTTCAACTTCACTAAAAGGAAATGAAGTTTTTCTCAAAATGGCAAGACATTTCTTTCCTTGGTCTGCTCTTTAGTAGCACAGTGGTTAAGAACAAAATCTCTGGATTCGCAGCTAAGTACAAATGCCAACACCAGATTTTCCCAGCTGTGTGGTCTTGGGCATGTTTAATCTGTCTAAATCTCCGTTTCCATTTCTATCAAATAAGGCTAACTATCTTCCCTTATATACATTGAAAAAAAAAAACGGATATAAGGCACCTAGAATAGTACATAAATAAGTGCTTAGAAAATATGAGCTGTTGTTCATTAAAATAATTGTCACAAATTAAAACATAATGCATAACCTTAAAAAATGGAAAAATGCAAATCATTGCTTGGGAGGTGAGGCAGAGGAAAGCATTTGTGTATCTAATGTATTTGTGCCCATGGATTAGCGTTCTACTTACAGTTTAACTTTCTCCTTTCAACTTTCCCCCTATATGATTAATATATTTGGCAGAGAACTGACAGAGCAATCTCTCTAAAACCTGGCACTAATCTGGTTACATTCTGTTCAAAAGACTTCAATGGATTGTCATTGTCAAATAATTCAAACACACACTCTTTATCTTGACACCTTCCCTCCCTATTGAAAGGGCTTCAAACTATGAAGACTCCAGCAGAAGGCTTCGGGTATAACTGGCACATATTAAGTCTTGCTTTGCCTTCTTTTCCTTAAATATTATTGCCCAACTATACTCAACTGTGTACTCAACTACGACTCCCTCTGTGCTTCTGTGGGTAAGGACATCTCCGTGTCTCCTGAAACACTTCAAATGTTCCCATCTGTCTCTACTTCCCTGACCTTCCAACTCTCCTTTTCCTTCACACCGAGCTCAAATGTTAACCCATCCATAATCCTTTGCTAGTCTTCTCATGTAAGGGAGCTCTGTGATTTTTCTAAACAAAATTCTACTCTTGTGTATTTTATTACACTTTTCGGGGACTCTACAAGTTTCGTATCACTTTGGAAATGCCAAGGATTTTAAATTTTGCCAAAGGCACTGGTGCCTGGGAAATGACCTAAACGGAACCTCATACCCCTCCAAGCTTAGGAACTGACTGAGGCTTAAGTGTGTAAAAGGAGACTTTGAAGTCTGAGTTTGAATCTCATCTCTGGGATTTAACAATTAGTTGGACATGAGCAATTACTTAACCTCTATGAGACTTGGTTTTCTCTAACACTTTTGAGTTTTTGTTCTACAGACTTGAGATAATATATAAAAATCTCAGTGCCTAGCAAAAAAAGTATATGCTAAGAAAATGCCAAATATAATTACTGTTTAGTTAACTGGTATAAATATTGTCTCTACTGAGTCAATTATTCAAGCCCAGTCCATACATAAGCTTCATAAGCTCATTTAGTTTTCGCAGGACTATGGTGAGATGTGTCAGTCAAGGCTCAGCTCAACAGATCGAGCTGAATAGTTCAGCTATGGCTGACTGCAAACCCAAGTGATGCCTTGTTTTGAGAGACTCAGTCAAATTCTCCCTGACGAATATGAATCATTTTTATAAATATAACAAACCACAAAGGAAGTTATTTTGGCTCAGTATTATATCCACATTTCTCTTTGAGAAAACAGTACCACTGGAAAATGAACTGATCTTGCATTAAAAATTTTTTTTAACATTTATTCATTCTTGAGAGACAGAGCGTGAGTGTGGGAGGGACAGAGAGAGAGAAAGAGAGGGAGAGAGAGAGAGAGAGGGAGACACAGAACCCAAAGTGGACTCTAGGCTCTAAGCTATTGGCACGGAGCCTGAGGCAGGGCTCAAACTCACAGACCTCAAGATCATGACCTGAGCCAAAGTTGGACACTAAACTGTCTGAGCCACCCAGGTGCCCAAACTGATCCTACATTTTTAAACTTAGGTTTCAGTTTGTCTTCCAACCCCATGCTGTAGCAGAAGCACGAGGCCTGGCCATAGAAGCATGTTTGCCCAACACCCCAAATCTAGTTGTCGGACTCCCAGCATACTTTGCTTTGCTTTTTATGTTTTGTTTTTGTTTTAATTTTTTTAGTGTTTATTTATTCTTGAGAGAGAGAGAGAGAGAGAGAGAGAGAGAGCGAACGCACACATGGACAGAAGAGGGGCAGGAGAGGGGCAGAGAGAGCGAGACAGAGAATCAGAAGCAGGCTCCAGGTGGTCAGCACAGAGCCCGACGCTGAGCTTGAACTCATTAACCATGAGATCATGACCTGAGCTGAAGTCAGACACCTAACTGACTGAGCCACTCAGGCGCCCCTCCCTTTGCTTTGCTTTTTACCTATTCCAAGCTAAACTTCTATCAATTACAATAGCTCCAAGCTTATTTCATTTGAGAACTTGTTTTGATTTTGAACAGATGAAGAGGGGGTCCAAAATAATGGTGATAAAATCCTTTTCCTCATGGTAAAAATCGTGTATTGTTCATGCAATGAAATCAATTTGGCTAAAGAATTCAAACTTTAAAAGAAAATCTCTTCACAGTGGGTAAGAAACAGGCATTGCTTTTCTTAGTGTCAAGAAAATTGAAGTGCAAATAGATGAAAGCTATGTCTAAAAGATATCAAAACCTTTTTCATTTCGCATCTGGATGTTTTTGATATTAGGTAAAGTTAAAGTAAATTTCTGCAAGTCTTAGAAAATTAAAGTAGAAGATTAAAGAATGAAATCCAGATTTTCTAGGTCCCTCTTTCATCCTACTTCATTCATTTGAAGCAATGCCTCTGCATTCCTCATTGTTTCTAAATGTATCTACGCTGTTTTTCAAAAATCACAGTTGCTTTTGAAAATGTGTCTCACTCTTCTTAAAGTAAATCAATTACTTCACAATTCATTGACTGACCAATTATTTATTTTTTGAGACCAAGTAAGCAATCATGTTAGGTTAAAATTCCTCATTGATGAGCATCCCAGGATATTATTTATCAAGTACCCATATACTTGTAAAAAACGAAAAAAGTAATATTAAATAATTGGTGTTTTGTGCAGTTTTTTGATGAATTGGTATTTTGAGTAGATACAATTCAGACATATATTTAAAAGTCATAAGTAGGGTAACCTACCCCATGTATTTCTTAGAAAAAAAGAAAATCGTTTTCTTTAATGTTTTACAAGTCAAGATTAGGAGAACTTGAATAAATACAATCTTTATTTTTGATGGAGAGAGACCTCAGCCATTCCACATCTCAGGAGGCCATTATTTCACTTTTTCTTCAAAGTTTACACCAAAGAAAATCAGAAGTTACTGTAGATATGGTTGAATTATTCCCTAGGTCTATAAAGATTCAAAACCCAATTAGGTTAAAATTTTGTATACAAATATAATGCCTTTAGTATTAGACAGCCTGTCAACAAAAGCCTCCCATTGATTGTAGGGAAGAGAGCCAGTAGCTGATATTTTGTTACCATTAAGTATACATGTCCCTTCATTTCTTCAGAACCCATTTGTTGCTGTGATATTATCTCCTGATCAAGAATAAGGAAAAGAAGGAAAGGGAAGGGAAGGGAAGGGAAGGGAAGGGAAGGGAAGGGAAGGGAAGGGAAGGGAAGGAAAGGGAAGGGAAGGAAAGGGAAGGAAGAGAGGAAGAAAAAAAAGAAAGAAATTCCCAATCTTCCTTGCAGGCAGGCATGGCCAATGACATTCTTCTAGCTAATGAAATTAAGCAAAGTTATTATGTGTGGGTTTTCAGAAAGCTCTTTAAAAGCAGATGAACAAATACCATTGGCTTTTTGCTCTTAATATTCTTCCTGCATGAAAAAAAAAATTCTTCCTGCATGGAACATTGATGTGATAAAAAAAAAAATGTGGCAGCCCTTTTATTTAATTAACGTATTTATTTTTTACTCTGAGAAGACATCCATGAAGAATCTAATTGCAGGATGAGCGAAAAGATAGAAAAAGTCAGGGTGGCATCTCTAGTGGCATCATGGAATTAATTTACCAGGCTTGGACTTCCTATTTCATTGCTTCCTATTTTAGAAGACAAACAAAAACAAAAAACAATTTAAAGAGCTCTAATTGGATAAGTCACAATAAATTGAGCTTTGTGTTACAGGAATTGAAATTATTTATTTTTTTCCTGAATGGTAACCTTACTTATGCTTTGAAGAGTAAAGTTAAAAATTAACTTTGTTTCCTCTTTGTGGAATCATTTTGCAATAGAACAGACATTTTATCAGTAGCAAAAAGATTGGTCATTCTTGGGGTGTGTGGATGCTCAGTGGTTAAGTTCCTGACTTAGGCTCAGGTCATGATTTCCTGGTTTGTGAGTTCAAGCCAGGACTCTGGCTCTGTGCTGACAGCTCAGAGTCCAGAACCTGCTTCAGATTCTGTGTCTCCCTCTCTTTCTGCCCCTCCCTTGCTCATGCTCTGTCTCTCTCTCTCTCTCTCTCTCTCTCAAAACTAAATAGACATTTAAAAAAAACTGATCTTTTTTTTTTTTTTTTTTGCAATCTTTATTTACTCTTGAGAGACCAGGCATGAGCAGGGGAGAAGCACAGAGAGAGGGAGATACAGAATCTGAAGCAGGCTGCGCTCTGAGCTGTTAGCACAGAGTCCTACTCGGGGCTCGAACTCACGAGCAGTGAGACCATGACCCAAGCCAAAAGTCAGATGCTCAACCAACTGAGCCACCCAGGCCCCCCAAGATTGATCATTCTTCACCATCCAAGATCTCTCTTGATCTTTCTCATTGATCATTCTCATCTTGAAATTGTCAATAACAGAAATTAGTATAAAAATATTTAATCTATATCAGATTCAACAACAAGATAGATTAAATCAGCAAGGAAATTGGGAGGACATATTTTATATGTACCAAAAGCACTCTCTCTTTAGATTTTGACCACCACTACTACTTCTACTGTACTATAATTATTATTAACATGATATTAATAATTCATAGAAACACTAGGATACACCAGAAGAGTAAGCATCAAAGTTCTCATTTCAGAGATGAATGGCCAGAGCAACTTTTTCAAACTTAACAGTTTAGTAATCATAGAACTTTTTAAAGTAGCTATTTTGAAACTAATGTAGGGGCCCCTGGGTGGCCCAGTCAGTTAAGTGTCCAACTTCAGCTCAGGCCATGATCTCCAGGTTTGTGAGTTCAAGCCTCCTGTCAGGCTCTGTGCTCAACCTCGAGCTCTGTGTCTCCCTCTCTCTCTGCCCCTCCCTAGCTCATGCACCATCTCTCTCTCTCTCTCTCTCTCTCTCTCTCTCTCTCTCTCTCAAAAATAAAAAATGAACATTAAAAAAGTTTTTAAAAGAGAAAATAATGTATCATTTATGTGTAATAAAATGCATACATCTCAAAATTTCAGTTCAATGACTTTTGTCAATATTATTCATCTATTTACTCTGAGTCTTAATTTAGCAATACTAGTGCTATCTCATTACAGTTGGAAATCTTTTCATTTATCTATCTTTGGTTTTGAAACTTTTTTAAATCTTTCAATTGTTATTTTTTACAAAGCTGTATTATTTGTCTTCTTACTGAGCACTGAGAAAATTTTAAATATTCTGAATAAAAAAGTGTGTGTTTTGTCAATATTTGTCCCAGACTCTGGTTTGCCTTTTCATTATTGGAACAGTTTCCTGAAGAGTCAGATTTTTAAATTTGATAAAACCCAATTTATTAAGTTTTTATTCTTGCTTTTTGGTTTTAGGTCCTATTTTAAAAAAACTCTTTGCTCAATCCAAGGTCACTAAGGGAAAAACAAAAATTTCCCCTATATTTTCTTCTAGATGTATTATAGGTTTAGCTCTCTAACTTAGGTCTATGATCAATTTTGTGTTAAATTTTGTAGATGGTGTGAGTTAAGAACCAAGAACCAAGGCTTAATATTTCTTTCTCTCACTTTCATTATATATGTATACACACACACACAGACAGTAAAACCTTTCTTTGTGAGCATAATTGGTTCTGGAAACATGCTTGTAATCCAAAGCACTTGTATATCAAAGTGAACTTCCCCATAAGAAATAATGGAAATTCAGAGGATTCATTCCATGACCCCAAAATATTCATATAAAAATGACTACAATAATATGATACAAAATAGTAAATGACATACAAAATATAAAGAAAAATCAACAGATTAACCTGCATTGCCTTTGCAAACCATCATGACTGGTGTGAGGGAGACAGGAGAGAGGAGGGTTGCTGTGTAGGACAACTTTCAGTGTCACAAACAGAATCATTATACTACTGATAGATCTTGCTGTCTGTTGGCTTAATGGACTCTTTTTCTGCATGGGGGCCATTATGTATGCTCGCATAGATGTAGACTATAGTACAGTATCGATAAATTCTTGTCATGTACTGTATTTAATGGAAGTGGCAATAAAGCAGCAGAAGGAAAGGCCTATATCTGCAGGCAGCCTGACCTAGAATGAAGCAAGGCATTCTTAAGCTGACTCTTGTATGGAAAGCAAAGGTCCATAGGTGCTTTGAAGTGACAAAAATACACTAGTGCCAATTATGGGCACCTACCAATGTTCTGAAAACGCACTTATTTCTGCCAAACACCATGGCCTGAGACTGAGTAACCAAGCATGGGAGACAACCATCCACAATCTCAGTAACAGAGAGAGAGAGAGAGAGAGAGAGAGAGAGAAGAATCATTGGCTCAGTTGTGATCATGTGCCATTCAGCATCACACATTATTCACATTGTAAGACTTTGCTCATTTGTCAAGTTAAAATTTATTAGAAATGTATATTCATCTTGCAGAACATTTGCAGAGCAAGTTACTTGCAATTCAAGGTTTTACTGTATGTGTATATATATTTTTTTTCCTGGTTGTTTCCACATCATTTATTGAAAAGATCTTTTCCCCCTTTGAATTACCTTGCCACCTTTGTCAAAAATCAATTGGCACTTTTGCTGAAAATCAATTAGATCTATACAGACTCCTCATTCTGTTCCATTGATGTATATCTCTGTTTTTATCCAAACACCATACTGTCTAGATTACTAAAACTTTAAGGTTAAATCTTGAAATCAGGTTAATATAAATCCTCCAACTTTGTGTTTCTTTTTTAGGATTGTTTTAGCTATTCACTAAAAGTTGTTAGCTTTTCCATGTAAAGTTTAGAAATTGCTTGTCATTTCTTACCTAAAGAGTCTGTTGGGATTTTGATTGAGATACACTGCATATATATAGATAATTGTAGGGAAATTGACAACTTAGTATAGTTCAGTCTTCCGATGTGGAGACCTAATATAACTCTCCATTTACTCTATTAATTTCTTTCAAAAATATTTTGTAGCTTTATGATACAGGTCATTCTCCTACATACTTTGTTAAATTTATTCCTAAGTATTTTATATGGCATTGCTTTTATTTTTTATTATTTTTATTTATTTTTACTTTAGAGAGAGAGTGTGTACGTGGGGGAGAGGGGCAGATGGAGAGAGAGAGAGAATCCCAAGTAGGCTCCACATTCAGTGTCGAGTCCAATGTGGGGCTCAGTTCCACAACCATGGGATCATGATGTGAGCTGAAATCAAGTCAGACACTCAACTGACTAAATCACCCAGATGCTCCTACATGGCATTATTTTAAAATATTAATGCCCATTTTTTTGTGTGAAATAGAAATACCATTGATTCTAGTATATTGATCATATATCCTGCAAATGGCTAAACTCACTAACTATTTCTCTAATATTTTGTAGATATAGAATTTTGCTTATAACGGACCATGTTGTTCATAAATAAAAACATCAATTCTTTCTTTACAATGTGTATGCTTTTTTTCCTTTCTTCTTTAATTACACTTGTGAGGACATATAATATAATGTTGAATAGAAATGGTCTGAATGGGCATTTTGGCCTTATTACCTAATTTATAAGGGGAAACATTCAAATTTTCACCATGAAGTAATGATGTTAGCTTTAGGTTTTTTGTTAGGTGCCTTTGTCAGGCTGAAGAAACTTCACTTTCTTCCTAGATTTCCTGAGAGACTTTTCCCTGAATGGATGTTGAATTTTGTCAAAGGATTTTTCTGCATCTATTGAGATACTCATATAGTTTCCATTTTTTAGTTTGTTAAACATGGTGAGTTACAACGATTGATTTTCAAATGTTGAACTAATCTTGTATTACTGGGCTAAATCCTATTTGGTGATGATTAATCCTCCTTTCTTTATATATATTGCTGAATTTGGCTTGCTAAATATTTTTAAATAATTTTTTTGCATCTATATTTATGAGAAATAATAAGTAGTTCCCTTTTCATCGTGTTGTCTTTGGCTTTGGTAGTAGGATAATGTTAGCTTCATAGAAGACTTGGGAAGAGTCTTCCATTTTCAAGAAGAAATAGCATAGGATAGGATAGTACAGTATAGTATAGGTATAATATAGTATAGAATTGCTATTATTTCTCCTTTATGTATTTGTTAAATTTACGAGTAGCTTTTGTGATTTGTATCTTACAGGAAATGTGTCTATTTCAAGTATGATGAAAATTTATTGCCATAAAGTGGCTCATTTTATTCCCTTCTCTTTTTAATGTTTGCATAATCTGTAGTGATATATTTTGCCTCAATCCTGCTATTAATAACCAATATCTTTCCTTTTTTCCTCAACATCTAACTGTAGCTTTTTTACCTTTACTGCTCTTTCAAACAACTAGTTTTTGATTCACTGATATTCTATATTCTTATATTTTGTTTTTCATTTAATACTTTTCATATTTATTATTTCCTCCTTTTTGTTTACTTTGGGATTTTCTGTTTTAATAGTTTTTTAGGGTAGAAATTTATATCAATGATTTTGAAGTCTTAAAAATATACGCATTTATTGCTATGAATTTTCACTTAACCACCATTTTAACTGCATCTCATAAATTTCTTTATGTGCATTTGAATTTTCACTTAGTTCAAAATATCTTCCATTTCCTCCATGTAAACTTTTTCTTTTATGCATGTTTTATTTAGGAAGGTGTTTTTTAATTTGCAAATATCTGAGTATTTTCCAGATATATTTCTGATGTTGATTTTTTAAAATTTAATTCTATGTGGCCAAAGATCATACTTTTAAAGATTCCAATTATTTTAAATTACTTGGGACTTGTTTTATGTCCTAGAGAATGGTCTAACTTGGAAAGTGTTTCACGTGCACTTGAAGAGAATGTGCATTCTGTTATTCTGGGTGATTATTTTATAAATGTCAATTCAATTAAATAGGTTGATAGTGTAATTCAGGACTAGTGTAGTCTTACTGATTTTCTGTCTTTTACTCCCATTAATTATTGAATGTAGAGTGTTAGTAGATCCAAATATAATTGTGGATTTGTCTTTCTTGTCTGTTCTATTCATTTTTGTTTCCTGCACTTTGAAGCTTGTTAAGTGTATACACATTTAAGATTGGTAAATCTTGATAAGTTAATATCTTTATTAGTATGAAATGAACTTCTTTATCCCTAGTTATGTTCCTTGTTTCAAAATCTACTTTGTTTGATAGTAATATAAACAGTCTGGCTTTCTTTTGATTAGTATTTTATGAGATATAGTTTTCCATCTTTTTACTATTAAATTACCTATTTCAATATGGTTAAATTGGACTTTTTTAGGTAACATATAATTGGGTCTTGCTTTTGTATCAACTTGACAATCTCTGCCTTTTAATTATACTATTAACTTTTAATGCAGTTGATAGACTAGAGCTTAAAATTACCCTCTGGCTATTTATTTTCTCTTTATTCTACCTAATCTTTGTTTCTTTTTTCCTATTTTTGTGCCATTTTGGTATTAATTGAGTGTTTTCGCTTATTCCATCTTATCTCCGTTGGTGGCTTATTAACTAAACCTCTTTTTGGTTTTATTTTTATGGTAACTCTTTAATATCTACATTCAAATAATATTATACAAGTTCATATAAAGTGTAAGAACTTTACAGCAGAGTAGTTCCATTTTTCTGCTTCTGGCTTCTGTTGTATTTTGTCATGCATTTACTTTTTACATATGTTGTGAACTCCAAAATATAGTTGTTTTTGCTTCTAAAAGTCTATTATCTTTTAAATTTCTTCAAAATGTATGTTTACTTATTCAACCGCTTTTCATTCTTTTGTGTAGATTGAACTTCTGGTAATATTTTCCTTCCTCCTGAAAGATTTACTGCTACACTTTTCACAGTGAGGGTCTGATACCAATAAATTCTCTTAGTCTTTTTATGTCTGAAAAACTATTTTTATTTTATTTTAAAAATATATGTTGGCTGGATATTGAATCCTACATTGATTTTCTTTTCCCTTTCAGAACTTTAAAAATGTTGCATTATTTTCTTCTGGCTTGAGTGGATTCTGATGACTAGTCTGTGGACTTTCCTGTGTACTTCACATTGCTTGTTTGTTGTTTGTTTTTTCTTCTTGCCTGACTGATCTTAACATTTTCTCTTTAGCATTGACAAGCAATTTTGTTCTGCTGTATCCTATGGCGTTTTCTTCACGTTTATTCTGCTTGGTGTAATTTGGGGGCTAATCTGGGCCACTGCTGAGACAGTAACTCCCTAAGAAATCTACTCAGTGCTGTGCGTATGAAGACATTTTTCCACTGGCTGTCGGAAACAGCAACTCTGCCTCACCCTATCGATCTCTGACCCCGTGTGAGTTCTAGGGATTGTTCTGCCAGCTCCTTTCTATGATTTTTTTCTCCCTTGATTCCTGTAGTCTCTGACATACAAACCAAGATCAGAATTCTACCAATTCTCTACTAGAAAGAGAACCCTTTTGCAGACCTGCCTCACAGTCTGGCTTCCTTGGGTTTTCAGACTCTGAGCCTTCTTTTTTCCTTCGTAAGACCATTGGGTTCTAGGCACATTTTAAAAAATACAGGTTAAAGTTTACCTCTTCATTCTCCTAATTCATTTTTCCATTTCTCTGACATTTCCAAGTCCTTCTTTGAGGCTTCTGGGTCAACAGAGCTCCAATATCCTTCCCTTATGTCTTAGTGTAGTATAATATTTTCTTTTAATATACTACATCTGGCAATGCAGTATGATGGAATATAGTGGACTTACAACCTAAACCTTATTTCAAAATTACCCATCTCTCCGTTCTCCAATCAAAATTATCCTTTCTGTGGGGATTGGAAAAAACAAATCTGGTCCAAATTCAAGAGGGCAATAAAAATTGTTGGTTAAGAGGGTGGGCTTTGGCATCAGACTCCCTATGTCCAAATCCTGACTCTGCTACTCACAGAGGTGTGGCCAAGGCAAGTTACTTCATCACTTTGAGCCTCAGTCTCCATTTGTAAAGTAGAAATAATTATAGGTACTGTTATAAGCCAATGTAAGGATTGAATAACATAACCCATGTAAAGAATTTAGGACCATGCCTAGTAAAAGTGTTACAATGGTATTAAGTGTCAGTATTAATGCTCATGTAGTATTATGTACTAATGAAGCCCTTGGAAATTTTAAAGACACTTTTACACTTTTAAAGGATGTTTATTAATCCAGATAAACCTCAGGTTGGTCGAATGTTCCTTTTCCTTTGTATTATTTCACTTTCAAGCATCATGAATAGGAAATATTACATGGCAGTTCAATCTTTCCCCAACATTTATTCCCATGTGCCACTGTGGGGGGGGGTCTTCTGACCACTCTCAGATTTGATGATTTGCTACGAGGACGAATAGGACTCACTGTATAGTCTTACTTGTGGCTATCATTTATTATAGTGAAAGGATACACT
The DNA here is from genome assembly GCF_006229205.1 of Suricata suricatta. Lineage (NCBI taxonomy): Eukaryota > Metazoa > Chordata > Mammalia > Carnivora > Herpestidae > Suricata > Suricata suricatta. The sequence goes on along the minus strand of NC_043706.1, from coordinate 125,364,266 downwards.
TTTAAAAAATCAGCAAAGGGAAGAGCCAGACAGGCAAAGTGCCGATGAAACTATGGGTAAGCTGCCACCCCTGGAATCACACAGAACACTCGTAGTCCCCCCAGCTTTGAAACTGACAACACGTTGTCCACCAGAGAAGCTTGTTAGAGACTCAGTGCTCAAAGGTTTTACTGGAGTCTGGTAACATCAGTACTCTCTGTCTGCCATGTATCAAAATTCCAAATTCTGGAAGGAAAGCAGGCATTCAACATAAATCATTGTACAAATATTTTAAGTATAGTGAAGCACTGTTTTCACATTAGGGAAAGTTTTATATCAGTATAGAGCACTATTTACCACGAAAGTTGCCAAATACCAAAGTTCAATCTTGCAAGCAGACTTTTCTAAGATTAGCAATATCAAACTTACCATATTAATTCTCTTCTACAGAGTCACCTTCTCCAGGCTCATAAGCCAACATTTCAAGGTTTTCTCCCGTGCCAAAGATCTTCCAAAATTCCCATCAACTTCAGTGGCAGCAAGATTCCAAAAGCAGGCAGTAGAAAGGGAGGGGCAGACGAAGTATCCAGGATTAACAACATTTTTTAAAATTATAATTCCAACCTAGTACAACATGTTTATGAGTCATAAATTGCTGCAGATGGTTTTCTTCATGGGTCACTGTGTTAGAGGCAAACTTTTAAGAAAGATAGGGCTACTGAAATAATATTATAGTAGGTATTCAAAAAACTTCTTTTGGTCAGGCAATCTCTTCCAATTTCTATCATATTAATTATCAGGATTTGTCTGTTTTTATAATTGCTATTAGAAATAAAAAATGGTGGCACCAATTTTTAGAGTTAGGTGTCTGACTTTTGACTTTGACCCAGGTCATGATCTCACGCTTTGTGAGACTGAGCCCAGAGTTGGGCTCTGTGTGCTCTGTGTCCTCTCGCTCTCTGCCCCTCCCCTGCTCATACTGCTGTCTATCTCTCTCAAAATAAATAAACTTTAAAAATGTAAGAAAAAAAAAGAATAAAAAATGGCATTGTACTGATCCTCTGAGGCTGAATGTTTATGAAAAAATAATACTTTCATTCATTTATTTGTGCGGATCAACTACTTAGGAAATAAGTTTTTCTTTATCTATTGACATACAATGAAGAAAGATATTAACATGATACATACTTATAGGATTGTATCTTCGTCCATACCTTGATAACAATACATTCTTTTTCTGATTGTTAAGTGAAAAACTCTAAGGAGTCATCTCATGCATCACTAAGATCTATGGCTTAACGAAGTGCTCATTTGTCTGGTAACTGATTCCCTGAAAATGTATTTCAAAAAAAGATATACATTTTTATATTTAAATAAGTATATAAATTCAAATTAAATATTAAGTATAAAATACATACTAAATATAAATATATAAATGAATATATGTATATATTCTTAGATACAGCTGCAGTCATATTATGGTAGATTACCATGGGGCACCGACCGTGGCCTGGATGTAGAAATCAATAGTAACGACAAACTTTATGTTTAAATTTCATATGTCTGGAAGATTAAAACCTACATGTTTGAACAATTCATAGGTTCAATTCAAAGCCAAATAATCAGTAACTCCCATGTGTAAATAATCCGGAAGTCAAAAATATACACATATGTAGATGCATGTTTTTTAATTGCTAAAAACAGAAATTGACACAGTATTCCTATTGTTCTGCTGTATTTGGATTCTACTTTCAATAGTTTATATTTCAATGATTTCCTTCCTTCCACTTTAATTTTTAAACTTGCTGCCTTTTTAATGCATATCTGAAGGCTCTAAATGTTCCTCTCAGTGCTATTTTAGCTATTTCCCAACAGTTCTAATGTGCGGCATTTTCACGAAAGTTTGGTTTTGTCAGTTTTTATGTTTCTTATAATTTCTTCTTTATCTATAAACAATTTAAACATCTGGGGTTTTGGTTAAGGGTCAGACTCTTAATTTCGGCTTAGGTCATGGTCTCACGGTTTGTGAGTTCAAGCCCCGCATTGATTGGGCTCTGTGTTGACAGCTTCTGACTGTGTGTCTCCCTTTCTATCTGCCCCTCCCCACCTATGTTTTGTCTCCCTATCTATCAGAAATGAATAAGTGTTAAAAAAAAAAGTAATGAATATTATTGTGATCAGAAAGCATTGTCCAAATTAGACTAATTCTCTGAAATTTGCCACCTGCTTTTTTACCAAAAAAAAAGTTTAATGTTTATTTTCTTGAGAGAGAGAAACAAACAGGGGTGGGTGAGGGACTGAGATAGAGAGAGACGTAGAATCTGAAGCAGGCTTCAAGCTCTAAGCTGTCAGCACAGAGCCTGAAGCAGGGCTCGAACTCCTGAACCGTGAGATCATGATCTGAGCCAAAGTCAAACACTTAACCAACTGAGTCACCCAGGCATCCTTTCCACCTGCTTTATATCTGAATATGTGGTCAATTCCATCCCCAAAATGTACCTTTCCGAAATATTGACCTACTTGCTATCCCTTCAAAGTGCCAAGTTCTCTCACCTGGAATTCTGATTCCTTTGCTTGGAATTCAAGACCTCTTCCTGGATTCATTCTTTTCTTTCCTTACTCCTAAAAGGCCTCCCTAAATCCTTCTAATTAAGTTAAACATTCTTTTCATCCTTATCATTTGCATTTACCATTCCTATAATATCCACCCCCCACATCAACTTTTCTTCTACTGTGTTCTACCACTTGTATCAGGACCACCTGAACTGCTTTTGAATTACACAGGTTTGTGGTTTTTATCCCAAACCTAGTCAACTAGAATCTCTGAGAGTAGGGAAGTTCAATTTTATGAAATTGACCTTAAAGTTGATTTTATGGATATTAAAGTTGATGAACGACTGAGGTTTACTATAAGCATTTATTGATTTGTCTATCTTCCCCTAATGTTGTTTACATATTTGTTTATGACTATGTCCCCCAAACTTAAAACAGACTCATTATGTTGGTGAATAAAAGAAACAATAAATGTAATATACATTTTAAATAATAAATCAAGAAGTTGCCATGTGGTATGATTTTAGGGAAAGCTATTTTTTCAGGTTTGGGTTGAAGTCTGGGCAATTCTACCAGCTTTTAGTGCTCTGAGTAAAGTCCTAACACTTCTATTGGATTTAACTGGTCAAACCAATTTTAAAAATTCGTTCACGACATCATAGAGTCTCCGAATTGTAAACAACCATTTAGTATAAATAAGTCAATTCCTGTCATTATACAGGCATGTAATCTGAAAATGAAAGATACATTTGCTTGCCTGAGATGTTTAGCAAAAAGATGGGACTAGATCTTTCACTATTCATGAACAAAGGACATGAATAATAAAGAATCCTTGGGAAGAAAGGGAAAATAGTGTGAGAACACACCAATGTAAAATTTACCTGACTATGATTTGTTGGGATGTTAAATAGAACAACCTAGGAGCACCTAGGTGGCTCAGTCAGTTGAGCTTCTGATTTTGGCTCTGGTCATGACCTCAAGGTTTGTGAGTTCAAACCCTGCGTCAGGCTCTGTGCTGGAGCCTGCTTCTGATTCTGTGTGTCCCTCCCCTGCTCATGATCTGTCTCTCTCTATCTCTTAAAAATAAATATATGTTAAAAAAAAGCTTATTTTAATAAAGAACAACCTATAAAACTCAGATGAGAGTTTAAGAAAATAAAAAAGCCCAAGTGAGGCTAATATATTAAGGAAATCAAATATTGATACATAGAATCAAAAAATAAGTTCATTTAAGATAGAAATCTTTGAGTTTCCTCTTTTCTTTCAACTCCATGTATAAGCAACCAAATGCGAATTATAATCAGAAGTATTTTCATACAGTTGGGATAGTAAATTAACAACCAGAAGAAGAGATAAAATTGAATACCACTTTTTGGCTTCAATTAATTTAGGTTCCATGTGGGTCTGAATTAATTTTACATGACTCCAGTTAAACAAGTATACTGATTCAATGGAGAAATTTTACCTGGTTAAGCATTTTTATGTTTTAACTAATCTAGTTGCTATTTCTCTTTCCTCTAAAATGTTCCACCAGATGGCAGTAAATGCACCGCCTATTCTTTTAAAAATGGAAACAACATGCTGAATTAAACCAAATTTATCTCCAAGTGTTTTGTAGAGTTAAATTTTCATTGGTGGGTGGAGGAAATGGCAGGAAAAATGTAGATTGAATATTTTGTATGTTAAATTAAAGAGACATTCACAAGGCCAATGTTAAAGAAAAAATTAAAAAGTATCAAAAGAGAAAATATAAAACACTGACATTTGTAAAAAAAAGAAAATCTATAAATTGAGCCAATAAAAGTGAAAAGGCCAAATTGGCCACATGTTGAATACATTGTAGTGAAGTATGGCCTTTTTATACTTGCTAAATTATGGAGTCTGAATTAATTTCAGATTTCATTTATGAATATTTTCATTTTTCCTTAGCCCAACCAAAACACTTCAAATAGATAATAGAAATCACCAAGTCCTCCAAAAACCAATGCAATTAACATATACCTTCAGTCTCTTTTAGTTGACCGAAATCAGTCAACAGAATTAAACTTCAATTCTTCCTAGTATTACAGCAACACATAAAAGAGCTTTCTTTGACCAATCTTAATCCAAGTCAACAGATTCCATTGTCAAAGTGAACCAGTACAATCATAGGTCACTAGTTAGCAGAAGAATAGCATTTTGAGCAAAAGAAGGGATAGTGTTTTCTGTGTACATTGGTTGAAACACACCTGAGGCATTAGTCTGGGTCTGCAACTTTACAGTAAATTCAAAAAGTAAAGAGCATTTAAAGAACACAGGCCATAGTCTGTATATACTGAGTAACTGTGAATGTTAAATCCATGAAAAGGACATAGAATTACATAACTATCTACAAATATACAAAGGACTATTGTCTGGAAAAGAAATAAGACATTTTGGGTGACATCAGAAGATTGCAAAAAGACCAACAGGTGCAAAGGGAAATCTCCATGGGACAGAAATGAAAAAGAATGGAAATGCAGATGAGATTAAGATGATATGAGGAAGGGGCACCTGGGTGGCTCAGTGGGTTAAGTGTCCAGCTTTGACTCAGGTCATGATCTCACAGTTTTATGAGTTTGAGCCCCATGTCGGGCTCTGTGCTGACAGCTAGCTCAGAGTCTGGAGCATGCTTCAGATTCTGTGTCTCCCTCTCTCTGACCCTCCCCTGCTCGCACTGTCTCTCTCTGTCTCTCAAAAATAAATTAAAGACATTTAAAACATTTTTTTAAAAAAGATGATATGAGGAAGAAGACTGTTAACAGACCCAGGAATTGGCCCTAATGATCAATGGCTTTAACACTGAGACAAGGACAGAATTTAAGATTTTGTATTCCGGGGAGGAGTGGAGAGCTGAACAGAACCCCGTGCATGAAGCAGAAACTTGGAAGGATATGCTCTCAACAAAAAGGTGGTTAGAGAAAACTGGCTACCAATTCAGAGAGAAGTTTGTCTCTGTGCTGGTAGAAGGAAGCTTCTAGAGCTCAGGCTACCTAGGGTTTCCACTGTAACAGAGAATATTCTCCAGGTGACGCTTCCCAGAAATGGGATTTACTGCTTCAGGGTTTAGTGAGATCCTGGCCATTTGTGACATGGAAATAATCAAGCAAACACTGACTTGGGTAGAATCCTAAAACTCTAGTCAGCATCTGGCAAAGAGGCTCTTTAGATGGGATCCCCTTGAAACACATTCATAAATAACACTTTTTAGCTTCTGTTAAATGACATATTCCATAATATATAGCAGTTTCTAAACTGTATTGAACCTATGCCATTGTCGGAGTCCAAGCCTAACTTCTACGGAGAAGGCACCAGGGTGGCTCTGTTGGTTAAGCATCAACTTTGGCTCAGGTCATGATCCCATGGTCTGTGAAATCAAGTCTCTGACTTTCTCTTTCTCAAAAATAAATAAATTAATGAAAAAAATAAAACAATAAAGAGAAGGAAACAAAGCCTCAGGTCAACTGAAATACTCAACTGCCTTCTCTTTCAAGCTGCAGGTGTTGCCTTTTGTAAAAGGAGGGAGAAGGAAACTGGCTTTTAGGAAGCCCATGTCTTTTTAACCAAACTCTCTTTGAAGATATATTGAATAATTTATCCTCTTCAGCTATATTTAATTAATTTTAGCATACTTATGAACAGAAGAGTTCCCAGGTATTCTGTAAGAACTAAGTATATGCCATGAAACACACTATGTATTTTACTTTTAAAAATTTATCCTCAGAAAAGCACTGTCAGGAAGACTATTAAATATATGAAGAAGTCAAAGTTTAGGAAGTTTATAAAGTTTGTCCAAGGCCACAGAGCAGCTAACAGGCAACATGGGACTCAGACCTACGATAAAGCCCCAGCTCTTAATCCTGCTCTGTTGTTCACTGTATTTAGAGACCAGTCAAATGACCTGCCAGGGAGGGGTCTTACAGACTTGATGTCAGTAACAGAATGGCTGAGGAGAAGACATCTGGAAACTTGTTAAACATCAGATTCCAGGTCTCCATACTGGAGATTGTGATTCTGTGACGGGGCCCAAATATCTTATTTTATAGACTATCTCCCTTGGTGATTCTGATATACATCTAGTTTTTATAACAACTATTGCAAGTAATATGAGTTCATATTTCCCATAAGAAGTTGACATAGATTTATTGTCTCCTTTCAATATGAGATTATTTTAATGACTTGAGAAATTACTGAGAACTCTTAAACCCAGAGAAACTGGCCATCCAAACAGGATGAGCTGATAGACTCAAGCTGCTTGCAAAAAAAGAGGATTTCAGGTTTAAAGATGTTTTAAAACACTGTATTTTACACCCCAACTGGGTAATGACAATCTACTACAGCATATTGAAGACTGATAGGTCCCGTAATAAAGAAAGTTACCAATTTTATTTAATCCAAGATTTCTCCTAGATAGTTTACTGCTAACTTCTCTCTCATAGCACCTCTTAATGTCACAACACGTACAAAGGTTCAAGCATATCCATTCAGGGAGCTATATGACTAATCACGGTCAGCACAGTCTGACTTTCTACGGTGTAAATCCTTTGCTTCCTAGACCTTCTCTTTTACGAGGCTTATCCTTTTCTGTCCTTGCCCAGCTACCTGATTTTACAATGACCAATCAGGTCTTCCACACTCTTGCCCTCCACACTGGCCTTAACTTAATATAAACTGGATTGGAAACCTCCAAGGTATTTAAACATTCTCAGCCAGCATTTCTGAATAGCTAGTCCAAATATTGGAAAAATCTAAATGGGAACAAGAATAGGACAGGAGCTTGATTCCACCTTATAGTATCTTCAAATATTTAAGAAACAGTACTAAGAAAGAAGAAGATTTGTCCTCTGTTTTTGCAAAGGCCATTACCAGTACCTTTGTGAAGGGACTTCATGTTAACCACCATTGGAATGGAATGACCCATAAACCAGTAGTGAGCCACCCAATTATTGACCTAATCAAGTGGTGGATGGGTGACCGTCCTTTAAAGTTACCCTAAAAGAGACCCTTACCAAATTAACCATGAAGACTGGCGGAAATTGGGTAAACTCTCCTTCCCTATGCCCTTTCAGGATAAGAAATTCCCCTTACACCAAGGAGGGCTATGCCAGGCTTTAGGGGTACAATGGTAACTCAGCTGACCCAGGATTGGGTCAGTTACAAGACAGAGGGGGGAATGTAAGGACACAGGTTTGAGACAATAGAAGGGCACAAATTGCCCAAGGCAAGAGGGACCATCCTTGTAATACCCTTAACATTCCTAAGGGCAGGCCTAGAAATAGAAGCTATAGGTAATCACGTATTGCTTAAGGCTAGTTACACCCTACTGAGGGTCCTGGGTCTACTCTAATTGGTTAACACTCTAAATATTGTAATTGGATAAACCTGTTGTATAATAATGATTGGATCACTGTACCTGTGTCACAATTTCCTGTAACCCCCCCCTTCCCAAACTCATAAAAGCCCTACCCCCACTTTGTTCGGGGCTCTCAGCATGGATCCACCACACCGGTAAAGTCTGTGAGCCTGAGTTTAGGCCCCGGCGAGCCTAAACCCGTAATAAAGCCCTTTGCTTTTGCATGCGTGAAAAAAATAAATAAATAAAATTTAAAAAATAAAGTTACCTTAAAAGAGATTCCTGAAGAAGCTTGGGCTAGACAATCTAATTCTAGAAGTTGGGTCTTTTTAAAGAAATTGTTACACTCTTCATAGAACATTTGCTGTGGGTGAACTGATTAAATCATGCCTCCAGTGGCTTTAATGTAATTAGTGTGGCCTAGCAAATAACTGAAGCAATGACATAACCAGTATGACTGTTTAAATATTCAAAGCCAGACTCAGTGAGGACCCCTGAGGATGGGGAAATTGTGTGCTCCACTTAAACATATGCCCATACTAAAATAAGTTTGCAAATTTCAAAAGTTTAGCCATTTGACTAACGTATTTGAAAGGCATTATAAGAGAAATACATGAACAAGCTTGTATGCAGAAAAAGGTGAATTGTTTAAATTGTCTATTTTAAAAATAAGCAAAATAAAATGCTTGTTAATCGATTATATATACTGTGGTGGGGAAGGGATTGTCATAACTTTGTCATTCCTTCTGGGAGCATATTCCTGTGTATGAGAATGGGAATAGGTAATCTGCTATAGGAAATACTACATAAAAATCAGAGCTATCCCCTAATATGAAAACAAGATTAGATGTTGACGCATTTTTGCCGATTATTTACTACTTAGTGATTGATTAGATGTTTGCAAAGTGGATTTTTTGTATCAAGCCATTTGAAGGAAAGTGAAAGTCACCCTAGTGGGATAAACTTAGTTATCATACTTGGTTCAAAAGCTCAAAATTTGATGGCTGATCTTAATTTTGCAGATCCTCCAACAGCTCTTAGCAGACTTATTAATAGAATTTTGCAGTAGAAGAAATTGCTGGGGTTACACAAAGAATTAGTAGCAGAATAAGGAAAAAAATTAGGATTCTAAACCTTTTTTCTGGAGAAAAAAAGGTCTATCATATCCTTGAAAAGTGATGTTACACCTTTGGGAAAGAAGTCTGGTTAATTCACTAGTTAATTTTCAGTCAAAAAATTACAAAGAAGGCAACAAAGTATCACCAGCAAGAGTTAAAAGCCATCGTGATGAAGACAAAAGGAAGTAGACAGCTTGAATCTGTGATAACTGGGATCCTCCCAGTGTTCTGAGTCAGTGTCTCTGGAATGACCTGGATAGAGAGAGATGGTAAAGGTTCATAAGCTCCTTGATCACAGGGGTCAGTCTAACGCAAGTTCATATTTTCCTAACCTAGGGAACAAGAGAGCACTAGGTAAGTGCTTGTTGAATAAATAGATGGTTGATTTATTATGCTTTAAAGTTTAAATATAGAAATAAGATATCGGATAGGATGCTTAGCTAACAGAATAATTCAAGATAGAGCAGGAAGTGAAGGGAAACTGTTTAAAACCTGAATGAGCAATTTTCACCATCGTGAGATCTTATGAGATAAACAAGATCCATGGTATGGGAGGAAAGGAAAAAATAAATCAATTTCCTTATTTGGGGGGGTGCTATTTGAAAAGTTAGTTTGAAGTTATCACTCTTCTTTCCACTCAAATTAGGATACTCTTAAAAGAATTCAGTTGTCTTTTGAAGTACCTCAAGTTTATAAATCTTACTACATTAAAGTTTGTTTAATTAAAATACATTTCAATTTCCAAATTATTTTCTGAAAACTATGAATTCAGCTTCTTTAATTAAAAGTCTGGTGGTTATTTTGTTTTGTTTTAAAATTATAATGTCTACCAATTTAAAATGAGTCAGATAAAACAGCTGTGAATAAAATTCAACAAAGAAGTTTACAAAAATTTGAGAGATGATAAAAAGTTTGCATCATTTCTAGCTTGTTTTTTTCTTAAATACCCATTCTATTCAGTGAGGGTTTGGTTTTTTTGTTTGGTTGTGTGTGTGTGTGTGTGTGTGTGTGTGTGTGTGTGTGTATTATATCTTATCTGTAAACCATACAGCCAATAAGTGGAATGGAGTCTGTTTATAGATTTTCTATACTTTTTCTTTGTGCCATTATCTAATGTCAATGCTACATGGTGCCAGAAAATTCCAGATATTAGTTAGTGATAATTCAGAAATGAGAAGTGTAAGTACTCCAGGGACTGGGGTTAGGAGCATTTGGAATCAGGCAGTGTTACTTAAGTATCAGTTTAGGAAGTACTTAAAGCTAATCTAAATGGAAGTTTAATGAACCAAACATATTTTAATATTCACCTATAAAACTTGATCTAAGGTGGGTAGCATGCTTCCTATTTGGAATAGGTCAGGTAGCTAAAGGTAACACCCTACAAAGTTAGAAATGGACCAGTGAGCTGACTTGGAGCCTGACTCACTCTGGGTCCTCTGATCAAAGTAGTTAACACAAACTTATGTCTACACCCTATCCAAAATAGCCTGTAAATATCACCCTTCTTTAGTTTTATTACAAAATGAGGGGTTTTTTTTCTTTCTTCAAGTTCTGTTTGATTTGGGGAAAAAATAGTTTTCCTTTATCGGTAGTACTTAACTATATGACAGGCACTGTGCTAAATACATTAAATTCATTACCTCATTGTATCCTCCCTCTAGCACTACTGATAGTTATTATCCCTGTTTTACAGAGGAAATTGAGGCCTGATGAGATTGTTATTTGGCCAAGTTATTGGCCAACAGCTGTTTACCCCTAAAATTAGTTTTTGGGATTGGTTTAAATCTTGGGAAATGTTCTGTATCTTTAAAAGAGAATTGATTTAATTTCAACAAGATCTCCATTTGTTTTTAATATTCATTTTTTGGGAGAGAGAGAAAAAGCACAATTTGGGGAGTGGCAGAGAGAAGGAACAGAGGATCCAAAGCAGACTATGCTGACAGCAGAGAGCCTGATGTGGAGTTAAACTCACAAACCATGAGATCATGACCTGAGCCGAAGTCAGCCCCTTAACCAACTTAGCCACCCAGAACCCCCAGAATCCCCATTTTTACTACTACATATGTCAACTATTGGACTTCAATCTAGAAGTCTGGCCCTCACTTTATTGGACCACCCTAGTGTATCAGGTCAAATATAAATGTATGGCAACAACCAGAATTTAAGATATTTAGACAGAATATTAAAAGTCTGATTCTGGATGTCACAGTATATTATGGAAAAAAGAAGAGATTCTAGGGTGTCTGGGTGGCTCAGTTGGTTAAGTATCTGGCTCTTGATTTTGGGTCAGGTCATAATTTCATGGGGTTCATGAGTTAGAGCCCCAAACTGTCAGTGCAGAACCTGCTTGGAATCTTCTCTCCCTCTCTGTGCTCCTCCCCTGCTCCCCCTGGCTCATGCACACACACTCTCTCTCAGAATAAGTAAATAAACTTAAATAAAAAGAGATTCTAGTATTTCCTGCCATCTTAAAACTCACAGGTGTAGCTGAGATGATCACAGAAGGAGGCAAATGTCAGAGAAGCAATGTAAGCGAAGCCAACCTCTTTAATTAGGGTGGAGGTAAGAGCAGAATGGAAATAATAAGCACTGTACAATTCTATTGTGATATTTTGTTCATGTGACAAATATACTTTAGGTTCTATGTTATTGCTCTCTTATAATTGGTAACATTTCACAGTTACCCAATGTGCTTGCATTATTATGCCCAGATTTAATATCATCCCCCAAAACCAGAAAGCACCAGGGAGACCGAGTCACGCACGCAAAAGCAAAGGGCTTTATTACAAGTTTAGGTTTGCTGGGGTCTAGCTTGGGCTCACAGACTTTACAGGTGCAGAGGATCCATGCTGAGAGCCCCGAACAAAGGCAGGGTAGGGCCTTTATGGGTTTGGGGAGGGGGGGGTTACAGGAAATTGTGACACAGGTACAGGGGTCCAATCATTATCGCCTATCAATATTGGCTGACCAATTACAGAGTGGGCCCAGGACCCTCACATAGGGCGTGACTAGCCTTCTAGGCCTGCCCTTAGAAATGTTAAAGGTGTCAGCTGGCCTTTCCTGATTGGGTGTTACAAGGGTGGTCCCTCCTGCTTTGGGCAATGTGTGCCCTTCTGTTGTCTGAGTCTGAGAAACTGACGTGTAGGCCTCCAAGGTCAGAGTCAGTTTGATTCAGACCTGTGTCCTTACAGCATGTAGAGTTTAAGAAGACCATGTTATAAAGACAGTGCAGGGTGAGCAAAGGGGTGACTGACAGGTCAGTCCAATTTGGGGCTACACCAGGTCTGTGACTAAGTAGCTGGGGAGACTTTGAGCAGGTCCCATAATATCTATGGACCTTGTTTCCCATAAGTCAGAATGCATTACATCAACTTTAAAGTCTTTTCCAGCTTTATGATTCTAGAACTCTGTGGGTGTTGTTTTTTTTTAATTAAGCCTTCTTTTTCTCAGTTATTAGTTCATCGTCTCCATGATCTCATGGCATATGTGTCTATCTGTACCCGTCACACTGCTGGTTTAGAAATTATCATATATATAATACTCACAGACCCTAAACACATACTTACATAAAATACTGAAATCTGCCACCTATAAATGTGTCAAAATTAGACCATATGGATGCATAAATTGGTAGTAGGCTAACAATTATTAACTTTGGAATATTCATTGGTTCATAAACCACATCTGATGATTTCTAAAATCCTGTGGAGGATATATTATCCCACTACCTAAGTGAAGAAATGAGACTCAGGGAGATTAAACATGCCAAGATTACTCCATCAATGAATCACTACTCCATTGGTTGGCCCATATTTTTTTAATTTAACAAATTAATTTCCTCTCACTATATCACATTTCCGGTGGCACAAACATATAGCACATGTTGCAGTTTGGATTCAAGAGTGAAAGACAGAAGAAAGGGTCACGAAAGTTACATTTCCAGGTTATACGAAGCCAGAAATGCAGCCTGCAGTCAGTGATCAGTGAAGGAAGGCAATGGGCTTACGTGGTCATCAATGGGGTTTTCAAAAACCATCTTCTGAAATAGCAAATAACCACTACTGGAGAAATTTAGGCTTCTTTCCAGCAGGGTCTAACCGATAGACATTTCTTCCTTTCCCTGCTAAGATCCCTATTGCAGATAGTGACAACTAGAAGATCAAAAGCCATGTTGATGCCATATTTATTAGGACCTCTTGAACTTCATCATGTCAGTGAGGTGGGATGCAGAGGAAGCAGAGGCTCCATGAAGAGTCAACCAGATGAGAGAGATACTTACTGCTCAACAATAGGAAAACATCTGGTGCCCAGGGAAAAGCACCTGCTGGGAGATGAATGATTCTCAGTGCCACACCAAGTACTCTTTCTCCCATTAAAGACACAACCAGCCCAGCACATTTAAACCATTTAATACGGTTGCATTTGCTTTCTCCTGTTAATGTTTATAAAGAAAAGTGTGTTGACAATCTTTAGAGCTTTCTTTAAGAGCTACAAAATTTAAAGGGAAAGAATATCTCTGGGAAATCTCTTCTCTGATCACAGGATGGTTTGAAGCTGTTCTGGAAAATAATCACCAAAAAGGACACCCAAAATAAAGGTGGCCTGACAACAGCAGACATGTCCATTGGTATCAACCGAGCACAGCCTTGCTCTTTTTTCTCACTGTTTCAGATAGAATTTTTGCCTGAAGATTTATTCCTCAACCCCCTCCCTAGAAGAGGCAGAAAGACAATAAGCCAAGTTAAGATGATGCAAGAAAAGCTCTTAATGAGCCTCATTTATACTAAATGGGTCCCAAGGAAGAAAATGTTGCTTTAAGCCTTACACAGAGCCTCATACCCCAAGGCAGGCTTGTGGAAGGAGATAATCACCTCCAGCTGACCTATAATTACCTAGTTTGGACTAAGTCCACTCTGATTATGTACCACCAAATGGATTGAACTGAAATTCAGATTTTCTAAAAATAAAACAGCTAATGACCCAAAGCAAGTAATACTCTCTAGATGATTCATCATAAAGACTAAACTTAGCTAGATTACCATGTCTGCTTACCAGAGCAGTTGCTGTCTTGTTTTCGTGGATATGAAATTTCATCTTCCTCTATAATGCTTGGAAATCAGCCGTTCTGTTGAAAGCCACCTGTATCTGGGAGACCAAAAAGATGGCTTTCTGATCAAAAACTGGCCTTCTAGCCACAGGCTACCGCCAAGCAGTGCGGGTAGCAGATGGGGCCGCTCAGCCACACGACAGAGAAGGAAAATCACCATTGCACTAAGGCACAAAATTCCATTACCCGTCAGACAGATAATGGCTCTTCCTGACTTACAGCTGTGTGCAGACTACACGCTGGAAAGGGAGGTAACACTATGAAAGACACAGCCCTTGTCCTGAAGGAGCTTCCCCTGGTAATTAAAGGGACAAAGGAGATGGGGCAAAAGAAGCACTCCTTTGCAATTTAATTGCTGGGTGAATTAGAATATCAGTAAAAAGGGAATAATATTAGAATAATATCTTATTCTTTTTAAAATTTTTGTGGAGACATAATTGACATATTATATCAGTATCAGGTGTACAACACAATGATTCAATATTTGTGTATATTGCAAAATGATCATCACAATAAGTCTAGTTAACATTCGACACCATAGTTAATGATTTTTTTCTTGGGATGAGAACTTTTAATAATAATTTCCTATTTAAGATGTATTTTAAGATCAATATTAAATACAAATATTAGTTTCCACTTACCAGAAAAGATGACAAATATTTACTGAGGGCTTAAGTCTCTCTTATGTTTGAATTCCTTTTTTACCTCTTCCTTCTTGCCCAATTCCCTTTGTTGGGTCTTAAGACTTCAGCCCACACAGGGTAGAAGTATTGATAAAGGTGCTTGGCAGAGTGTAGTTACCGAAATAATGTTCATTCTAAAGCTAAGTAGTAGAAATCTTAAGGCAAGCAACATTTTAAAACACTGTCATTTGCTTTGTTCATTTTAGCCACTCTGACTGGTGTGAGGTGGTATCTCAGTGTGGTTTTGATTTGTGTTTCCCTGATGATGAGTGATGTTGAGCATCGTTTTATGTGTCTGTAGGCCATTTGGATGTCATGGAAGGAGCCTAAATGTCCATCACCTGACGAATGGATCAAGAAGATGTGGTATAT
>NC_043706.1:125342894-125348983 GCF_006229205.1 Suricata suricatta | reverse complement strand
TGAGAGACTATTGAAAGCTGAGAATGAACTGAGGGTAGGGGGGGAGGGGGTAGGGGGGAAGACAGGTGGTGGTGATGGTGGAGGGCACTTGAGGGGAAGAGCACTGGGTGTTGTATGGAAAACAATTTGACAATAAAATATTATGGAAAAAAAAATAAATAAAATAAAATAAAATAAAATAAACACTGTCATTGGGGCACCTGGGTGGCTCAGTTGGTTGAGGATCCAACTAAGTTTAGGTCATGATCTCACAGTTCGTGGGTTTGAGCCCTGCGTTGGGCTCTGTGCTAACAGCTAGCTCAGAGCCTGAAGGCTGCTTCAGATTCTGTACCTCCCTCTCTCTGACCCTCCCCTGCTAATGCTGTCTCTCTCTGGCTCTCAAAAACAAATAAGAAAAAAAGTAAATAAATAAAACACTATCACTAACAGGAGTATTCTTCAAAAATACATACTGGCATTCTTTTGTTTCTGGTCCCCTGTGTGAACCACCAAAGTAAGGAGAAATGAGAAGATGTAATGAGAAGGTGCTTGCATTGGAGATAAAAAGAGAAAGCTCTTAGTTTGGTATGCTGCCAATCCAGTGATTAAACACGGTACCCCCTGCCTACACTCATTGACCCAGATCCTTATTTCCAAGGATGGTCTTCCATGAAAATTTCTGCTTTGCTGTTAAACCAATGTTGAGATTGGCCCAACTAACTGTCATAAGAAATGAAGTGACATCTTCAAAGCTGGGGTGAAAAAATCTAAGATTTATGAGACAAAGACCTCATATAATGGGAAGAAAAAAATAAATGTCTTCTGAGGTTACTTATAAACACACAAGGAATATTTATATATTATCATTTCATTGTCAGTTTCTATATGTAACTGATGATAGGTATCATTTCAAAAATTTATTGCAATGGCTTTCCCAAGGAAGAGGCCACCTCCTACTTGATTTAGGCTATCCATGTCTGGGAACATAAGTTCTGAATCAAAGACAATTTTCTCTCATTGTAGATATATATTTGTGTTCGAGATCCTATACAATCATGTCTTTACAAAATAAAATTTTGAGTCTGATCATTTAAAAAGTAGTAGAACTCTAACAGTGGGAAACTATAAAGCTAGAAAATCAAATTGTATTTTCAGCTTTGTCAATTATTCTATGACTAACAAATATTTATTGAGCCAACAAATAAACCCACAGGTTAACTTTGAGCAAGACACCTAATCTTTCTGAGCCTTAGTTGCCACATCTGTATAAAGGGACAGCAATAGTTGCTCCATTATTTTACTTCTCAAGGCTGTTTTGAAGAAATAGGGAAATATTTGAGAACATAGTGTCCTTCAGAGTAAATATTCATCCCAAGTTTTTCATATTTTTAGTAATGAAAAATTTGTTGCTTATCACAGGTAAAGGAGGCATCCTAGTTCAACCTAGGCTGATTTTTCCAATCTGACACGCTTCTAGTGTAGTGGGGGGGAAATGCAGTTAAAAAATACTAAACTCTTCTCTGAGAGCTCTGAATAATAAACCAAAGGCTATATGACCTTTCAGCCCTCATAACAGCATGAGGAACGGCCATTTTATAACACAGAGGAAACACAGTGTCACAAGTTTATGAGTAATGCTAGAATCCAAGGACATTTTATTTACATTGGCTCTCTGTGCTCTCTCTGCTTTAGCAAAAGCCTACCACTTATCACTCTAATAGAGTAAGTGAATTATTCCCCAAAATGGAACTTCACTTTGACATTTCCAGGAGGCTACAAAATGCACAAGATGGTAAAACAGGTAAGAATGATCCTATGATCTGAGGTGCTATGTCAACATAACTTACTGTAGGACTTACACTTGCACCATTACCCTGACAATAACCATGATACAGAGCTCTGTGTCAACCTTCTATAGCTACCATGTTCCCTGCTCTGCTTGAAAATGCCCAGGACAGTGCTGGAACATAGTTTTTTAATTAAAACTCATTGGTGCTGAATCTAATATCTTGTATCTTCCTCATTAACACTCTTCTTATGTTGAAAGTCCATTCTGAAAGATCAAATTTAATTGCTCATTCAAAGAAACTTTCATACACAGAAAGTCTTTTGAGAATTTAATATGTACAGAGGGCATGAAATTGCTAGATTGAACATAGACATAATCTGTGTTATGGGAAGGAGAGCTGCAAAATAGATCCACTTAATCACGCCTTTGCTTCAACCTCACATGGAAGAATCCACATAGAAGAAGTCCTCTCATGAGTCTGTCTAAAAGAATGACAAGGAAACAGGGCACCAGCCATCCCTTCTCAGAGCCCAGAGGTCATACTCCCTGACCACTCAGGGATGCCAAGTGCTGACTAAGGACATGTTGGGATGACAGCCCAACAGTAGAGGAGGCAAGTGACTCCTGACTGGAGTTCAAGTCCTATTCCTTCTTTAACTATCCTCTTCCCAACAGATGTTCAAGTCTTCCATTTGGTTTAAAACATCAGGTTTTTAATAGGTGGATTGAGGGGTGCCTGGGTGGCTCAGTTGGTTAAGCATCTGACTTTAGCTCAGGTCTTGATCTTTGTTCATTGGTTCGAGCCCCACGCCGGGCTCTGTGCTGACGGCTCAAAGCCTGGAGGCTGCTTCCAATTCTGTGTCTCCCTCTCTCTCTGCCCCTCCCTCATGCATTTTCTCTCTCTCTCTCTCTCTCTCTCTCTCTCTCTCTCTCTCTCAAAAATAAATAAACATTAAAAAATTTTAAATAAAATGTAGATTGATTATATTTTGAGGCTTTCAGGTTTGTTTAGTTGTATTTCAATTAGGCAACTTTTCTGATATTGATGATTTATTAAATGCCCATCCCTGTTTATACTATTGCCTTCTTTTTTATTAGCATATATGGATTTCATTATTTTGAGTGTTGAGACACAAATAAACATTGAAAGTAGATCTGCCTAAAAAGTCCCATGAGAACCTCAAGTTCTTGATCTTGATGGAAACAGAGGAGTGATTCCCCCCAGATCCATTAAGACATGATGGATTGCGTAGGGTGAAATATGAGAGAACGATTCAAAACTTCTGATAAATAAGGCACTAAAATGCCAGGGCGCTGCAGTCAGGATTCATTTGCAATACCCCCTGGGCTGAGCTGACATTAGATGACCTTTCTGAACTGACCATCTACAGCCCATGAGCGTTTCTCAAGGTGTCAGATGTAGATTAATAAAAATCACTGAGAAAACAAGAAACACAACTCACTACCACCTCTTAGTGCTTGTTAGTCCAAATAAATAAAACAATGAATGACACAGAGGACAATTTTAGAGGTTACTTCATGTGAATTGGGGTGAGTAGTGACCCTGAAATGGTAGTTTTCATACACATAATGGTTAAGATGGGAATATTTGAACCAATTACGATCAGTGCTTGACAGGGAAGGGAAGAGGGGTTTGGTTTACAGGCTCATTAAAAAAAAAAAAAAGACCATCCCCAGTGTACTTACTAACACTGTACATTTTTATCCTGTGTTTGCAGTTTAGACCCTGATGGACTTCTAAATGAACAGCAGGAGAGCCCCTTTATAGGGGGTCAGGGGACAGGTGGTTCATGGACTCTTCACAGTTTTAACCTGAAGGTTCTGATCAGCTCTCTATGCTTCACCTTTTTTTTGCTCTTTCCAATGTTCCTCCTTTGTTTTCCTGCTCATCTTCCTGGCCCACTTCTTTAATACACTGCTCTTGCGGGCTCTTTGTCCTTTCCTCCCTTGTGACTAGATGTTTACTGAACACCTACAATGTGTGAGCCCCATATGAGATGCTGGGGCATAGAAAGCTACAGAAGGCAAATTTCTTACACTCAGGAAAACACTGTCCAGGGTGAACATGACCCCCTTTAATTCTCACAAAACCCTGCGAGGTACATGGGATCTTCCTATTTACAAATGAAGAACTTGGAAGTCAGAAAGTCCAGGGGATGTGCTCAAAGTAATACGCCCAGAGTCAGGCACAGAGGAGACTGAATCAAGGCGCAGTGGCTTCGTTTTCATTCAGGACTCAGCCTCCGGGGTCTCCTGTCACTCTGCCCTCGTTCCTCACTTACTACTTCCCCAGCTGTTCTTTCATTCTAGCTCCTAAGCATTCCCCCTCACTTTTCCCTTTGGAGAAGTCAAACACTTATTTTTAATTAATAAAAGTCAACTGATGTTTAATCCAGTTGTTGAAAGTCCTATGAAAACAAGGAGATTTGGTGTTGGGTGCCGGAGGCCCGCTCCCGCTGGGCCAGGGCTCCCTGAAGGGGTAGCGGCAGATGAGAACAATGAAGAGACACTCACACAGTTTCTTAATTGACCCAGCCTGACATCGCCTTATCCTTTATATTTCTCCTTATCTCCTATCTCCTCGCCAGGTCTTGGGCCTTTATTTATAGACTTATGACATCAAAAAGTGGAATTTTGACACATAATTCTCAGTGATAAAGATGCCTTGAAAAGGGTGCAGAAACAGGTTTTACAGCGGCATTTCTTCAGAACTATTCTAATTACAATGAGGTAACTTACACATCATAGGATAACAGGATATTCTCAGTGAAAAGCAGATAACATACACATTTGTTTGAACCAGTAGTAAATCTTACAACTAAGAAGATAGCAGGATGTTTTCAGTGAGAAGCAGATAGCAAACACATTTTATAACAACGATGCTAATATTCAGGCAGAAACAGGACTAGGAGGCATTCTATTTGGCTCACAAGAGGAAGAATACATTCGTGGTGGTTAGTAAGTAAACCTTTTGTCAACCTTGTTCTTTGATGTTGAAGGTTTAAGCGCCATAGGCGCCCTAGACAGCTGGCCTTTGCATATGGGTTCAAGTTGTAATTACTCTTACCTATCCACACAGTGGGCACCAAATTAGCAATATGTATGCGCAGTAACTTGTGCCTGGCTCTTGTTTGTATTTCCTAAGTTAGGCCTTTTCTCTGGGCCAGGGTAAACATTATCTTTGTGTTCTTTAACCCCCTTTATTTCCATAGCTTAAGTTTGTGAAGCTCCATAGAAGAGCCTTTCGACAAACATCTGCAGTGCCTTGTTTAACTTCCTCTTCATAGAGGTGGGAATATGCTTCCTCCCATGAGGTGTCTGGGGAATATCGGTCTGATTTGGAACATTGTGAGGCCTAATCAACAGCAACAGGCTTAATTTTACATGAGCAATCAGTTAACAGAAAGAGATGCCAGTTTCCGTCACCTGTGGTAGGAGCCGTGCAATGTCTATCATTTCCTTACAGTGACTGTGTCATCCAGCAAGGCTGGTGCGGCTCCCAGCAGTTGGGTCAGCCTTCCAGTGATGATCATGAAAAATCAGATCTTTAAGGAACTTAGAGAATACCCATTTCTTAAAAGACTCTTGCCTAATTTCCTTTGTCCTGATTGATCTTTTTAACATTTATGGGTATGGGAATTAGACCCTGATTCCTAATTTGATGTCTTTTGGTAACTTCTCTGGCTCCATTTTTAAAAACTAAAATATGCTTTCCTGAAGCAGACAATAAACAGGCCAAGTAAGGGGTTGGGGGGGGGGGGGCGGAGAAATAGAAAAGAAAAAAAAAAGAGAGAGAGAGAAAGAATGGGAAGGAGGAGAGAAGAGAGAATATTTTTTCCACAGGAAAAAACCACTTTCATTCACCTATCATGCAAGTTTGCTGTTAACCAATCACAGGGGTTTGCCCATTAAAGTAACGTTCTACAAGGGGCGCCTGGGTGGCTCAGTAAGTTAAGCGTCTGAACTCTTGGGACTTCATCAAGATAAAAAGCTTCTGCAAGGCAAAGGAAACAACCAAGAAAACGAATAGGCAACCGACAGAATGGGAAAAGATAGTTGCAAAATCTACAAGGAACTCACCAAACTTCACACCCGCAAAACAAATAACCCAGTGAAGAAATGGGCAGAAGACATGTACAGACACTTCTCCAAAGAGGACATCCAGATGGCCTACAGGCACATGAAACGATGCTCAACATCACTCATCATCAGGGAAACACAAATCAAAGCCACACTGAGATACCACCTCACACCAGTCAGAGTGGCTATAATGAACAAATCAAGAGACTATAGATGCTGG
>NC_043706.1:125327311-125342794 GCF_006229205.1 Suricata suricatta | reverse complement strand
GTTATGTTTAATTGAAGTTGCTTTTACAGCACCAAAGACTTAATCATCCATTTTCTATATAAAAAGTAGCTACTTTTTTGCATGGACCTCAAGTATACTGTAGTAGAGGTGGAATTTAAGGAAAGGTATTAAGCAGGCTGTGTTTTAGCTTATGGGCAAGTAATAAATTATATCATGTATCTTGAATGTATCATAGATAAGCTGCTATATAATGATCACCACTTCAGATAGCTGTGAAATTAGGTGATTAACTAGTTGGTACCTAACCTTCTAATTTCTGTATAAGTATAATTACATGAAATAGAAGTAGGGGTTTTAATTTTTCACTTTGCTTTTCTGTTTGGAGTATCATTGAAACTACTGTATTGTAAATGACGGAAAATAATTGCATATGTTAAAAAAATAAATTGTATTAAAAATAAAAAATAAATAAATAAATAAAAATAAAAAATAAATAAATAATAAAATAAAATAGTTACATCATTCACCTTGATTCCATAGTAGAATGGTTAAAAAATATGATTATAATTTTATCTAGAAAATGCATCTAAAATAATATAAATATTTAAAACTATTTTATTTCCCTTATTTACAACAGAATTATGTTATTTAATGATGAGTTAATTCTTTGAATACTTTAAGGATGTGTTAAGCTAATTTCGTTTGTGTATCTAAAAAAATAAAAAAATAATAAAACAAACAAACAAAGAAAAGTTAAGCGTCTGACTTCAGCTCAGGTCATGATCTCACGGTTTATGAGCTTGAGCCCTGTATGGGGCTCTGTGCTGATAGCTCAGAGCCTGAAGCCTGCTTCAGATTCTGTGTCTCCCTTACTCTGTCTCTCTCTCTCAAAAATAAATAAGAACATTAAAAAAATAAAATAACTTTCTACAAGAAAGCAGGGTGTAAAGGGAAGACTGATTTTTTTGCCAGCAAGTTAATGAAACAAATAAAGGAATATAAGGAAGTAAAATAAGATCAAAATATCACTCCAGAGGAAGGAAGGGGGAAATAAATCAATCTCTTTGAATCAAACTGCATAGGAAAACAATCCCTTTGGAAACAAACAGGCCTATTACAGAAATTGATCACTTGGGAAACAGGATAAAGGAAAAGAGCAGAAACCAGCAAAGCTTACAAAGAAACTCAAGTGTAGGGTTAACATTTGCCTAATCAATACCCAACACCTCAGATTAATGAGCGCCTGACAAGAGAATAACTTTTCCATATCACAAACATCCAATTGGGAAGGATGTGAACATCAGTCAAAAACAGATAACAGAAAAGAATCAAATTGCATCTTCTTCTTAGTGTTAAATAAAAGTAGTTTACAGAAAACACTGCTGCCCACCCACCGCTTTTCTCAGTAAGAAAAAACAAAACCAAAAAAACAAAGGCCTTAATAAGAGTTCATCTGTGAAACTTTCTGTCAGCAATCACAAATCACATAAAAACAAGATTTTCTACCAGGACAGGGGTCTAGAGGTGGATTAAAAACAAATAACAACAAAGCCTTATCTCAGATTCAATCTGCAACCAAATAAATGATAAAAATAGAATGCTTTTAATAGCAGATTGCAAAGTTTTCCCCCTAATGCATAGCTTTTAAAAAATCATTACTTTTCTGGCAAGCATTCTAATCTGATTATATGTCTTTTACCTTACTTCCATCTGGATTTATCCTAATTACATACATAAACAAATAAAAATGAATCCATTTCATAGCCATAAATAATTAAACTATTTAAGACCTATGCAGAATTTTAAATAATTTGGGTTCTTAAATATATATTTGGTTAACAGAATTTGCAGCAAATTATGTGTAGAGAAGAAGAAAGTACTTTATCTCCATCAAATAATAGAAGTACATCCATTTGTTATTTTTTAAATGGTGACGGCAAAATCAATTCTAAGGGGGGGAAGGAAAATGAGATTCTGAATTTCTCACCGTACCTTCTAGTTCTTCTTGACACATTAATTAGTTTCCCACCCTTTTTTCTACTGCCTTACACAGGACGTTTGCCTGGAGGGAAAATGAAACAAGCAAAACAGAAGAGTGGCAGTGACTAATGAAAAGGACAAGAGAGAAGTGACAATTCCTTTGAATGGAACCATTGTGTACTTGTGGTTTCCAGGGCTCCAGGCCTCAAGGTTCTAGCATTTGCAATTGTTTACAGAAATTCCTACGGAGAGCCTTACACTCTATGTTTGGTATTTGTATAATTAAGGCTGGTGTGTGATTTCTGTACAGCTTCTCAGGACTGTAATTATTCATCTCTGAGAGTCAAGGCAAGAGATATAAAGGATTCTGCCTCCTTAGTACCATTATCTTGGGGAGTGGAGAAGAAAATCTTTTAAAAAGTTTTGACAGCCAAATTCCCTGATGGCTTTGAAAAAATAGTTATCTGTGCAGTTTGTGGCCAAAATTTGAAATTTTAAAAACAATATGAGGTACAGTTTTTTAAATATTTACTTATTTTTGAGAGGAAGGCGAGCAAGCACTAGTGGGGGAGGGATAGAAACAGAAACGGAGACCCAGAATCTGAAGCAGTCTCCAGGCTGTGAGCTGTCAGCACAGAGCCTGAGGCAGGGCTAGAACCCATGAACTGTGAGATCATGACCTGAGCCAAAAAGTCCGACACTTAACTGAGCCACTTAGGCGCCCCATAAGATACAATTTTAAACCAGGAGGAACTATTTGATCACTTACATTTTTAGGGGTCCCTGACACAGCACAGAATTAGAATTGGGATTTCACCAGAAATTACCCAACTCAGGAAATCATGCAACTAAACCAAATGTCATCAAGAACTCATAAAATACTAACACATAAGAAATGTCTCCATTATCGTACTGAGGAAAAATAAAGTAGGTTAAAAAAGTTTTTTAATATATAAAACAAAAAGCAAAGAACTGTCTTCCAGCTATTTATTTTATCTTAAACTACATCTTCCAAAATTGACCAAAGATTTCTGGACTACAATGCTGTCTGGAGGTATTTATGTCTGCTAGAATTCTGAAGAGTTGTAAGTGGAATTAGCATTAGCTAAGATGTAGTTTTAAAATTTAGGGTAAAAACATTAACTTGACATCTAGGGCATAAACTCGGAAAACGGAGTGGTATGGAAATAAGTGTAGATGCATAACCTTAAATTTCTCTGTATCTAAGGGCCAATTCTGACTTAAGGTTCATTTCCTACATACACACACAGGCACACACACACGCATGCATGTACGCACACGCCCGCACACACACACACCACTGATCCTGAGGATGCAAAGCATCACTTTTAACCAAAAGAACATCCGATACACTAGAATATTATGAGAAAAATTATAAAATATTATAAGAAAATAAGGATCTTTGACCCGGAGTTAGTTCTCAAATTTGGGCTACCATTTCTTCAGAAACATCTTTCCCAGATGACTAAGTATTGTAAGATAATTTGTTTCTGTAACTTTCTCTTTTTATCATTTAATTTCTTTCCAATATATTCTCTCACTACCCATTTTATTTTATACTTCACTTATACATATCAATATTTTCATGCAATCTTTTACAAATATTGCATCTTAGTTATCTAAAACAAATGTTATTTATGTTTTAATCAACTAATAATCTAAATAGAACAATTACTGCACTTGATAGACAGGCATCAATACATACACATTGAAAGGATGAATAAATGTATGAGTAATGAATAAAAAATGAATTTGTGGCAAATATTTGTATTTTTCTAAGTCACCAATTTAGAGTCACTAAATATATTTACCTAAGCTATTAAAATATGAATCTTTTAACCTGTTTTGGCTTAGAAACAATTTTTCTTTATTGAAACAAAATAGTTTTTTAATTTTTATATTATGAAACATCACATGAATAAAAGTCTGAAAATGTATAGCTTAAACAACGATGATAAATGAATACAAATGAACTCAACAGCGAGGTTACATAGAGAATATTGCCAGTATCTTTGAAACTGCAGTTTGGCTCCATCCTTTTCAGGTGACCATATCCCAAATACTATTTATCATTTCCTTATTCTTCTTCATGATTCTACTATCCCAAACAATATATTGTCATTTATTTTCATGTTTGAACTCTAAGTAAACAGAATCACATTATATGTAATACACTCTGAGCAGCCTTATTTACTCAAATTACATTCCTGAGATTCAGCCACATTGATATGTATAAATTTAATTCATTCGTTTTTACTGCCATAGCATATTCTATTGTATGGAGAGAAAGGCCAGCACTATTTAACCATTCTTAAGTCGATGAACATTTGAATCATTTCCAAGTTTTCACTCTTACACACAGTACTGCTGCAAATACTTTGTACAGATCTCCAGGTGTTTGTATGAAGGAATTTCTTTGAGGTCTACACCCAGGAGTAGAGTAATTAGATCATAGGACATGTGTGTACTCACATTTATTAGGTAATGTCTTTTTCTAACTTTATAATACCTATAATTGGTGAGAATCTAACTGTTCCATCTCCTCTCCATAAACCTGCAATTACCAACTTTTCAATTTTGTCTAATATGATGGTATTGAAATTTTACCTCATTATGGTCTTATTTCAGTTTTTCTTATTAATGAGGCATCATTTTTGTATGTTTATAGGTTGTTGGTGTTTCCCCTTAAAGGAAATATCTGTTTTAGTTTCCTATTACTGCTATAACAAATTACGCAAGTGTCATAGCTTAAAATAGCATAAATTTATTATCTTAGAATTCGTGGGGTCAGAAGTTTGAAATGAGCTTTGTGGGGCAGAAATCAAGGTGTCGATAGGCTTGTGTTCCTTTTGAAGTCTGTAAGGGAAAATCTAATTTCTTGACTCTTGAAAAGGGGATTTTTAGATTAAATGTAAAAAATATGGAATTTACTGTTTTTGAATGTTTATTTTTAAGAGAGAAAGAGAAAGAGAGAGACAGATGTGAGTGGGGTAGGGGCAGAGAGAGAGGGAGACACAGAATTGGAAGCAGTTTCCAGGCTCTGAGCTGTCAGCACAGAGCTCAATGCTGGCCTGGAACTCAAGAACTGTGTGATCATGACCTGAGCTGAAGCCAGACGTTTAACCAACTGAGCCTCCCAGGTGCCCCAAAATATGGAATTCTTGTATCTTTCCATAAAAAACTTATTTTTATGTACTATACTGATTCTTTTTTTTATTACTACCTGTAATGAACATTTGCTTTGAAGTCTATTTTGTCTGATATTAATATAGTTCCACCACCTTACTATGGTTAGTATTTGCTTCATATCTTTTTCCAACTTTCACTGCCAAACTGCTCGGTTTCTAGTGTTTTAGATGATTACATTTTATATGTTTTTGGGTACTTTTTATAGCTCTTGACATTCTTTATCATTGTAACTGGAAAGGTTAGACCATTTATATTTATTGTGAATACTTTATGTTTGGCTATATTTCTATCACTTAATCTTTCAGTACTGATTAGTTTTTATCTTTTCTGTTGTGTGTGTGCAAATGTACGTGCATGCATACATATATGTGTATATATGTGTGTGTTATGTCCCTTTCATAACTCCTTCTGGATCATTTGAGGGTATTTTCCTATTTTTAATCCATTTATCCTTCTACTTGTTTGGATGTGTTGTGCTATTGCTATTTTTCATAGTCACACTATATATTTTTTAAAATGAAGTTTTTATTTTGGAATAATTTTAAATTTACAAAGAGGTTGCAGAAGTAGTACAGAAAGTTCCTCACCTCATTCCTCCTATGGTTAACATTTTACATTACTGTAGTACTTTTATCAAACTAAAAAATTGACATTGGCATATTACTATTGAATAAACTCCAGATTTTATTTTGATTTTCATAATACCCTTTTTATATTGTTCCAGTATCCAATGAAGGTTCCACATTGTATTTGGACCCTGGCTCTTTTAACATGTATACTTAACAAAGTTCAAATTTTATAAGTATCCAAATCCACCTCTCAAATAATTATCTAAATGAATTTGAATATTTTAACTGCTATTACTCTCATTTCCACATAAATGCCATTACAGTCCTATATTTTAGT
Organism: Suricata suricatta; assembly: GCF_006229205.1. Taxonomy (NCBI): domain Eukaryota; kingdom Metazoa; phylum Chordata; class Mammalia; order Carnivora; family Herpestidae; genus Suricata; species Suricata suricatta. The sequence goes on along the minus strand of NC_043706.1, from coordinate 125,336,737 downwards.
ACTAGGCTTTATTATGCCTACAAATTAATCATCATTATCATAACTATTATATGTATTAAATGTTTGTTTAGATTTACCCACACATTCATCAATGTATTTGTTCACCTTCCCTACACTTATATTCAACACCACCTAGATACATTTACCCTCTTTTGAAGGAATCTTTCAGAATTTCCTGAACTTTGGGTGATATATTAATCAATCTTTGTTTCGCTCTGAATGTCTTCATTTTATCTGCATTAATGAAAGACAGTTTTCCTGAGGATAAATACTAAGTCAGCAGTGATTTTTTCTTAGCGTGTTGAAGATATTATTCTGCTATCTTCTGGCATCCATTGATGATTTTGAGAAGTTGGAAATTACTGCAATTTCTGTTCTTCTGTAGGCAGTCTATTGTTTTCTCTGTCTTCTTTAAACATATGATTTCCTTTAATATTCAGGTACTTTATGATAATGTGTCTCAGTGGGGATTTTTTCCAGTTTGCAATTCATTGGGTTTCCTATATCTGAGGATTGAAGGCATTCAACAATTCTGATAAATTCCCTTTCACTATTCTTTGAAAGGTGAATGAATATTTTGGTGAATGTGTCTGTAAATCCAAACAAACATTAAACGTATATAATAGTTATTATAATAATGATTAATTTGTAGGTATGATAAAAGCTGGAACATAAAATATGGGACCATAATAACATTTAAGTGGACATAATTCATATATATATATGCATATATATATAATCTTATTACTCCTTTCCTTCACAAGCATAAGAGTTAATCTGCCTTTCATAATTTACTCACCTTGTCTTTTTGGATCTGTATCTTGAATTGTTCAGGTCTATCTTCCAGTGTATTGAGTTTATCTTCAGCTATGTCTTATCTGTTTAATTCATCCATATAGTTTTAAATTTATTTTGGTGGGACACCTGGGTGGCTCAGTCGGTTAAGCATCCTGCTTCAGCTCAGGTCATGATCTCATGGTTAGTGGGTTCTAGCCCTTCATTGGGCTCTGTGCTCATGGCTAGCTCAGAGCCTAAGCCTGCTTCAGATTCTGTGTCTCCCTCTCTCTCTGTCTCTCTAAAATAAATAAAAAACAAAAAATAATAATAATAACTTTATTTTGGGGCCCTGGGTGGCTCAGTTGGTTAAGCATCTGACTTCAGGTCAGGTCATGATCTCACGGTTCATGGGTTCTAGCCCTTCATTGGGTTCTGTGCTGACAGCTAGCTCAGAGCCTAGAGCCTGTCTTTGGATTCTGTGTCTCCCTCTCTCTTTGACCATCCCCTGCTCATGTTGTCTCTCTCACTCTCAAAAATAAATAAAACATTAAAAAATTTTTATATAAATTAAATTTATTTTGTATTTTTTTTAATCTCTGGAAGTTCTATTTGATCCTTCTTCCACTTTGTTAGTCTTCAGAGTCTTGCCTGCCAATTGTTAAGTTCATATTCAATTTATTTAGATATATTCCACAGTCATTTTGCATTCAATACCAGAAGTCCTTGTGGTTCTGTTCTAAAGACTCTTGTCTAACCAATACTCATGGAATCTTGTGGGCTTTATGATTTTTTGACTGGGAGCTGATACTTTCCTCAGAATTCTTTCTGTGAGAATACTTTGAAGACAGGGTATTAAGTTTTTTCAGAGGTAATATATATTTGCTTGTGTTACTAGCTTGGGGTCACTTCCAGACATAGGCCACTTTAAATTTTCAGCTTGAGGTTTGCCCAGTCATATAGATAGAATAAATGAAAATCGCACATTGTTTTTAAAGCTTATTTATTTATACTGGGGGAGAGAGACAGAGAGCTAACAGGAGAGAGGCAGAAAGAAAGGGTGAGAGAGAATCTCAAGCAGGCTCCAGGCTATCAGTATTGAGCCCAATGCAGGGTTCCATCACATGAGCCATGAGATCATGACCTGAGCCGAGATCAAGAGCCTGATGCTCAATCCATTGATCCACCCAGGTGCCCCCCAAATGACACATCTTAATGAGAACTGAATTTAGTTATAATTCACAGATAACATTATTTTTTCCTTTACCTCACATCAAGATAGAGATAATTAACTTTTCTTGCCTTCTTCACATTGAGCATTCTTTCTTATACTAAGATTGTAAATAAAATTATAACCCTACAGAATTGCATTATTAGTAAATCTTGTTACGTTCTCCACCTGTGCCAGAGGCCAGCTCCAGCTGGTCCAGGGTTCCCTGAAGGACGGACAGAGTCGGGGAAAGGGAGCGAGAGCCTCAGCTTCTTTCTGCTCACCAGGCAGGCATCTCTGCTCTGACCAGAGAGTCAGCTTTATTTATTGAGAAAATGTATGGGGTACAAATCAGAAGTGGCAATTGCCTTAGACAATGATTTCTGATGACAAATTCTTTGGTATGTAAAAATTTCCCAGAACATAGATTGGTAGAAGACTCATGCATAATCTTTATCAATAGTGATAGATGTAGGTGACTTAGATGCTCATCATATGGGGAAGGAAAGTATCTTCAGCATTCAAATACAAGGCAATGTTTTTAGCATAGCAAAGGCAAAAGTTAGTTCTTTGTGAGCAGGGGTCAATAGCCTGTTTTCTGGAGGGGAAGAAAAACAAGTTTCTCAGGAAATGTAATATTTACTCCCATAAACACAAAAGAAGAAATTCCTATAAGTTCCTTCACAAGGTGAAATCAGCATTTCAGGGCCAGAAAAAGGAGATAAGTCATTCCTGATACCAGTCAGCAAGGCACCTTGGGGGTTGGTGCTCAAGCCAAAATAATTGAGTGGGGGTTAGACATCAGTCACCATCTGATGGTGGGAGGTCTTGCAAACCCGCCTTCCCTCACAAGGAGATTTCTTGACCTTAGTGAGTTCAGAAATGGCTTCCAGCACACCTGACATAGTTCTGAAGCCTTGTAACCAACTTGTAACCAATCTGCTTGGTTGTAGACTTCAAGTGGAAAGCTTCAAAGTCTCAATGAAAATAATATCAGAATAAAAGCTAACAACATCAATGTTTGCTTGCCTTCCTGCATTCCTGTTTAATTTCAATTTTGCCTCTGCCTACTGTTTTCTTATTATTAGTGTTTTAAAAGATTTTCAAAATATATCTTATCCAGAATTTTACTTGGTTTTAGTCCTAAAAATTATTCAAGTTATCTATTTTACTATATTGACAGAAACAGAAATCCTTAAGGAACAAAAAAGCTTTAGATTTATTTTCAGACTCTGTTTTCACTTCATAGAGAAGTCCCAAAATCTTTGTTATGCTTAATAATACAATTTAGGAATGTTCCTGCTTTCGTTTAATTTTTATTGGATAATGTGTATTAGTTATTGGTGCTTCATAAACAGTAACACACAAAAGGAAATATGGCCAACCTAAAACTTTTGTAGGAGCCCTGTATTTAGTTTAGACAATTGGGGGAAACTGTGTCACTGATTCATCAATGACAGTGTAAGAGCAGGGCCAAAACCGATTCTATGCACATCACCTTTTGTCAACCACAAATTGTGTAAAATGTCCCACAGCACTGACTGACAGAAAATGATCTGAGTGGAGGAAGGGACAGATGGAAGGTCAAGCAATGCTAAGTAGAGAGCTAACTATCAAGAGTGTGTTTATAGGGGCGCCTGGGTGGCTCAGTCAGTTAAGCCTCCAATTTCGGCTCAGGTCATGATCTCACATTCGTGGTTTGGAGCCCCGCATCGGGCTCTGTGCTGACAGCTCAGAGCCTGGAGCCTGCTTCAGATTCTGTGTCTCCCTCTCTCTCTCTGTCCCTCCCCACTCATGATCTGTCTCTCTCTGTCTCAAAAATAAATAAAACATTAAAAAAATTAATTAAAAACAAGAGTGTGTTTATATACTTTGGTTTATATTATATCCCATATATTTGGACACTTACTTTTTTTTAAGAAGACTTTACACCCAGCACAGAGCCCAACATGAGGTTTAAACTCATGACCCTGTGTTCAAAACCTGTGCAGAGGGGCGCCTGGGTGGCTCAGTTGGTTAAGTCTCCGACTTCAGCTCAGGTCAGATCTCACGTTTGTGGGTTCGAGTCCCATGTCAGGCTCTGTGCTGATAGCTAGCTCAGAGCCTGGAGTCTGCTTCCGGTTCTGTGTCTCCTCTCTCTGCCCCTCCCCCTCTCATGCTCTGTCTCTCTGTATCAAAAATAAATAAAAATATTAAAAAAAAAAAAACCTGAGCAGAGATCAAGAGTTTGTCTCATGCCTAACTGCCTGAGCCACTCGGGCATCCAATACATTTATTTATTATTATTATTATTATTATTGTGAAAAATGTCTTTTAGTTTCATAGTTTTTCTGAATCAATGATCAGTTTGAACTACAAAATTTTAACCCTAAAATTTTATTTTCTTTTTTCTTTTTAACATTTATTTATTTTTGAGACACAGAGAGACAAAGTGTGAGCAGGGGAGGGGCAGAGAGAGAGGAACACACAGATCTAAAGCAGGCTCCAGGCTCCAAGCTGTCAGCACAGAGCCCAGGGCCAAGCTTGAACCCACGAACTCATGAACTGTGAGATTATGACCTGAGCCAAAGTCGAACACTGACTGAACCATTCAGAAGCTCCAAACTCTAAAATCTTCTAAATCTATTTCTAAATATCACGAGTTAAGAAGATTCTGCTTCTTGTCAGAATTATCCTTTTTAACTTTTTAAAGGCTATTTATTTTGAAAGAGAGACAGAGAGGGAGGGAGAGAGAGAAAAGAGAGAGAGAGAGAGAGAGAGAGAAAATGAGTGGGGGAGGAGCAGAGAGGGAGCAAGAGAATCTCAAGCAGGCTCCGCTCTATTAGCACTCTACTTTTTCACTCTCTAAAGCAAACTTCACTTTGCTCTACTGTTAACAATTTTTAAAAGCTTTCTTTCAAATGCAAAGATGGTAAACTAAAATAAAAAGTGCTGTTGTTCTTTTAACTCACAGAAAAAATTCTCACTCTTCTGATGGCCTACTTATAAATCTGCTCGTAACTTTAGGATGTATCAGTAGCCCTAGAGCTGTGTGAACTGTGTTAACTAGTCATGAAAGTAAAATGCTGGTCTGTTGACCACAAATTTTCTCATCTACGCAAACCACTAACAACATTCCAATATCTGCTTCTACAAGCTTTATTTTGCCTCAAAAATCAGCTACAAAATAACTTTGGACATCTGGATTCCTTTTAGAAACTAAGCAATAGCTTATGTGAGTGACCACAAACTTCCCACACAGAACCTTAAAACATCAAGCGGTTTCAAAAATAAGCCTATTTGTTGGGTGTTACAGGCAAAAAAACCACAGAAGTGACAACAATCACCAGGCCTTCATTCACATTCTCTTGGCCCAAGACATTTTGCTCTTGCGGTATTCTTCTACAAATTGGATGTAACTGTAAACAGATTTGATGCTGACAACTCCTACTAAACCAGGATTTGGTAACTGTTGGACAATTTTTCTCAGGAATGGCTAGTCTTAGACCAAATAATACATGCCATCCCTGAGTTAACTCTTTATCCAAAGCAGGCCTGGTCATGAGTGGTCATCTTACCTAAGCTGTCAAAAAAATCAATCTCATTGATTTATATTTTTCTAAGACCTGTTCAGAAAATTTGAGGTCTATTCATTGTTGCTTTAATTGTTTAGTGAGTTAATAAAAATACATATATTCTTCAGTTAAGGATTCTGACCAGTAATATACAATATAATCATATAGTCAAATATTATATTTGATTTATTATTCTTTTAAACCAAGATAGACTCAACATTTACTCTTAAGTCAGCCTAAATTTTATGACATTTTCTTCTATGATTTTAACAATATTCTGTAAAATTCTCTCCTATTAGTTAAGAAAATCACTAACAGACTTCAAAAAAATCTATTCAGAGGGAAGAAGTTTTGACAAGTAATCAAAAATAACTTAGAGACTTGGGGCTCAAATGATAAGAAGATCAAGGGAAACTATTAGTAGAAATTAGGAAGTCAAGAGAAGAAAGTGAGTCTAGAGAGAAAGGGAAAAAGAGAATTTTTTTTGACACACTGATTTTGAATTCACAATGCCAAAGTAAAAGGAATCAGAGATCTAAAATTAAAAATAAAATGAGTAAATAAATGACATAGGTAATTAAAAATCCAGAAGCAACTTAAGATATTAGTAAATCTGACAATATAACCATGAAAACTTTTGAATGACAAGAAACACATAAGCAAAATTGAAAGGCAAATAACACATTGGATATAATATTTTTGGCAACTTAGAGTAAAAAGTCAATATCCTTAATACATGAAGGATTCCTAAAAATTGAGAATTAAGAAAAAACAGCAACACAAGAAAAATAAGGAAAAATATAAATTGATAGGTCACAGAAAAATGATCAACTGGCCTTTAAACACATAAAACAATGATCAGCCTCACTCACTATAAGAGAGATACAAATTTGGAACACCTGAGTGGTGTAATTAAGTTAAGTATTGGACTCTTTATTTCAGCTCATGATCTCACAGTTCATAGGATCAAGCCCTGTGTCAGGCTCTGCAGTGAGAGCATGGAGCCTTCTTGGGATTCTCTCTCTCCCTCTCTCTCTGCCACTTCCATATTCTCTCTCTCTCTCTTTTTCTCTCTCTCTCTCCCTCTCTCTCTGCCACTTCCATATTCTCTCTCTCTTTTTCTCTCTCTCTCTCCCTCTCTCTCTCTCTCAAATTAAATAAGCTTTAGAAAAGAAAGAGGTCCAAATTTAACTCACTAAGAAACCACATTCCACCTATGAGACTGGCAAAATACATGGTCACTTTTGATAAAACTGTGGGGAAACAAATACTGTAATAATGCATTGTTGGTAGGAATGCAAAATTATATAACCCACTTTTGACAAAAGATTACCAAATTATATGCGTACTAATTTTCCATTGACCTAGCAATCCCACTCCTAGGAGTTTGTGTCAAAGACATAGCGGGAAAACATGACATGAGGACTATATCATACATGTACAATGCATGGAAGTGTTCTAAATATTATTGTTTTCTGTATCAAATACAAAATATTGATACTATATTAATATGACATACCATACATAAAATAACAGTATTCAAAATAAAATGTTAATATAATAGTATAAAACTAGGCAGTTACGCATATACTGTTATAGTCTTCCTTTTGTTATGCAAAAGGTAGCAAGCTTTGAATGCTGTTCTGCACTTGCAGGGATTGTGGAAAGAATTTAAACATTTTTCCACCTCTTTGCTTCATCTAGTTTTCTTCAGAGGCAGGCTGCATTTCCCCCAACACATTCCAGTTAAGCCATGTTTTTGACCCATCCTCCTAGGAAAAAAAATCCAGGCTTCTTATTGCTGCAACCTATGAGAAAAATTAATTCCCGACATCTTGTCATGTATAATACATCTGGAAAAGTAAGTTACTCGTGGCCTCAATGAAAGTTTGGCAGGATTTTTACGGCCACACCATTAATGCCTGCAAGTACAGAGAACATATGTATTAATAATTAGAGAAATCTCATATGGAATGACATCATCTACATCTGAGTTGAAGTGTATACCCTATAAAATAAAACCAAATCTTTTTGGCAGTAATCTCACTCATTAAGAATCCTAAATCATGTTGCCTGAAACCTGGAAAAAAATTCCAAAACGTGGCTTACAGACTGGCTTCATTAGTTCCCACCTTACTCACATCCCCTGTGACACTATATAGTATGGTAATATTTTTATACGCTCCGAAGGAGCCTGAGTGCCCAACAGTGTGATGTGTCTGTACCTTGCGTTGTTTAGTGGATTAAGTTTGGGGTGTTTGGTCAGCCAGTAAAGGTGTAGAAGATCCTATGATAAAATATATTTTGGTGATAATAATGAACTCAATCAGATAGCTGTCTATGATATTAGACAGAACTAAGTTGGTAGAATAGAATGAAATGTTTGAATGTTACCAGTTTTCCCAAGTGGTGATATATCCCAACCTATGAGGAACCCTCCACCTTCAAGCCAGGTCGAAAGGGGATATCCTTAGGCCATACTCATTTCTCAATAAAAATTCAGTTACTTGGTCCAGCCCATCACTCAATCAGCAAGCAACCAGAGGTGCTTGTGTTCCCACATAGAAGTAGCTAAACCATGTGAGAACACTGGAATTCGTCAGATACCTGACTGATAGTCCTGGACCTATCCTTTACTAGCAAAATGATCTTGAGCAAGTTAGTGGACTTCTCCACACACACTTTCCTCCCGCTATAAAATAGGAAAAATTACTATCTCGCAATATGAAATTAGTGAATACATGCAACATTTTCCCCTATTCTAAACGTGCTCTTGACCAGAAGATCAAGCTTAAAAATACTGGTTTTCCCTCCAAGATGTTGACTTTTCCAGGTTTTATTTTCTTTCCATAGAATAATTAACTTGGGAATAATTTTTAAGCTACGTTTCATATTTTATTAACTCATCCAACTTCTGACAGATGTTTAGAAGTTGGTTCAGACTCTAAAAAGGACCTTATTCTCCCCGTACCTCTTACACACTAAAAAATTAATTTTTAAAGCTTCTTTATGATGGCTTACTCATGCTTTTTTTAGAGTATTTGAGATTTAATCAGATCTGCACAGGGCTTAAGCCCGCACCCTGGAATAATTGTAGGAATATAATAGGCCAATGTGTAAATGATTTGAGGACAGACCGACTTTTCTAATAACCACAAAATAATTTTATGAAAGTTATAACTGAAAAAGCCACTAAATATGAAAGGCATGGATGCCTAGGTGCATTTCAAAAGAAAGTTCTCCACAGAAAAGCACTCTTTAGCACTGTTCAATAGAAATTTCTGGATGATAGGTGTTTCAGATCTGCACTATCCAATACTATAATCATCAACTGCATCATGACTATGGAGTACCTGAAATGTGCCTAGTGTTACTAAGCAACTCAATTTTTAATTTAACTTTAATTAATTTCAATATAAACATCCACATTTGGCTACTGGCTACTGTATTGGACAACACAATTCTGTTTCATTCCTAGAAATTGGAGCCCCTCCCATCTTCACAAGTTTTCTTCTGTCTCCTACATTTATTCAGTAAACAAGCCCTACTGATTTTCCTTTTTCTGATGTATATCTGGTAGTCATCTTCCTTTTTCTATTTCCACTGTCACCAGCTTGTCTAGACCCTCCTCAGTCTATGCCAGAGAAACTCAACTGCCTCAAACAATCTTCTTGCTCCTAGACTTTCCCCTTTTTAACGCAGCTGCCAGAGAATCTCTAAATTCATTATTTCTTAAAATCCTCTTTTGCCCCGGCCCGCGGGGTCCTTCAACAGGGAACCTTGGAGGAGGGAACGGGTGAATGGATAGGACAAGAGACACAAAGAATGGGAGCAAGACAGAGATCTGATCAAGCTCCAACGTTTATTCAAAAGGGGGTTGTTTATATA
>NC_043706.1:125219753-125327211 GCF_006229205.1 Suricata suricatta | reverse complement strand
ACAGTACCAGGGACCTGTTAACAAATGTTGACAGATGGTAATCTTCCTGGGACCAACAGGTATTTACAACTCTTCAGGAACTAACAGCTATTTACAACCTGCTTGCTGCTTATTTAGCTGTAACATTCCACCAGAGTTAGTCAATACTGTTTTAACTTTTCCACCAGAGTTCTTTAACTCTTTCTTTGGCTCCCGGCACTCTTTTGTGAATAGGATGAAAATCCATGTTCTTAAGTTGCCCATTCAAGACTACAGAATAACCTAATTTTAAGGTCTAAGTATGTCTTGGCTTGAGAGTTCACTTCCAAGCAGATGAGTCTTATTAGTCTCCCGAGAAAATGTCATGTTTGGTATCCTTCTATCTCCTGTTTATTCTGTTCATCTATAATCTTCCCTCTGTCCTTCCATTTTTCACATAGGATTGTATTCCAGGGTCCTCTATGTTAGTGGCTTTTAAACTATCATTTTTAGTATAACCTAGAAAAAGAAATGATTTAACATGATCCTATAAGATACACATGGATATTTTCTATGCTGTTGTACTTTATTCTATTTTACTTCTGTAAATCCAGTCCTAAAGCACTAAATTGGTTTTATAATGATGCCTGTTACAGGATGAATTGTGCACACCTAAAATTCGTATGTTGAAGTCCTAACCCTTAGCACCTCGAAATGTGACTGTTTTCATGAGGTAATTAAGATTAAATGAGGTCTTTGCAGTGGGCTCTATTCCAGGGTGACTGCTCTCCCTATAAGAAAAAGAAATTAGACCACAGCCACACATAGAAGAAAGATCACGTAATGACACCAAAAAAAGATGAACCACCTTTAAGCCAAAGAGAGAGGCTTCAGGAGAATGCAACCTACTAACGCTTTGATCCTGGACTTTTAACTTTCAGAACTGTGAGAAAATAGATTTCTCGTGTTTCAGTCACCCGCTTGCTGTTCTTCGTTACGGCAGCCCTAGCCAGTAAACACAGTGCCTTAATGGGTTGAGATACACAGTTCAAAAGAAGACCGCTCTATGAGCCTTTTGTCAACCTCTGCGGCGCGTTTCCATGACCGTATTTTGTAGCATTTCCCTTCTCTACTACTTGGCACGCGGTTATATCCTACCATTTAGTTATGTGCCCTACTTCCCTATCTTTATTATAAGTTCCTCAACGGTACAATACCACCTTCTGTTTTGTTTCATAGCTTTTCAACATATTTTTGCTCCGTGGATGAAACTGTTCTGAGTTTTTTAAAACAACTGAGCAAAACCTAACCACTGACCATTGCATCTTCCTTTAAAATCATGGTTCATTAACCTGTCTTCCAACATCTCCATTTAAGTCAAGGATAGCAATGTGCCATTAAACACAGCCTCATAGTCCTCAACACTGCATTTCAGGCATCTGTGATGCCCTGTTTGGGCTAAGCCAAGAAACCAACAGCAGAGTTAGACTCACTGGAGTAAAGATGCAAGTACAGTCTACATTCTCTAGTGTCTATAAATTATTTTAAGTGAAACCATCTTGCAGCATCTTGCTCCCTTCAGTTTCAGCCCCTGCACAGTCAAAGCTGCTAAAGAATTACATAGATGTGCCATCTGCACTTTCTCACTTCCATTCCTCTCACCAACCCACACCAGTCTGGCTTCTTTCCCACCATCCACTCAAAGGACTTTTGCCAAGATCACCAATACTCTCCAGGAAACCAGATCTTCTAGATGGAGTTCTGACCCCATCTCTCTCACCTCCTGGCATTACCAGGCATAGCTGCTCATTCTCTACTAGTTGAAACAATGTCTCTTGAGTTCTATGATCCCTCTGTTTCCAGTTTTCCTTATATCAACATCAGCTATTTCATCAGTATTATTTCCCGGTTTCTCATTTGTATGACTTCCGGTTTCTGTTGTCACTAAGGACTTAGTTCTGAGTCCTCTTCACTCTCTCTTTAATAACATGTATCATCAGATATATATGTGTATGTGAGTGTATATCTATGTGTAAGTGTATGTATATGTGTATGCATATATATACACACACATATACAGAGTTTATATGATACATATATTGAAATAAACAGTTTCACAAAATAATAGCTTAGGAACCTATACGATTCTTTCTGATATTATCTTTTTGAAAAATTTTTAAGTGTGTTTATTTATTTTAGAGAAAGAGAGAGAGAGAGAGAGAGAGAGAGAGAGAATGAGTGGGGCAGGGGCAGAGGGAGAAGGAGGCACAGAATCTGAAGCAGGCTCCAAGCTCTGAGCTGTCAGCACAGAGCCTGACACAGGGCTCAAACCCACAAACCGTGAGATCATGACCTGAGCTGAAGTCAGACTTCCAATCGACTCAGCAACCCAGGTGCCCCCTTTCTGATATTTTCTATTCCACTACACTATATCCTATTATATTTGTGGTCTTAACACACAAAACTAATGTAATACACTAATGAATTGTGACTCACAGTTCTAAAAACCCTGCTTTTCCCCTGCCTTTAAATATCATTTGTACGTGAAAGATTCCTAAATCTCTCTCTTTCCTCTCACTTCCAGGTTTGTAAACCCAACTGCCTGTGCCATATCCATTGCCCATCTGGTAAGACAACCAAACATAATCTCATGAAAACAGAGCTCTTTACTTTTTCCCATTGGCAAATGACACTATTTTGAACCCAGTTGATCAAACTTGAAAACTCTGGGTTGACCTTGTTTTCTCCTCTCCTTAATTCTGCCCACTGACACACAGAACAAAATCTGTGAGTGGGCCTGGTCGATTCTACAGTCTGAGACCATAATCAGGATCATTGTGACAATGGGATCTGGTGTCAAACTGTGATTTTTCACTGGAGTTACTCAAGGCCACCCTCCCATCACTGTGCTGGGACAGCACTTTACACTAGCCTGTCAGGCAGTCCAACTCCTTCACGGGTCAGGACCCACACTTCTCTCTCTCAGGAGCCCCCTGGGTCTGTTTCTGCTCTCACTGCCTCTGTGCAGCTCAGCGAAGGACTCGCTGACGTGCAGTTCTCCAAGCCCGGGCCTCTCACCTGTTCTGCCCTCCAGTCCCACAGCTGGCCTGTCCAAACCCTGGCTGTCTTCCCTTAGCATCTGCAGCCAGTGAATCACTCACTGAAAGGCGACAACACACTGAAAGATCAATTTATCAAATGATCTACTTTCCACATTTACATATTGATCAAAAATAGATTTTTAAAAATCGATTATAATGCCTATAATACTTAATCTCAGCTGGATTGGCAGGATCTACGAGGGTTGTGGGAAGCAAGGCTGCCGGGCTCTGGAGCCTTCAGGCAGGCAGGCTCTCCCTGCCTCAGTGACTCCCTCTGCCCTCGATCTCTGCCTTTTCTGGGAATGGCAACCTCTATTTTTCTTCCACTAACAAGAAGTTCCTATTGTGGCCCAGCCTTCAGCAGCTAAAGGATTAGGAATTGATGCAAAATACACATTCTTTGTTTGGGTTGGTTTTGTTTTGCACTTTTTAAAAAAAGCTGTATGAAAAGACAAAAGTAATCTATGGCGATAGAGGTCATAATAGAGGTCAAAGAGAGAGGTCTGGAGGGTCATGAACTGGAGAGAGGGTGGAGGGAGAGGGCTTTCTGGATGCTGGAAAAGTTCTATATCTTGACTCAGTTACACAACTGTATGCATATATTAAAATTCACGAGCTATATCTCCTTAGCATTTATGCATTTTGCTATGTCCTTGTTAGATCTCAATACAGAGTAAAAACAACAAAATCCATGAAAATCCAGGCCACACTAATTGCTATAAACCTTCTACATAGTTAAAAGAATTATCTTTTGTTAATTTGGTAAATTTAGTCATTATTCACACAGCAAAGCCTAAGCTCTAAAAATGCCATAATGTTTATAAGACAGGAAGTGATTTTAAAAGGATTGGCAAAAAAGAATAGGTTAAAATTTGAAAATTCAAAATGAAATGCTGAAACTCGGGATGTATTCATAAGAATAATGTATTTAATATATTCAAATATGTATTGGAAAACAGTTTGGAGATTCCACGAGAAAATTAAAAATAGCACCACCATATGAGCCAGCAATCCCACTGCTGGGTACGTGTCCAAAGGAAATGAAAACACAGATATTGAAGAGATATCTACACGTCTACATACATTGCAACATATTCACAGCAGCCAATATATGGAAACAACCTACGTGTCAACCCGCAGATGAGGACAAAGACGTGTGTGTGCGTCTGCATGTGTGCGTGTGTGTGTATACATATGTGTACATCGCATAGTGGAAAACCACTCAGCCTTGAGAAGGAAATAAATCCTGCCATTTGTGATTATATAAATGGAGCTTGAGAGCATAAGACAGACAGAGAAAGACAAATACTGAATGGTATCACTTACATGTGGAATCTAAAACAAGGGGGGAAAAGCCAAACTCATAGAAATAGGAGAAAACTGGTTGTGGGGAGCTAGAGGTAGGGAAGTGAGGAGAGGTTGGTAAAGAATACAGACTTTTAGCTGTAAGATATACAAGGCCTGAGGATCTAAAGTGTAGCACGGTGACTGTAGTTCGTAACACTCTTTTATATAACTGAAGTTTGCTAACAGAGTAGAACTTAAATGATCTCACCCTCCTCCCAAAAAGGTAAATACATGAGGTGATGGGTGTGTTAATTAATAGATAGTGTAACATTTTCACAATCTACATCAAACCACCGTGATGTACACTTCCATTATCTTACAATCTTTTGTCAATTATATCTCAATGAAGCTGAGTTAAATTCTTTAAAAATATATATATATAATTTTTAAAAATATATATTCATAAGAAAGTTAAATTATCCTTGACGTTTATCAAGTTAAACATTCCTTGAAATTTATATTCCTTAAAATTTAGCTACATAGAATGCATTCATGTAATATTTTCATTGACTATATTCAAGAAGAAAACAGTTATTAACCTATTCAGAAGAAGAATATATTCTCATCATTACACACATCAAAGAAAATTTTCTTCTTTTAAAAGATTTTACATAAACCTTGGGGTGCCTGACTGTCTCAGTTAGTGACATGTGAAACTCTCAATCTCAGAGTTGTGAGTTCAAGCCTCCTGTTGGGTATAGAGACCGCTATTTTTAATAAAAAAAGATTTTATATAAACCATTTATTTTATATTTTTGTCTATTCAAAGAATTGTCTTTGAACAAATTGCTCTTTCAGCAAACTGGCTTTTGGTGAATTGTCTTAAAAAAACTGGCCAGCTTCTGGTTGAAATTTAAGATTGATTTTTAAAGCTGTTGAAATGACTTTCTAGTCCCAAGATGGAGCCACCCCTGCCCTGATGCCATGTCAGCAAATAGAAATTTATGTAACTCTGGTGTCCCTGTTGCTGTTCTGCTTGACCAGAAACACGCTCTCTCCAGTCAGCCAGTCCCCAAATGCCACCTCAGCTCAGGGCTCTATACTTACTTCCTTGTTCTTTATTCATTTTCCATTTTTCTCTTCCTTATTCTTTATTCTTTATCCTAAAAAGCTTCCTGCTTCCTGCCCCATTTTGCAGTTTTCTGGACCTTTGGAAATGGAGACTACCTCTTTCATGAAGCGTTAAATAAAGTTCATGTCACCTCAGTTGTCTTCCTCAATCATTTTTAGCAAAGTCAGCAACTGCTGTAGTTAAGGAAAAATTAAAAGTCAACTTAAGTTAAGCAACAGCAGGTAACAACAAAACCAATGGGCCACCTTCTGGAAGGAAATGAAATGCTTTGGAAGCAGAGAGGCTGTGGGGAAAGACAACAATAAGAAACAATAAGGAACTATGTGATTAACTGGGTGTGGGGGAGAAGGGCTGCCGGCACCAGTAAATCTACCTAGAAGTGGAGCCTAGACCAAATGGTAGCCTTGCTGGAACAATGTTCAAAGTCAAGCCTGATGGTTAATGTAAAGTCTCTCCCCTCCCCTCTGCAACAGGGCTTCAGGGTCTAACAAATACCTTCTGTCACCAGGGTGACCCTCACTGCAACCAGGCACCTACATGTTCCTACTGTCGAGGTCCCAGGACCTGGTCTGTGTTCTTCCCCTCAGAAAACAGTAAGGAGCCAGTGCTGGTCAAGACTGGAGTCCTCTCTTGTCCTTCCCTGCACATGCTTTGTTCGATTTCTGCTTGTTTTGGCAGCCCCTTGACTTACTTTTTAGTTCTAGGTCTCATCTGAAATTTGTGTTCCTGTTCTATGCTCTCTCTTGTTTGTTTAGTTTGGATTCAAGTTAGTTAACATATGGTATAATAATGATTTCAAGCACAGAATGTAGTGTTATATCACATATAACACCCATTACTCAGTCCAACAAGTGGCTTCCTTAATGCCCACTGCCCAGTTAGCCCTTCCCTGCCCCCAACACCCCACCAGCAACCCTCAATTGGTTCTCTATATTTAAGAGTCTCTTATATTTTGTCTCCCTCTCTGTTTTGATATTACTTTTGCTTCCTTTCCCTTATGTTTCTGTTTTAAATAACTTAAAATTTCTTAATTAAGCAAAAGAAAATAAAAATAATTTTTTGTCTTTCCGTATCCAAGAAAAAGAAAGGAAAAAAAGAAAAAACAATTTAAATAAAAACAAAAGCAAAAAAAAAAACCCCAAATAATCAATGAACCAGTAAACAATATGAAACACAAATGAAGTTACATCCAGTTCCCCTAGAACTGAAACTATGAAGCCCTCTAGCGTCTGTATCTAAGCAGGTGGAGGGACTTGTGCTGACCATCTAGAGGATGCGCTGGGAGGGTGCTGTTGGCCAGGTCTTGGTGGACCGGCTCCATTCTCCACAGGGTGCTGCTGCTTAGCTCACTGGTGTGGGTCAGTGCGTACACACACCCAGGCGCAGGAGAGGTGGAAATGGCCTCACCCAGCTCTATAGTCTGACACGGGAACGTTGTGCTGTCGCTGACCCACGATCAAGCACCTCTCCTTTTCCTCAGGCCTCTGTCCACTCCTCCCCTCTACCCTGTCCATGTCCAGGTCACCCTGCCTGCCAGGCAGCACCACCTCCCAGAGTTTCATCTCAGATGGAACTGTGTTTCAAAACTCCACACTTTAGAGACCCCCCCCCCCCCACCTTGGCTTGGACCTGTGTCAACTGTCTGGAGGAGCGTCACTCCGAGCAGTGGCTGGGTGCTGACCTGCCCCAGAAAATGTTCGTATGATTGTGCCACGGCAGCAGTTCAGAGACTATGGCAAATCACAACGGCTGGTGCCAGGTTTCTGCACCCTGGCGTCTTGTCCCAATACCAGCAAACGAGGCTGCTCTCTCAGGTCTGCTGGGACCTTTGCTTGTGGGGAGGCTGTATGGCCTCTACTTAATGCTATAGCAAGGGAACCAGCTCTCCCATGCAGCGTGTGGGCCCCTCAGACCCTGCCACCTTCTCCTGGGGGTTCTCCCTAAGTCCTCACCAGAGCACCACCAGCCGCTGGGCTCCGGAACTTCAGACTCTGCGCTCCACTGTTGATAGAATCCTGGTGGTATCGAAACCCTCTCCTTTCTTCCTGCCAATGGTTTTGGGGAACGGAGTTCTTTATCAGCCCCCTGCAAGTGTTTTCACTCTGTCTCTCTCTGTCTTTCCAGCTACTTTCAGGGGAGTGTTTGTCCTACACTCTCCCTGTGCACAGCACTCTCCCTCTTTCTCTGTCCTTTTCCCACAAAAACAGTTCCCTACCCTCTGCAGCTTTTCTCTCCCCCAGTTCACCTCTCCACACCATGCACCTGCTGAGTTCCGTGGCTGAAGTTTCCCAGGTGTGCAAAATGGTTTGGTGCTGATCTAGCTGCATTTCGGGAATGAGACAAGCTAAAGGTCTCCATGCTGCTCCGCCATCTTCACTCCTCCTCCTCTATGTTCTCCTTGTAATGTCGATGTGATCTCCAAGAAAAACAAGGGGGGAAATGATTGTTGTACCCAAGTTTGTAGAATCACCCCAAAACAAACCCCAGAGACTGCTAGGGAGACCGAGTCACGCCTGCAAAAGCAAAGGGCCTTTATTACAAGCTTAAGCTCGGGCTCACAGTCTCCAGCCGACCCGCTGGCCACATGGAGAGAGCCCGGAACAAAGGCAGGGCAGGGCCTTTTATATCTTTGGGAAGGGGATTGACGGGAAATGATGACAGGTGTACAGTGATCCAATCCCTGACCCCCCATCAGTACTGGCAGTTGTGGGAGCCAATCACAACATTTGGAGTATTGCCCAATCAGTCTCCCGATTGGGCACCGCAGGAGTTGTCCCTCCTTAAGGTGAGCCCTTTCAGGAGAAGCCGTCGCCTTCCCCTTTAAGTACAGGGGAAGGCTGGATCGGACCTGCGTCCTTACATGATGACTCTCAATCATTTTCATACCAGTCATGGCCGACTGTTTGGTGAATGTTAAAGCATAAAGATCAAGGGAACTGTTTTTATCTAAAATACTTCTCAACTATAATAAAGTGGAATTCTGTGAGGGAAATGCATCCTGTTTCAAAGTACTCAAACAAACAAAAAGCCTTTTATTTATTTTTTTAAAAATAGTTTATTGTCAAATTGGTTTCCATACAACACCCAGTGCTCTTCCCCACAAGTGCCCTCTTCCATCACCACCACCTCCAAAAAGCTTTTTAAAGTTAGAGAAGAGTGGCTGGTGATAAATCTCTGGGTGGGAGGCAAAGTCCCACCAAAGGGGGTCTCTCACTGATATTGTTGTACCCAACTTTGTAATATCACCCCAAATCCGGCCTTCCCCACCAGGCCTTCCCAGCCTTCCCAGAGCTGGTCGCGGTGCACTGCGGTGGTGGAAATGCGCCCTGCAGGAGCCAGGCGCCAGCAGTGGGCACGGTCCACTGCCGGCCGCAGGTCCGATCCAGCCTTCCCCTGTACTTAAAGGGGAAGGTGCCGGCTTCTCCTGAAAGGGCACACCTTAAGGAGGGACAACTCCTGCGGCACCTAATCAGGAGAGGCCGGCCTATACCTTTGACCTTTCTAGAGGCGGGCCTAGTCACGCCCCACGTGGGGCATCCTGGGCCCACTCTGATTGGTCAACACTCCAGCTATTGTGACTGGCTCCCACAACGGCCAGTATTGATGGGGGGGCAAGGATTGGATCACTGTACACCTGTCATCATTTCCTGTAACTCCCCCTCCCAAAGGCATAAAAGGCCCTGCCCTGCCTTTCTTCGGGGCTCTCTCCACGTGGCCAGCGGCTTGGGTGGAGACTGTGAGCCCGAGCTTAAGCTGGTAATAAAGGCCCTTTGCTTTTGCAGGCGTGACTCGGTCTCCCTAGCAGTCTCTGGTGTTTGTTTTGGGGCGATTTGGGGTGATTTTACAAGCTTGGGCACAACAATATTTGCTGTTCTACCATCAAACTGAGCCTCAGGAGAGCACATCATTCTTCTCCCTCTTAAAATTCTGCTTCTAACTTTCCTTCTCTTTTTCCAAATTAACAAATGTAAAGTGTAAAAGAAGCCCAAGGGAGGGGAGGGTGTCTCATTGACTAAGATTATATCCATGGAACAATAAACCCAAGGTGACTATGCTAAGAAAGATTCCTGTGAGTGAGACCAAGAGGGACGAGGAAGCTGCAGAATTCGGACTCTGTGCTGCACCAGTGATTCAACACAAGGTAACTGAACCCATTCAGTCTGCTGTTGTGATAAATAGGCTAGAGAAGAGTAGGTTGATGGGTTCAAGTACTCCAAACTTGTGCCCTGGAAAATCGTCAAAGACCTTTTATGAACTCACACCAAGTGTGGACAGATAAAGCTGACGTATCATCCTTACAAGGACACTGGCCTGTGTTTTCAGTGGAAGTTAGGAGGTCTGAAGCCTGGCTAACCTGGAATGAAATCTCCCTCTGGGACCACATGTGGTCCTCTGCAATACCACAGCCCAGTTGCTCAAGAGTGATTATTTTCATTTTTAACCAGTCTTTGCTGTGTCCCTTTGAAAGTTGTGGAGTCCAGCAATTTATCAAATGATCAATCAATCAATAAAAGTTTGCAAGTCAACAAATCAATATTCCATTTTCTAGTTTACTTTAGCGCGCTTGAGACAAAAATTCCTCTCGTGAAAATTTTAATTTAAAAATGAAAGAACCCATACATAAATTAAACCTACAACCCCACCCCCCAAGCATAAAACACTGTGCTTTTCAGATTGCAATTTTTCAGTCCTCCAGTAGTTAATGTCTGCTCAAAATGATTAAAGAAGACAATTTAGGTAATACAAACAAACTTTATTAACACTTCATGAAGCAGGCAATCTCCATTCCCAAAGGTCCAGAGAACTACAAAATGGATAGGAGGCAGGAAGTTTCTTAGGATCAAGAATAAGGAACAAGGGAGAGAAAATCAGAAAATGGATAAGGAGCAAGGAAGCAAGTAAAAAGCCAAGAGTCAGTGCAGCGTTTGTGGGTTGGCTAAATGGATACAGTCAAGCAGAGTAGGGATACAGACTCCAAAGTTACTTAAATTTGATTTGCTGAATGGGAGCCTGGGCTGGAGTGGCTCCACCTTGGGTCTGGAAATATATTTCAACAGGAGGCAAGATTGAAATGAGGTTTCAAGGTAGACAAACATGACACAGAATTTCCAGGAGGCTGCAACAGCATGTCCAAAGCACAAAAGCCTGAGTGTGATATGTTTGGGGATGTTTCTACATTTTTTCCCTTTCTGCTTTGATGTACTTAAAGTGCAGAGTCAGAAAAGAGGCTGGGAGCTTGAGAGGAGGAGCAAGGTCATGAGAAGATGGATCAGATGATAAGACATGAGTTAAATAAAAGCCCTGATAAAATCAGCAGGGGGTGAGTTTAGTTGACTTTGTCAAGGATGAGAGCCATGTTTCATTAATCTCCATATCGCTAAAACTGAACATGGTTTCTGAAATATAGATGCTCAACAAGTATGTATTGAGATGTAGTTTCCATTCATGGCTCTATTAAGCAATTCATGTCATTGCTGTATACTTTTAGCTCCTTCTTGTGAAAAATGTAGATGAGAATGGCCTTTCTGCATCCTCGACATCAGAGTCCAAAAGAGAATACTTCACAAAGTAAAAGGATAGAGAACAATATTTTCTTTATGAGCTGGGGTCAGAATTGTTTGGTTGCAGAAAGCAACTGGAAGTTATCTGCAGAGAATATGAGGAGAATTATTTTGTGATTCTCTTATTTACATGAAATTCTTAAAGGCTTTCCTTTCTTTTCTGGAAAGCACTTTTAAGTTCCTGGGCAAGATGGGGCACAAGAGGGAGAACAATTTCCCAGTCCCATGCTGGAAGCTGTTTCTGAACTCACTAAGGTCGAGAAATCTTGTGAGGGAAGGTGGGTTTGTAAGGCCTCCCGCCATTGGATGGTGACTGATGTCTACCCCCCACTCAATTATTTTTGCTTGAGCACCAACCCCCAAGGTGCCTTGTTGACTGGTATCAAGAGTGACTTGTGTCCTTATTCTGGCCCTGAAATGGTGACTGCACCTTGTGAAGGAACTTATAGGAATTTCTTCTTTTGTGTTTCTGGGAGCAAATATTACATTTCCTGAGAAACTTGTTTTACTTCCCCTCAAGAAAATGGGCTACTAACCCGTGCTCACAAAGAACTAACTTTTGCCTTTGCTATGCTAAAAACATTGCCTTGTATTTGAATGCTGAAGATACTTTCCTTCCCCATATGATAAGCATCTAAGTCACCTACATCAATCACTATTGATAAAGATGATGCAGGAGTCTTCTACCAATCTATGTTCTGGGAAACTTTTACATACCAAAGAAGTTGTCATCAGAAATCATTGTCTAAGACAATTGCCACTTCTGTTTTGTACCCCAAAACAGCTTTAATAAATAAAGCTGACTCTCTGGTCAGTGTAGAGATGCCTGCCTGGTGAGCAGAGGCACCTCTCATTGAGGTGATCGAGGCTCTCTCATTCCCTCCCCCTTTTGCCAACTCTCATCTCTCTCGTGCCGACACCACCCATGCTTCAGGGAACCCTGGACCTGCTGGAGCTGGACTCCAGCAGCCCAAGGATCCTTTGATCAAATTATCATCCTTCGTGTCCTGTACTGTACAGTCAGTGTCCTTCTAAAAATGATGCTGTTGATGCAGGAGGTGATCCAGCGCATTGTAGCAGGTGTTGTGGATCCTCTGCTCCTCCCTCCCCAACACTCACTGCTCCCAAGTACGTCCACAGCTTCTTGCTGCTGATGTCTAACTCTGCTCCAGGGTTTTGTTTGGCTACAGGAGTGTGCTCAATCTGGGTGAAACTCAGCCCAAATTTCCCTGGTGCAAATACCCTGGCAGTAGCCCTCAACCAGTGATGGAGTAGATGTTGGCAGGTGGACATCCCAACATCCTCACCTTTTGGAAAGGAGAACTCTTGACCATGGTTTTTACAAATTAGCTTAGAAGCTTCCTGAGGGACAGAGCCCTAGGTGTCCCAAGCAGTCTCTGCTCATTTCACATCTGTATTGGCTTCCTTCTCATCCCTGTTTTCTTTGCCCATGCTTTTGGCACTGATCCTAGGACCCCAGGCAAAGAAATATTTGCATCCAAACTCTCGTCTCTGGCTTTGCTTCTGGAAAACCTAGTGTAAAATAACCCACTCTCCACAAAGTACTTCTTACATTTTAATATAAAATGTATTAAAGAATAAATATTTACTGAATTATAACTATAAATAAATATAATATAAAATATATAAAATGGGGCACATGGATGGCTCAGCTGGTTAGGCATCCAATTTCAGTTCAGGTCATGATCTGGCAGTTTGTGAGTTTGAGCCCTGTGTCAGACTCTGTGCTAGTGGTGTGGAGCCTGCTTGGGATTCTCTCTCTTTCCCTCTCCCTCTGCCCCTCCCCTACTTGTGCACGCACATGCTCTCTCTTTATCTCTCTCAAAATAAATAAACTTTAATAAAAAAATATATAATAAACATATACTGTTGGGAGCTATTTGAACTCACCGGTAGAGTGAAAATTCCTGGTGAGGGTACAGCAAGTTTGCACGGTCTCTTGCCCCCAGATAGCTCCCAAAATCTACCCTCTTAAAACTTTCATTTCTGCTTGGGCATCAAACCTCAAAATGCTTTGCTGATTAGTGTCAGGAGCTGCCTGTCCCCCTGCTCTGTCCCTGAGGAGTGATTGCACCTGGTCAGGGAAAAGATAAGTAACCTAGATACACCCTAATGCAACACATAATTTTCCTCTAAGCAATACTGATAACTGAATACCTTCTGGGCCTGAATGCCTTTGTGAGAGTCACTACTGCCATAAAATGTATCGATCATCTTTGGGACTATGAGAGCAAGCATATCTCCTAAGAACCTGTTTCTGGGAACTTTCTCTTAGAGTTATATGACCCTTACTCATTAAAGAACTGACCTTTACTAAACAATGCTGTTTGCCTCTTGGTTAAAGGTAGCTTCCTTGAGGCTAGACCTGAGGTTTTGTAAAAATACCTATGACACCATGAGTGCCTGTGGCTAAAATTGTAAAACTTATCTATGGGAAATCATTTACTGCCTTTTATTGTCCTTGTACCTTTTGCCATAAATAAACCTTGAGAACCAGAAAAGGTGGAGATGCCTGCCAGATGGGCAGGGGTGACTGTCTGGGGATCAGAACGAAATGCAAGGCTCTCTCACTCTCTCTTTGGCCTACACCATCATCCTTCTGGGGAACCCTGGACCTGCAGGAGTTGGACTCCGGCAGTATACAAAGTAAAACATATAAAATAAAATAACCTAAATTAAGTTACTAATGACTCCTACACAAATAGACATTTTTCAGATTCATAAAGTATCTTAGTGCAAAGTTGTTTTACTGAAAGAACCAATGTGCATAACACTTTTTTTTTTAACATTTATTTATTTTTGAGAGACACAGAGAGAGCATGAATGGGGGAGGGGAAGAGAGAGAGGGAGATACAGAATCCAGAGCAGGCTCCAGGCCTTCGAGCTGTCAGCACAGAGCCCGATGTGGGGCTCGAACCCACAAACAGTGAGATCATGACCTGAGCTGAAGTCGGATGCTTCACCGACTGAGACACCCAGGCACCCCTCTTAGAAGCTGTTTCAAGAGCATCCTTCCTCTCCTTGTAGGGGAGCCACTGGGCATTAGGTCAATGTGCTGCTCCCTGGGAAAGTGTGGGATGCTGGGAGTTCAGGCTCATATTTCAAGAGGACGCCAGTCCTTCCAACTCAAGCATGAGATTTATCACAAATGACACAGCTACTAACACTCTCAGCACTGGAACGTCAATCTGTCTCTTTCTTGGAGTCTCCTTTCAGTCACTGGGAAGCAAAGTACCAGTCCCTTGTCATTCTAGTTCTCCCAGCTTTGCAATGGCTGCTTAAATGGAGAAAGACTATCTTTTATCAGCACTGTGACAGCCATGGCAGGATAGTTCCTCAAACCTTATTACTGTTTGATTTCTCTCTTCTTCCCCAATATTGTCTTCCACATTTCAGAGAATAAATTAGATAACAATTTTCACTGTGGCTTGCATCAGCTGTGGAAGCCAGAGTGAAAGCTTGCCTCCTTACCAGTAAAGCAGGCCTCAGAGAAATGAAACATAACCACAGAAATAATTTAGCCACAAAAATATGGCAAAAGGAGGAGAAATACCTTCGAGGGTATATTAGAAATTTAAAAACTGGTGCTCATTTCAGCAAAAAGAATTCAATCTTTTACACACATGAAATCTCTCAAGTTATGGATAATTGTTAATGACAAAGAAGATTTGAGAATGAAGTTGAAAGGGAAAATATATGTAAACTTGGGAGGGACATATGTGTGTGTCCTGGCCATTTCAGCCACTTTCCAAATCAGCACTGACGGCAGAGAGTAATCTACACTGATTGTTAAACAGCAGAAGTGACTGCGTCACCTGCTGTGTCACAGTCCTGGCAGTTGGGGTGACAGTGCACTCTGCTCTGTGTAAGAACCACCACCAGCCTTTCAGACAACCTAGCTAAATTTGAAAATGCGCATGGGAACAATATCATGTGTGGCAAACCAGTAATTGACCCTAGGTGAAGAAATTAGAAGGAACCCTATTTCAGAAATTAAACATTTTCAAAATAAAAGGTTGACTTTGTCATATCATACTCATTTGGGGTTCTTTTCCATTTGTGAATCATTTATTTTACTCTATGTTTCTTTTTTTTTTAAGTTTATTTATTTTTGAAATGGAGGAGGAAAAGAGAGAGAGGGAGAGAGAAAATCCCAAGCAGGCTCCACACTCTCAGCACGGAGTCCAAAGTCGGCCTTAGACCCACAAACCATGAGATCTTGACCTAAACTGAAACCAAGAGTCTACACTTAACCAAATGAGCCACCCAGGCTCTCCTTACTGTATGTTTCTGTATGATTGATATAGTCCTAGTAAATTGTCCACCAGGCATTTTACTTATCATATGTTCCTTCATTTATTCTATAAATATTATTGAAGACATACTAGGCTTAAAGCACTATCTAAAAATTTAACCTAAATAGAGAATAGAATTATTGAGAACATTGATTGTGTCATATATAAGGTCATGGTAAGCAATGGCCTAAGTGATGAATAGAACAACAGATTCTAATAAACTGAGCATATGTCACATACGCTGTGTTCTCTCTCTCTCTCACATACACACACACACACACACACACACACACACACACACACACACACTTTTAGAATCCTCCATGTTCAGGACAACATGTAAGTAGCAAAACAGTAGAAAATACCTCCATGATTTCTGGGACCGTGAGGGGCTAAGCCTGATTCTGCCAGTGAATTTCCATTTGATCTTCAGCACATAAATTCACCTCTCCCCACCTCAATTTCCTATGAAGGTGGAAATTTTCTGTTACTTTTACCACTTTATCCTCAGTTCCTAGAATAGAACCTAGCACTGGAAGACCTCAATAAGTAATTCTTGGATGAATGGATAAAACAATTTGGTTTCAAATGGCTAGGGTCTTGGCTAGGCCACAGATGAACTGGAAAGATTTACTGACTGTCTCTGGCTTGTGGTGTTCACTAAAAGCAGGCTTAGTGACCTCCATGACCATTCCCTTTAGACCCAAAAGCAAATCAAAGAGTTAGGTATGTTGTCACCCTGATGTTAAGGATTGGTGAAACCAAGAGACAGGAAACACATGCAGAGATATTTACCCACATGCCTTGCACAGAACTAGGTCCAGAAATTGGGTGTATGGAGGGTGTAGGGGGTGGGGGTGGGAAGATGGTTTTGGTGGTTTCAGATAAATTATGAGTTCAGGCCAGTCTGTTGGTTAAGACATCAAAAGAAAAAGGGAGCACTGGCGTGCCTGGGTGGCTCAGTGCATTAAGTGTCTGACTTTGGCTCAGGTCATTATCTCGTGGTCTGTGAGTTTGAGCCCCACATTGGGCTCTGTGCTGACAGCTCAGACACTGGGGCCTGCTTCAGATTCTGTCTACCTCTCTCTCTCTGCTCCTCCCCTGCTTGCACTTGTGTGTCTCTCTCTCTCTTTCAAAAATAAATAAATACTTAAAAAAAAATTTTAAAGCATCAAGTCAAAAATCTAGTGACATCTTTTCTGGTTACTTTGGACAGACGTAAGTGTTAATTTCTTTGTAAATTTACTGCATCTTGTGTATACCTCTTTCATGGATAGTATTGTAGTTCATTGTCAATATTTGTATACATACTTCCCTCAAGGTTATATGTTCACAGGCTTTAAAATGCTTAGCAGATGCTTAATCAATGTTTGCCGGTAGAATATACTGTCCTTCTTGGCACAAACAGTCACAAATATCCTGTTATCGCCTCCCTATGTGAACATTTAAAAGCTCAGTTTTATATTTGATAATTCTTGCCAACGATTTTAATGCAACTTTTTTTTCACAAAGTGAGAAGGAGAAGGTATTTCCTCACAGCCCTCTACTGAGTCACTTCTCAATTGACTCCTTCTTTCGCTGAAATGATGAATTGCTTACCCTCTACCTCTCAACACTTGGTTCTTCTGGTCACCCACAGAACACACTCACGACTTTTAAAAACCCAAGTTCAGAATTACCACAAAGGTAACTTGGACAATATTGTACTTGCAATAAATAAAATCAAGAGAAGGAAAGAAGATGTTGTTTTCATTACAGAGAATGATTTCCCCCACAGTCAGGAAATGAAGATCAAACTAGTTCATCAGGAATTGTTGTGGAACAAAATGAATTGTAGGCGAGGAAACAAATCTGTAAAGCATTGTTACTGTTGGCCATCTGCCAGTTATTATAGAAGTAGCCTCTTTGTACAATACTTCCACTCATCGAAAATATGTTTTATTTAAATACATTTTAATATATTACTGCGAAGTCAACCTGTTTGTTAATTTATTTGGCAGTGGGCACTCTTGCCAGCTAATTATTGACTCCAAAGTTATAAAATTTGATGCATATCAAAAGTTGATGTCCTAGATGGAAATTCTACTTGTTGAAGGCCATGGACTTGGGTTAGAAGGTGGAGGCTCTGCTTCTTGGCCACGGGTTAGGTCTCCTGACTCTGCCTAGTCTACTTCAGGTTGCTAGGGATTCTCTAACCCAATTTTGTACCTGAGTTCTCTCGACTAGTTCCATCGGAAATTGCTGACTCCTCCCCCTTCCCTCTCTGGCATGGCAGAGAGTAGCTCAATTAGACATGTTCTCTTCCATGCGCAGTGACCTCTGCAGAAGGAGTGCAGGGAGTCTTTGGTCCTACAGCTTTGAACTTGACTGAAACAACAACAAATGAGCTGTCATTCAGACTGGGCATTGCCAGATGACCACTTCTTCACCTTATTCATGCAAATCATTTTAGGCCTAGAATGAATGTCTCATTTCTTTTTCTTATATGAGTGGGATTCATCAGCTTAATATAAACAGCCAAATGTTCCAAATCTTAGATTTTTAAAACTCTTATGAGAGGCAGAAGTGATTTTATTTATTGTAAATATATTCTATTTATTGTAACATTTTATTAGTAAACTTAGTAAAGAAATATTAAAATATTGGCAAACCATCCTAATCATTCAACAAATTTGTATTGAAGGTTTTTCATGTGTGCTGGGTTCTTTAAATGCAAAGACTTTGCCCTGGAAGAACTCAGAATTTATTGAAGCAGGTATAAGCCAAAAAACATGCTATAAAGTAATAACTACTATAATAGAGTCAAGGTGGAAACACTGAGATGGGTCCTTAATTTTGATTTCACTTGAGGGTCTATTTTGTGTCATTTTCTCTTGAGTATTTTATATATATTACCTCACTGCTAAAAGACCCTAACATAATCAAAGAATTGTTGAGGATAATAATAGGTATTTGTAAAAGTTAAGGCATTAAGAAAAACATTTTCATGCACTCACATGGAATGTGTATAAGCAATTTAGTGTTGGGTGATCCATGTAAGAATATATGTTTGTTCTTTGTCCAAATGACGAAGGTGAATAGAGAGAGAGAGACAGAGCTGGAGACAAGGAATGTGAGAAAAAGGTAATGTAATAGTTGGAGCATTTTCCCTTCTGTGAAAAGTATGTGTGCCCCCTTATATAATAACATTTATTTAAAAAGAAAAAGAGAGACCAAGAGGCACCTGGGTTCAGTCACTTAAGCGTCTGACTCGATTTCCACTCAGGTCATGATTTCACAGTCCGTAGGTTCGAGTCCTGCATTGGGCTCTGCGCTGACAGGGTAGAGCCTGCTTGGGATTCTCTCTCTCTCTCTCTCTCTCTCTCTCTCTCTCTCTCTCTCTCTCTGCCCTTACTTGTGTGTTCTTGCTCTCTCTCTCTCTCTCTCTCTCTCTCTCTCTTTTTCTCTCTCACTCTCTCTCTCACTAAAATAAACAAATAAACTTTAAAAAATTTTTAGAAAATAAAAAATAAATAAAAAGCAAGAAATCAAAGAAGAGATTCGTTAGAAAGAAAAAACAAGGTAAATTTGTCTGGAGAAGTAAACTGTTTCCACTTACCTGGCACAATCTACCATTTATTGAGTGCCAACTCTGGGTGCGCCACTAAACTAGATGTACTGAGAAAATCCACCGAGTTCCACAACACTCGGACCAAGCCGTCGTTCTCACCCACCCTTACTGATGAAGGTGTTGGGTCTCTGAGATGACAAATCTTGTCTAAACTGATGCTCCGTATGAACCCAGGTCCTCGGACTCCACTGCCTGTAACTTCCCTCCTAATAGCAATAGACGGTGGGTATAAATAAAGTTGCTAGAGCAAAGATTATACCGAGAAAAACAACTAGGGATACTCTGGGGGGAAAAATCAGAAAAAAAATTCACCTGCATCAGAGACAAGATAGACAGTAACCCCGAAATTGCTCTGTCTCTGCCAGCTTGCTTTTGCGTGCTCATTTCTGCGTATATATTTGGTGTTAGAAAAACTGTTGGTGCTCTAATATAGAATTCATGAGATTGAAATGATAAAGCCTGTAAACGGAAAAAGATGAGCTTCATTTTAACACTAGCATGTGAAAAATCTATAAAAGATAAAACAAAGTGGCAGGGTTTTTTTTTAAGCTGAGCTTCTTGCATAAGCAAAAGAAAAAATAAATTTTGTGTTCTGCTGATTGTAGTTCATCCTTTATAAGCGACCATGTAAATGTAAAATTCTCCCCATTTTCCCCTTCTGTTCCCTAACTTATGAGCTTTTACATTGATTTTATAATCACTTTCTAATTACTAGTTTTCTTTAATTGACTAGTGAAAAATCTAGTTAAACTCAGGCTTGCAGGGAATTTTTTCAAAATTAGGAACTCTCTTCCCTTGGCAATGACATGTCAATTCAGACTCCTGAATTTTTCAGTTGTTGGTCTAGTAGGTGTTTGCTTTGTAATCTTTGTCAATAATAGACTCTTGACTTTCAATTTAAAAAAAAATCTCTGACATCTTCCAAAGCATCTCCATAGAACAATTATTTGCTCATGGGCTATTTCAAAGATCCTTGTGTGGTATACAACTTTTGCCTTATATTGTATAGTTCCTGATTTTTCCATTCAAAATGTAATTCCAAGCAGAGGTCTTGATCTTCAACATTATAACTTGAAGCTACAGTTTGACTCATTGTGCTTATGCAGTATCTGGAGAGAAAAAAAATCAAAACACAAAAACAAACAGGAATAGAAATTTGGCTTCCTATTTCACAAAACAGAAATAGAAATTTGGCTTTCTATATCTACTTGAAGAAAACCCTTTTACTTGTTTGCTAGAATAGCTGACCAGCTCTTCAGAAAATAAGAACTATCAAAAAGATTTCTAGTACAAGGCCTTGCAGCCTAAATCAAACCTCCCTATCTCCTTTTGGCTGCACTGAATTTAAGAGATCTCTCCTCCCCAATGTTCTTGGGAATACCGAATACAGACTTTGCTAAGTGTACGCCCTTAAGAGAGTATTTCGACTTCAGCCAAAACTGAAATATACTTTGTGTTGTTACTGCTCTCTGAAAGTCTTAGGTAATAATATCAATCGTTTCTTAGCGCCTGATGTGTGGAGACAGGGCGGGGCTGGGGGCAAGCAAGGCATCACATCATCCTCCAAACAATGCAGGTGGAGATCTTTGGGGCTCACCACACTTGGGAAGAAAGGATACTGGCTCTGAGGTTGCAGTTCAGATGCAGAGGCTGAACTCACCCACAGCCGGGAAGAGAGATGCAGCTCCAAAGAGGATGTGATATGGACAAACAGTTGGCACACCCCGAATTAAACTTCAGGGCACATAGAGGCGGCGAATAGTGAGCAAGTTGGTCAACTTTCTGATGTGTGTTTCTTTCTTTTTTTTTTAAGTTTATTTATTTGAGAGAGAGAGAGAGAGAAAGCGTGTGCGTGTGAGCGAGCACAAGTGGGGGAGGGGCAGAGAGCTAGAGGGAGAAGAAAAGAAGGCTCTAAGTTATGCGCTGTCAAGGCAGCACCGCCCAACTCAGGGCTCAAACTCACACACTGTGAAATCATGACCTGAGCCAGAGGCACATGCTTAACCGACTGAGCCACCCAGGTGCCCCCGATGTGAGTGTTTCTTAAATCAGTATCTTACTGCAAGAGCACCAGATGCCTGGTGCTCCTGTTGAGGTAGATGCCTTGTCTCTGTGAGCCCTGTGAGGACAGCTACAAAGGGTTCGCAATGTGATCAGCTCCCAGTGACTCTACTGGAGGCTGTCATGGGTCCATGACCACACCCACCACGAATAGATCTGCTATTCAAAAACGGAAAGATGATTCATCAAGGACCTTGCAGTTACTGTAAAAATTCTGGGCATTTATATGTATCGGGAACTAACTGGGACAGGGGTTTGTTCATAAGTCCTGGGAATCTTTTAGAAATTTCCTAACCACATGCTTCTCTAATATAAAGAATATGCACTAAGCAGAGTAGAAAATAAAAAACCTAATTCAAGGTCAGTATCAAGGATAGCAGTTGTTGGAAATAAAGGTGACAGCTCTAATTCTCCTGGGAATTAGAAGAAAAGAAAAAGGTACATGTAGGGTGTCACAAGATTTATGTTAATCACAACATAAAAATGATAACAAAGGAAACGTAACAGTTTAGAAAACATGCATGTTTCTCTAACCCTTAATTCCAAGTGTATTTAGATGTATGGCAAATAAGGAGCTTTGACATTCATAATTGGCCTTCTGAGATATGAGAGAAACAACTAATTTTTGAGAAGCTGCAACTGGTGGGAAGAGAGGGATTAAGAGTTCTCTGATTGAAAATTGCAGGACAGCCTACATGTCCTTTATCTAACTTCCAGCTACTTAACTTTACAAATCTGATAACAAAATACAATTGATATATACTTTATGGCATAATCATAATATTAATTGTATTCTGATTAATCAAATAGTATGTAAATCAGAGGTCTAAGTTTTAATAATTCAGAGTTCATAATTTCTGTATGAGGATTTTTAAATAAATCATATAGAATGTCACTAACCCAAACTTAATTTTCTTAATTTTATATATTTTAATGCTGGTGTGTGTGTGTGTGTGCGCGCACGTTCATACTGGCATAAATCTTGAAAGATGGATAAATGAAGTTTTCAAAAGGCAGATAGATATAGAGGGAAAAAAAGAAGTGAGTGAACGAAATAGCACTGCACAATGGCCTACTTTAACTTCTGATGCTAGTAAATACAATATATTTGAAACATCTGGGAAACGAGCCAGATGAAAAATATTGAATATATTTTCAAGTATTTTTTTCTTCTTTTAAAGGTTAGTTTAAGGCTTATAACAAAACATCCTGACAGACTAGGAAAAATCAATCATATGGATGCTGTGTCTCCAGAATGCAAAGCATCTGGCCATGGCTAAATGACCAATTTCCACATTTCCTCCCTCCCTAAACAAGTTACTCAATATTCGAAATCATGCAGACAGGGATGAAGTGATCAATTCCACAGGATTGAAAGCAGGATCCAAAACAGGCTCTGTGCTGACAGCAGTGAGTCCATGTGGGGCTCAAACTCACAAACCGTGAGATCATGACCTGAGCTGAAGTTGACACTCAACTGACTGAGCCACCCAGGTGCCCCTGTGAAAACATTTTGTAAATTGTGAACAACCACACAGATGAAGAGTATAATTTTTAATAATGATCCTCTTTGCATTAACTATGATCAGGAATAGAAGATAGAAACAGTTTTATTAGGAGCCTTCTAATAGATCCATTCCCCTGTCGGGTCCTTACCTGCTGGCCCCATGGAAACAAGAACAAAGATGCTGAAGACAAGATTGTGAGGCTATTCCTGCCTTATCGGACCCCTGAGTTTCTATGACAGCAACTTTGGAAACATGTTTCCTTTGTGCTACGCTTATTGAACAGTTTTTGAGCACAGTGGTTCAAAGCCTCAGGTTTGGAATCAAGCAAAACAGAATTCATCTTTCATCTAAAGTAAGACCCAGGACAGGCTACTTAACCTCTCCAAGCCTTACAGCTGCAGCTGTAAAATGTGGGGGTTCAGTTGTTACTAAGTATTCTCCACAGGGCACTGTGCTAATGTTTCAGGTTGTGAATGCCACTCTTCAGTAGTGAAGTGAAGCTATATGAAGCCCTTAGCACCTAGGTGGCACAGGAAATCCTGTTACCCATACAGTAATGATCACATTGTTTGCAAAACTACAGGCAATAACTCTATTCAATGCATTTGCTGTGGCTTAAAATATAGCAAATCAAGCAATAGAGGACCAATTTTATATATAGGGAAATAAAATATTCAAGGGAAATATTCCTGTTCTGCTTTCAGGCCCATATCTCCAACCTGTCAGAGCAAATCACAGTAGAGAATAAGGGGTTTTGAAGGGAGCAAATCCACACATCTAGTCCCTTGCAAGGGTCCGTCTACAAAACTGCCAATCCTCAGTGTTCTGGGAATTCCTTAACTCTGTCAGTGTGGCTGTGGATTCCAGTCAGCTGTCTTTTCCGTTCCCCAGTGCTCAGACTCTTGACCTCTAGTACTGACATCATTCAGAGTTCTCACCTCCTGCACACTGACTGCAACTTAGAAGCCACATACCACCTCTAAGTACGGTTACTTTCAGGGTACCCCTGAGGCACTTTAGGTCCCTGCCTCACTCCTGAAGGCTTCCAGTGGGAGAGGAAGAGCCATCTCAGTCTCTATTCTGTCCTTCATGGACTGCAGACGACATAAGAAATACTTAATGATACTTTAGAGGCATTGCATTTGGACTACTTCACCCATACCCTAGCTTCCCCAACACTACTAAGTGAATATTCTCTCCATGCTCATATGACTATCAGTGATTCTTGGCCCCTTCTAAAGAAAGAAGGCATTCTCCAAGATAAGTTTTAGTCTTGAATGTGCACCTAAGTTTTCCCTCAATTTTAATGCAAGTATTTCAGGGGAAGATGATAGGTAGCTAGCAAGGCAAAGAGAGTAAATAAATATAGACATAGATCTAGAGCTGTACAGATGTGGATTATGGCTACTGATCCTAACCGCAGTTATTGCTAAAGAAAAAGTTTAGATTGTTTGCTGTCTTGCCAGGTACGGGCTAAGTCAGGGTGAAGAAGTTTCGTGTGTATCAAGTGAGGACCTTAGTGGCCTCTTCAACATGGTGCTGACATCATTCTCTAAATGTCAGGACAGAAACTTAGTTTTGTAGCCCAAACAGCTCTCTAGACTCACAATAAACTGAGTTTGCTGTGCATAATGTTGACCTGTTACTCTAACTAGATAAACCGTGGAAATAAGATGGATTGGCCATATGTAGATGGCAAATGAGTGATACATGAAGGTGCATGGTGAGGAAATCACTAAGAATATTTGCCACAAAAATATTTGCACTGAGCCAAGATAGCCTGTGTGCTCTATGGATATTTGTATCTCAAGGACATGTTATCTTCACAGGGGACCAGTCCAACGGACCATTTTAGTTCCAGGACACTTTGTGCAGTCGGCATCACAGCTTGAGATTTTCCTCTGCTCTGTCTGGCTCTTGAGTAAACTAGAGCTGGCCCCTCTAGATCCTATCTGTTTTTCACATATACCTGTCTTTGTTGCTCTAGTCAATATGTATCCATATTTTTTCCCTTTTCTTTAACGTTTTGTTCACTTTGAAACCATCTCTTAAAGCATAGAATATCCACACTCATCACTCAAGACTGTGATGGAGTCAAGAACTGATGGTTTATCGAGTGTAAGAATTGATTATGGTTTCACTACTTATCCTGATTAGTGGAACTGTTTCCATTTTAAAGATCTGGACATAGGAACCTCTTAACTTGGTGTGCGAATCCGAGGAAAAACATTTGTGCATTTTCCATTTTCTTTGGGAAATGAGAGCATGTTGGAAATAGGCCCGTGGTGATGACTACTGCTGGGAGTAAGGCAAGTTTGCAAGGCCACCACCTTCAGATGGTGACCACGTCTACACCCACTCAATTTCTGCTTGAGCACCAACCCCAAAGGCGCCTGACTGACTGATATCAGGAGTGACTTGCCTTCTTATGCTAAAAATATGTGAATTGTACCTTGTGAAAAAACTTGTTATAGGAGTTTCTTCTTTTGTGATTGTAGGAGCAAATGTTACATTTCCTGAGAAAATCTGTTTAACAGGCTATTGACCCCTGCTCACAAAAAAACTAACTCTTGCCTTTGCTATGCTAAAAAACATTGCCTTGTATTGGAATGCTAAATATACTTTCCTTCCCCATGTGATAAGCATCTAGTCACCTACTTCCATCACTATTGATAAAGGTTATTCATGAGTCTTCCACCAATCTATGTTCTGGGAAATTTTTACATACCAAAGAATTTGTCATCAGAAATCATTGTCTAAGGCAATTGCCACTTCTGTACTGTGCCCCATACATTTTTTTCAATAAATAAAGCTGACTCTCTGGTCAGAGCAGAGATGCCTGCCTGGTGAGCACAAAGAAGCCACAGCTCTCTTGCTCCCTTTTGCCAACACTGTCCATCCTTCAGGGAGCCCTGGACTTGCTGGAGCTAGACTCCTGCAGACTATCTAAGAATAAAACAATACGATTATCGATGGGATAGGATTCTGAAAACAAAGGGAAGCTAAGATATTTACTCAAGGTCAGAAAGCACATTTGTTGTAGAGCTAAGAATAGAATACCACCTAACTCCTTGGCCAGAGTCCTATACACTATATCCCCCAGTCAATATTTTTTATCTTGTCACAAAGGGCAGTAGACAAACCTCTTAAATATAACAAATGTGAGTTCTGGTGCCTTGGCTGCTTGCCAGGTATGGGCTCAGTCAGGGTGAAGAAGGTATCGTGTGGATCAAGCAAGGACCTTAGTGGCCTCTTCACTAAGGACCACCAGTGACCTTCTGGTGCCTTGGCTGCTTACTTGAATTACTTGAATTAAAATCTCCTTGTCAATCCATTCCCAGGAGTACTTCAGCCTTAAGGTTTTTGCTATTTAAAAAATATATCTATGAATGTATGGAGTTTAACAAAATAAAGACGGGCAGTCTTCATTTTACAACTTAGTGACATATATGAAATTTTATGCAACTTCTATCCTACCTCCAAGTCTCTTTCAAATACTGAATAATTCTAATTACTTTTTCTTAAAAATACCTAAATTAATTATTGTCCTCCATAATCCCATAATTCTTATTTTTATTTTAATTATCTATGCATTTATCAAGTTTCTTTGAATGTTGGTGATTTTTCCTATTCATATTTAAATTCCTAGTTCTTAGTAGTTTCTTGGTATATGTATGACCTTAATAAAAACTGAGAGAAACAACACTTACATACACTTTTAATATTTGTATTCTAGCTTCCGTTATATTTCCAAGAAGCATGATAGCCAAAAGAAATGGAAACCCAGTGACACAGTCCATAAAGAAGAGCACACTGGGGACTTTTCCAGTATTCACTTCATATGACATTTGCTGTTGTAATTGTACATCAGGAAAGGAAAATCTCTTGGCTCTTCCTTCCAATGATAGGGCAAGGAGGTGCGGAGAGAGAACAGGAGAAAGAGAGGGAAGCCTCTATGCTTTCATTATTTTCTTTTATTCATTTATTCCTCATTGTATGTCTTCTTGGGAATTCCAAAAAGTATTATAGGGATTCAAAGAAAAGAGGAAATGGGGGCAGGGAGGGTGGTGCCTTGGTGGTCCAGTCAGTTAAGACTAAGACATTGGTTCGGATCATAATCTCACAGTTTATTAGTTCTAGCCCCACATTGGACTCTGCACTGATGCTGCAAAGCCTGCTTGGGATTCTGTCTTTCTCTTTCTCTCTCTGCCCTTCTCTCTTTCTCTCTCTCTCTCAAAATAAACAAGTAAGATTTTAAAAAGAAAGAAATGGAGGGGATGGAAAGGCCTTCACATGGTTACTAAACTCAAATCTGATGAGTGAGCTGGAATACATAGCCAGTATCTAGCAGCAGATCTGAGGGGTGAATGCAGAGCTGAGGCAGGAGACAAACTAAGTAGTCAAAAGCAGATTGCCAGCCTGATTTATATAGAAGAGAATAAATTGGAGCAAAAGAACATGAAAGTGCACAAAGCTGGAAGCATGGTATATTAAAAATGCATGGGGGGAGGCAGACTTTACATATGATTATATGTGTATAGGTATGTACATGTGAGTGCATATGTTAGGACATGTTGAAAATGATTACAGAGACAATTAGGTGATAAAAGAAAATTTTTACTTAACCCTTCCGGAAGTGGGCAGTCTCCATTCCCAAGGGTCCAGATAACCACAGAATGGAGCGGGAGGCAAAAAGCTTTTATGGGATAAGTAGTAAGGATCAAGAAAGAGAAAAACAGAAAATGAGGACCAAAGTGAGCATAACGCTGGAGCTGGCTTGGCATTTGGGGATTCGCTGACTGACCAGCTCTCCAGTGTTTCTGGCCAGGCAGAGTGTCTACAGGGACCCCGGGTTATCTAAGTCTCTGCCGCTGTGGCCTCACAGGCTGGAGCACTCGGTCGTGGCCTCAAAAGTTATTTCAACCCTTCTTTGTGAAGGCTTTCCTGACTCCCCAGGCAATCCTTGCTCCTCAGCAGAGCTCCTGTTGCACTTTGTCTAAACCACATGAATATCATTTTCTTACTGTGTGTTCGCCACTCTCTTTCCCTGTGAGTTTTTTTTTTAAGGAAAAACTTGTGCATTCCATCTCTGTATCGACAGTCTTAGCATAATTTCTAGTATTGTGGTAATGCAGGAACAACATGTCATACAGTAACAACTGTCAACAGAGGTTGACAGTTTGGGAGCACAGTTGAAGGGTCTATTTTTTTCCTGTATTGAATTATGATTCACATAGTTGGGGCCCTTAAGAGACCTTACAGGTTTAGAAAATGGCTGTTCTGAAATCGGAGGCTGTGGAGAAGAAGGAGTAGTCCCAGCTACCGTGTGTGCATGTCTGTGACCCTAGAGCAATATCCCCATGCTCTTTGTACTGTATAAAGAATCAAGAATTATAGATTCAAGTGCTGGCTCTGTCACCAGGTAATGAAACCTAGGTAATGAAATTTGATCAGTCATGAAACTTTAATCTCTAAGGTTTTCTCCAGCTCCAGAGTTATTTACCAAGGCGATTTGTGCTTCTGCTATGACAGAATATCTGATTCAGGCCAGCTTTCCCACTGAGGAGAGCTATAAAGACTGAATAAAACTTAAAAAAAAAAAAAGAACTGTTTGGAAAAAAAAAAAAAAAACCAGGACAATAACAAAGGCAGTCAGGATGGGAGGGTAAAAGATCCTGAAAAGAAGGGAGGCACATGGATTGCCTGATACTCTCCATCATTTTCCCTTTCTAGGTATTTTTCTGGTTCATGAGAAATAACAACAGTCAGACTGTGCAGAAACCAGTCGTTTTGGCCACTAAGCTTCTGGCAGCCATAAGTTCAGGGTTAAAAAAAGCAGTCAGGACTTGAGAGGACAAGATCTGTGAGAAAAGATAACCTCAAAGAAGTGAACTTGACATTTTGCAGCACACTTTTCCTCAAGGTGTTTGCTTCATTTTGAGCTATGGGGGGCAAGAGTGGATAGTTAGACAATACAACTGAATAATAGTAAAAAGTATGACATATTATCATTTATATGATGCAGCTAAAGCTAACTTAGAGGAAAATTTATATCCCTAAATGTGTATATTAGAAAACAAGAATATCTGAAAATTATACAACTGTCCATCTCAAGCAGTTAGGAAAAGAATAGCAAATGAAATGTGAAGAAAGTAGAAGAAAATGATACAGATAAAAATAGAATTAACTGAAACAGAAACTAGTATATAATAGAAAACAAAATTCAAACCCAGAGTTGGTCCTTGAAAAGAATAACAAAATGAGTAAACCCTAGTAAAATAGGTTAAGAAAAAAATGAGAGAGTAGGAACTAATTATAAATACCAGTAATAAAAGTAGCACATAATTTCAGATCTTGTGTACATTAAAAATATTAGATTTTACTATTAATATATGGCAATTGATTTGAAATTTAGTTTCTTAAAAAACATAAATATCAAAACTGATGTAAGAAATGTGTGTGTGGGGGGGTGTCGGTGTGGGTGTGTATGTCATATGCACATGAAGTCCCTAATGTAAAACCTTCCAACAACAACAAAAAGTTCCCAGCCCAGATAGCATCTGTAGCAAATTATTTATTACACAGACAAATGAACAGAATTTAACAGAAGAGAGAACCAGAATATGGTAATTTATGACAACAGTGACAGTCAAGTGCAATGGGGGTACGATGGTCTTTTCCCCAATAGTACAGAGTTAACTGAATATTCATATTATAAAATTAGAATTTTGATCTCTACCTCATATCAAACAAAAATTTCATTTCCCAGTGAACAAAATGTAAAAGATAAAGCAATAAAATTTCTAGAAAAAAAAGAAAATATTTTTTTGAGATAAGCAAAATTTTCTTAGAGCACAGTAAGCACAAACTATAAAGAAAATGATGGAAAAATTTAATGTTACTAAATTCAAGTTCATCTGTTAGTCAAAAGACATAATTAAGAGGATGAAATGGCAATTCATAGAGTGGGAGAAGGTATTTGTAACAGGTACACCCTAAAAAGACTTTGTATCTGAAATATAAAAGAAGTCCCACAGATCAATAAGAAAAAATAGACAACTTAATTTCAAAGGAGATGCTAGAGTTCTCACACAGCTGATGGGGTGAATATTGGTATAATTACTTTGGGAAATTATCACTGTCTATTAAAGTATATAATATATAATATATATAAATATATACATATTTATATAAAACTTATGACTCTACAGCTCTACTCCTGGTACTATGTGCTCCAAAAAACCAAAGAGACATGAGCAAGCGAGTTCATAGCAGCATTAGTGTTATTGGTCAACGTCTAGAAACAACTCCAGTTCTATCAAAACAAAAATAGATAAAGTGTGAAGTATTCATATAATGAAATATTCTACATCAATCATAATGAATAAATTATTGCCATAAAAGTAACGTTTAAATCCCCTAACAAAACATCAAACAAAAGAAGACACCAAGAAGTATACTCTATATAACTCTGATTATAACATTCAAAAACAGGCAAAACTAATCCACAGAACAAAAGTCAACAGTAATGGTTTCCTTTGGTGGGGAGGGAGATGATGAGGGAGGCTGGAAGCAGCCTGTGATGCTCTAATTCTTGATTTATTGTATTTATTTGATAAAAATTCACTGATTTAGTAAGCTTTTGGATGGTGCATGTTTCTCTATATAAATGTTAAATTTCACTTCTAAAATATTATATGAATGATTTCTTACTGTTTTCCTATTTAGCAGTATATACAACCAATCTCAAGAAGTTTGAAACAGAAGGGTGAAGGGGGCAAGTTGGCATTCGGCTTCTGAAAGCACCAGAAGGCCCTGGACCTCATCAACTGGCAGTCAGGCTTTGCACAGTTTATGCCAACGTGAATTTGAGCAGATGCAGAAAGAGCAGCCGGGCAGGGCACACAGATGAGTCTCCAGTATAGAGAGAGTATAAGGCTGTATTTTGAGGTCCTGAGACTTTCATTAATGACCCCTTCCACTCCAGTAAATCTTACTTCCCAACAACCAGTTACAATCCCTAAAAGTTCATACCAAGAAATTAAGAGAGTAGTATTAAAATGTGGGGTCTGAGGATTCAACTATAGAGAACGAACACCTTATTGTTACCAGATGGGAGGTAGGTGGGGAAAGAGGTTAAACAGGTGATGGGGATTAAGGAGGACACTTGTAGTGATGAACATTGGGTGATGTATGAAAGTGTTGAACCACTATACTGCGCAGCTGCAAACTAATATACTGTATTTTAACTAACTGCAATTTAAATAAAAACTTTTTTTTTAATGTGGGTCTAAGATTTCCAGTAGAACTTTCAAATTTTGTTTGTTCTTTGATTTGCATGAAGATCTTTGAAGGTTCTGCCATTGTAAAGACGTTTCTTTTTGCAAGGATAATCCACAAGTGAAAAAATACTTCCAGGGTGTAAGACTTAATACTTTCTTAAACTGGTGTTTCTTGCCTCTTGAGATCCAGCTCCATATTCTCCAAGAACCAGAAGAAATGTTTTCACCTGTAAAATGATGGTTTCCAGAAGGCGACAGCTAACATAAAAGTAAGCTACCCAAGAATACTGTTCTCTTAACTGTCATAATTCGTCCTTCCTATTATCATATTAGCCTAGGTGAAGGGTCAGCAAAATATCGTCCCAGGAATAAATCCTGCCCAGCATCCGTTTTTGTAAATAAAGTTTTATGGAATAACAACCATGCCTATTTGTCCACATATCATCTGTGGTACTTTCAAGGTATGGAGGCAGAGTTGAATCATTGAGACAGACCATTTTAAGTCCACAAAACCTACTATATTTACTATCTGGTCCTCTACAGAGCAGATTTTCCAACCACTGGCCTAGATTTATGTATTACCTTTTTAATCTTAGGAGAAAGAATAGTCCTATGAGAATAAAAGTTTAAATACAAAGTTTTTTGTTCATGCCAGCATCAATTAAATTGAGATGGAGAGGTATCAGAAAAGTCTAGACAGAGCAAACAGGAAGGCACCAGGCTTTGGCATCTAAAGAGCAAGCAAATCAAGCAACCATTCTTGATTTGGGGAAAAAATGGTGATTCCTTCATAGATTGAAAAAAAAAATACTATTGGATAGAAGTGTTTCATAGAGTATTGTTTTCTTCTTGCCCTAAATGTTATATTGAACATGACCACAAAGTGCGACGTATGAGCCTTTACTGAATCTTGGATTTAAATTAAAAAAAGAAAGAATGTTATTGAGATTAATGTGGAAATGTTGATATGGCCTATAAACTATATAATAATATAAAATCAATGTTAAATCTACCAAGTGGATCATTGTTTTGCAGTTGGATAGGAGAAAGGCCTTGTTCTTAGGGGATATGTGTTGACATAGAGAAGACTCAGGGCACCAGGGTGGCTCAGTAGGTTAAGCATCTGACTCTTCATTTCAGCTAAGGTCATGATCTCATGGTCTGTGAGATTTAGCTCTGGTGATTTGGGCTTGGGATTCTCTCTCTCCCTTTCTTTTGTCCCTTCCTCCCCTCTCTCTCAAAATAAATAAATAAACATTAAAAAATAATAAATATAGAAGACTAAAGGTTCATGATTATCTGCAGCTGACATTAAAATAATTAAAATAATCAGAGAGTGAGAGAGAAAATGAATGTGACAAAATGCTAATAATTAGTGAATCCA
Source organism: Suricata suricatta (assembly GCF_006229205.1). NCBI lineage: Eukaryota > Metazoa > Chordata > Mammalia > Carnivora > Herpestidae > Suricata > Suricata suricatta. Next base: position 125,295,011 of record NC_043706.1, on the reverse strand, counting down.
AGTAAATGACGTATGGGTGTTGATTGTACTATTCTTGCAAATTTTCTGTAGGTTTGACATTTTTCAAAATAGATTGTCAGAGGAGAATCTAAAAATAGATATTGAAAGATAACTCCAATATTTGAGAAAAAACTGAAGGAAAGAATACAAAAAAAACCCTAATTTTTTTTTACTGAGAAGCTAAATTTATCTCTAGCAAATTTATTTAGGTATTCACACATGATTATATTTCTCTCTCCTTTTTTTTTTTTTTTTGCCATGCCTTATCTCAGCCCTCACTGAATCCACAATCACTTAATTTGATTTCCTGAACCCCAGAAAAAAATTACATTGAATATTTTCCCCAGGAAAACATTATACTTGTCACACATGAACCTATCTAAAGTACACATTATAAGCATATTCCTGAGATAAACTTTTCTTCTAGTTAAAACCCTGTTTTAAAATCTTTCGAGGAATGTGTCACATTATATGACACAAAAGAAAGGATATACACACCAGGTTTAAAGGAATCTCCAACATGTGTCCCTCATTGCTTCTCAGAAATGTAGTGCCGTGTAACCTTGGGAGACTGACACATTTACAGATGACAGTAGAGAATTACCAAGGGGAATACAGCTACGTCTGGCATCATAATATATGTCTTTGCCAACTGCTGACAGATATTCCACATGGGGTTTAGGCACTGTGACTTTGGTATGAATCTTAAAGTGTATTTGAAAGCCTATAGCTCTGAGGGAGAAAAGGATGTTTCTCACTGTTCTTCAAAGCAATCTGTACATGCTGGCGTGTCCACCTGTAGAAGAGAAATGTGTCAGCTGCATCTCGGATGCCAATCATTCCGTTAGAGGGGGTCCCATGGTCCAGGTAACTCAGACCTCACCCAAGTTTTTAAAGATAAAACAGTACTGGTCACTGGTCCCCAAACTTCCACCTGATGTATAAAGCTCTGCAGTCCCATCTAGGTTCTGAATTTGAATTTGATTCTCCTGTGCAGAAGCAGGTTTCTTGACTGACTTGGAAAATGGATCTTCCTATACTTGAGTTCTAACTTCCACTTTTTAAAAAATTCCAGGGCTTTTCAGGAGACACCACTTTTCCTTAGAGCTCACACTTAGATCAGGGCTAGCCAATGGCATTTATATAGGAAGTCAAGATGAATTGTTACTGGAGGAAGAGGAGTGAGGGCAGAGGAGTTTTAAGCTGAGTGTGTAGCAAAAGCTCTGTGCATATCTGATAAGGTTACAATTGATAGGTTACTTAAACAAGGGAGCCAATATATCAGAAAGACAAATTCTTCCCTGTCCCACGGTATGATTGCAGCATGGGTAAATGGGACCATGGAATCATAATATTAAACTATCACCACGATAAAAAAAATCCTCAATGGTGTTGTGTTACTTTGCAATTCCTGTTCAGGCTCCAAATGTGAAATGAGCAATAATCCTAATGACAAACATTATTTTGATGAAGTAGACAGCAATGTGTATCCTCTCTAAGTTAAAATAATAAGAGCATTTCAAGACAATTTACTTCTTTTTAGGACAAGGGAAATAATCTTTTATCTTAAATATGAAGCGTGTGGATCTGTTTCACACCTCCATCTAAGTAAGATCTAAGTGCTTGTAGATAGAATAATAATAAAAGATGCCATCTAAACTCCTACTCATTTGCCACAGTTCCACTGTGGGAAGAATAAAACGTAACATCCGGGGGTGGAGGGTTGGAGGGGTTGCTCAGAGCTAATTCAAAAAAGCCAAAAAATTATGTGGATTCTTCTAAGTCAGCATAGATGTCAGAATACCAGAATAACAAACACCACTCTTAATGAATCCTCAGTAAATCAGGTCATGGGCACTAATTAGGAGAAAGTCATAGAATCTAATCATTTAAGTTTTCTTCCCATCTTCTTCAGTCATAATGTCTAAGATCAAACACTCCTTACCTTTCTATGCCCCTTCTTTTTTTTTTTAAAGAGCTTTCAAATTGTAGATACTGTTTTTGACTTATAAGGATAAGCAATAAGAATAGGAAATTAGTCTGAAAGTCTTGGGAAAGCACCAAAAGCAAAATATAAATGAAGTCATTGTTTGTTCTTCCAAAATGAATCCTGAAGAACAATTATCACCTCATTCAAAGAAATAAATTCAAAATTGTAAAACCTGCATCAGAATCCATCTACCATCTGAATGGCAGACTTTGTCAGCACCCAGTGAAAGAGTATACAGAACAAAGTCTACTTAGGATTGCTTGCCCTGGATAAATCTCTACCCCAAGCTAATTGTCCTCATAAATTGGAGAGGAAATGAGAACTACCAAAAAAAGCAAGACTCCTGGGGTGAGCTGAGTGGCTGACTTCCTTAACAAAATAGTCTATATTTTGTTTAAAACTCAAGCTCAAGGCAATAAGCTTGATTTTGATGATTTACCACATCAGTAGCCTTGACCACAAAATTCACCTCATTGACAAGGTCCACACCCCATTCACAGAACCCTGTCCAATCTAGCCTCAAGCCTTGTAGAGTTGGCACTGTACTCTTGACATGTTCAGAGAAATTATGGAAAGTGAGAAAGAGGCAATGGATGTGTGACTGCATAAAGAAATAAATGCTGAGTTGTTATGTAATACAATGACTTGGGATAAGAATCTATGGACTCTATAGACATTTGTAATGGGATTAATTGCATGTGGTATGTAAAAAATACATGTATTGTGTCTAGACTTCAGAAAAACAAAGCTTAGAAAGCTGTGTCTATCATTGCTGTCAGCTCAGAGAGTGCCTGGAGCAGAACTGAATAAGAATTTTCAGGAACTCCCATCATGAAAATTTGGTTTGCATGACTAACTTGTCTCACTAGGTCTGATCACTGCTTTTGACTTCTGAAGGAAATGCCCAATGCACCAAGCTATACATGGAGGGGTGGCAAGTGATGAGGGTTTGGGGGTGATAGACGGGCTCACAGGGTCTGGAACTCATGGACCAGAAAGAATTCTTGAAGATGTCTTTGGTGCAAAAGGGAACAGGACCCATGGGCAGGAAGGGCTGTACTAGGACCATGACGGAAGACTAGTTATATACTTGGGAGTTGGTGGAGGTAAAGTCCAAGGGAAGTTTCCTCTGAGATTTTCATATGCTAGAGAGGACTCACAGGATTCTGAAGGCCTAGCTATTGTCAAGCTAAGGTTGTTTTTCCCTCTAGCAAAGCATTAGCATTAAGAAGGTCAGGAGTTCCTGGAGAAACCTTTTATGGCTAGCCTCAAGTATTTGTCAAAGGGCTGCAGGTTATAAGAAAGTTTAATTATACTGTAAGGATGCAGGTCTGATTCAGGTTTCCCCTCTGACCTTGAAGGCCAGCTAACACCATAAACATTTCTGGGGGCGGGCCTAAAGATGGAGGTTAAGACTAGTCACACCCTACCTGAGAGTTCTGGGTCCACTCTGTAATTGGTTAAAGTTACTGTCAATGATGTGATGCTATAATGATTGGACCCCTGTACCTGTGTCACAATTTCCTGTAACTCCCCCTTCCCAAACTCATAAAAGGCCCTGCCCCGCCATGTTCTGGGCTCGCTCCACATGGATCCAGTGTGTTGTTGAAGTCTGTGAGCCCGAGTTTAGGCTGGCCGGGCTTAAATTCGAAATAAAGCCCTTTGCTTTTGCATGCGTGATTCAGCCTCCCTGGCGGTCTCTGGTTTTGGGGGGCAATATTAAAATCTGGGTACAACAATATCTGCCATTTCCTCCTGCCTTTATTTCCCACATCAGGGAGGCTACCTAAATCAGAGAATGACCAAACACCCTCACTACATTCCCATTCCCATTTGTGTTTTGGGTGGTTTCATTTGTTGTTTGTCTCTCTTACAGAGCCTTTTACTCTTTGGGTAGGCTGCTTTCTCATCAGTGCTGACCTGGTGCTGATATTTTGGTCCAAAGTATTTTATAATAGACTTCGATTATACTTCTGTGTAGCAATTTGCATTTTTCAGCCTCAGCATTGTCTGATTTATTTTTCTTTGCTTGATGTTTGGGGTTTCTTTTATTTTATTGTCAAACAGCACCTGCACAGTATGGTAAGTCTCTTTAGAAAAGCCACAGAATCATCAGCATTTTCTTTTAGAGAACATATAGGTGATTGATCGAATATAGTTTTCTATACAGTTGCGAGCAGCACAGAGAAGATTGAGGAATCCATACCTGAATCGGCCACCTAATAGCTTTTGGCTGTGACTGATGACTTAACACTCTGAATTCCTTCACTCTAAATGGTTGTAAATGGTTGGGGGAGGGGAAGAGAGAGATGGAGAGTGAAGAGAATGTGGCAATTGTTTCCTGCCTTCCTCATTTTCTGGGACTACTGTGGGAATCAAATCATCTGTGAAAGGATTTTGAAAACAAGGGAAGGCCCCCAGCCTCGCTGTTGGTGCCTACTGCTGCCCATCCTTTTGATTCTTGTCCTGTTATACAAAAAGCTGAAATTCCTCCCAAATACGTGGTGTCAGGCAGAAGGTCTGTTGCTTCTACACTGGTCTATGTTCTTTTTTTTTAAACTGGTCTGTGTTCTTATTTGGAGGACTGATGTGGGGCTGGGGAGAGATAACCTACCTTAGGACACATCAGATAGCTCTTGACTGAGGCTGGGGGGCAGAAACCCACCTGGTTAAGTGGTTAGGCCACACTTCTGTGGTAACAGAAGAACTTTCCTTCAAGTCTGCTCTAGACCCAGTCAGGACTGAATGACTTCTTTCCACTCTAGGTACAAATAGTTAAGAATCCTAGCTCATAAATGTGCACAGTCATGTCTCCATTGCATGGACATATCACTCTGAGACGAAGATGCTGACTGCAGAGACAGTGGATGTGACAGAAGGAGAAAAAGTGTCTTGAGAGCAGAGTTGGCCCGGATGTTTCAGTCGAGTTTCACCCTTTAAAAAAACAAAAACAGGAAAATAAGCCAGTTTGAATTGGATTCTGTCACTTGTGACCAAAAAGTCTGGCTGGTGGAACAACATTTAAGTTTGCAATATTTAAGAACGGGAGAGTTAACTGATCCTCTCTTCCTTCACAATCCAGATGCAATCCACCAGCAAATTCCATCGGCTCTTTCTGCAGTGAATGACCAGGATCCTGCCACTTCTCACTACTTTGAGAACTAACCCATATTTCTAGTCAAGATCATCCCCTGGATTTTTGCCTCCTACCTGATGTGGGAAACAACGGCAGACAGAAATGGCAGATAGAATTAAATTTTTTATAACCTGCAGTCCATTGACAAATACTTAAGGCTGGCAGAGTAAAAGGTTTCTCCAGGAACTCTGTACTGTCTTAATGTTAATGTTTTGCTAGAGGGACAAACAACCTTAGCTTGATAATAGGTAGGCCTCCAGGATCCTGGGAGTCTTCTTTAGCATATGAAATTCTCTTCGGAAAATTCCTCTTGATTTTATCTCCCCCAACTCCAAAGTATATAATCATTCTCTCCTCACAGTCGAAGGGAAGCTCTTTGTGCCCATGAAGACATCTTCAGGATTGTTTCTTGGCCATCAGCTCCAAACCCCTCATCACCCCAAAACTTCATCACTACCTAGCCTCCCTGTTTCTACCCTTGCTCAAATGTACTCTTCTCACAATGGCTAGAGTAATTTTTCCTCTTAAGTTTATTTATTTACCTTGGGAGAAACAGAGAGAAAGTGAGTGGGGGGGGGGGCAGAGAAGGAGGGAGAGAATCTTAAGCAGGTGCTCAATCAGCACATAGCCCAATGTGGGGCTCAAACTCATGAACCATGAGATCGTGACCTTGATAAGAGTAGCCAGAAAGAGCAGATAAAGGAGGCCAGCTGCAAAGGAGCCATTTCTGAAGTGAGGCAGGTTTGCAAGGCCTCCCACCATCAGATGGCAACCTGCGTCTACACCCATTCAATCCCCACTCAATTTCTGCTTGAGCACCGACCCTCAAGGCGCCTGACTGATTGATATCAGGAGTGACTTGCCTTCTTATGCTAAAAATATGTGAATTATACCTCATGAAGAAACTTGTTATAGGAGTTTCTTCTTTTGTGGTTATAGGAGCAAATGTTACATTTACTGAGAAAACCTGTTTTTCTTCCCCTCAAGGAAACAGGCTATTGACCCCTGCTCACAAAGACCTAACTCTTGCCTTTGCTATGCTAAAAAGTTTGCCTTGTATTTGAATGCTAAAGATCCCTTTCTTTCCCATATAATAAACATCTAGTCACCTACTTCGATCACTGTTGGTAAAGATTATGCAGGAGTCTTCCACCAATCTATGTTCTGGGAAATTTTTATATACCAAAGAATTTATCAGAAATTATTTTCTAAGGCAATTGCCACTTCTGTTTTGTACCCCATACATTCCTTTCAATAAATAACACTGACTCTCTGGTCAGAGCAGAGATGCCTGCATGGTGAGCACAAAGAAGCCAAGGCTTTCTCCCTCCCTTTCACCAAAACCATCCATCCTTCACTGAGCACTGGACCTGCTGGAGCTGGACTCCAGCAGCCAGTCAGATGTCTGAGGCCAGATACTCCCCTTGCATGTTTTGGCTTCTGTAATCTTGCTTGCCTCTTGCATCAGCCAACTGCCTTCACAGCACTACCAGTAGTGCCACCCACCCCCCGCAACATACAGAATGTTTCCAAGTACCTGGAAGCTAGCCAGGCATAAAAGAAGGCCAAACCAACACCAGAGCTCAGGGCTCAGCCTTTGGAGGTGACTCTGTTGGGCCAGCACTGGTGCAAAATAGAGTTTTTTTCTGATTCCCCATGTGCATGTTGCTTATCTCTTCCTGGGTGCCAAGTATGTGCTATAACATTTTTGGTGATTGTCCATGAAGCTGAGCCACCATGGTTGGAGGCCAGCAGAGAGGCCACTCATCCCTGAGACAGAAAGGAAGTTGTACTACCAGTGATTTCACTGGACCCCAACCCTCACCAGGCCAACAATAGTTGGCCACTGCTGCACTCGAAGGAATCTTAGGGGGAACAGAAAAGGCCTGCCCCAGGACATCGGACCAGTAACTGTCTCTGGGGACTTCAGACCAAGTTCCTGAGGAGGAAGGGGAGCTTGATCACTTCCCTGATGACATAGTCACCACATAGAACAGGGAAGTCCAAGATGGAAGTCTGCAATCTATCTGAATGTATGTGTGAGTGCCCATGCTCCACAGTTTTGACCAAGGAGACTGAGTGGGTCATACCCTGCAATTCCATGGTGACCTCATATGGTTTAAGGTAGAATAAGGCCTGCACAGGCCTGATATGAGTCCTGATATGAGACACCTGCTCTTGCTAAGAGGTGTCTAATCCTGCAAAAGGAGCAGCCAGGCAGACAAAAGGACCCTCTTTCTTCATGTTTGTCCTGTGACACCATATAGTGGGACGGGCACATTTAGGATACCAGGAAGGGGGAAATTCCTGAAAACCAACTGTTTTGCGATATATGATTAAGAATTTTAAAAAAGAGATTTTCAGGTGACTATGAGGTCAAATGGCCCCCCTGGGAAATTACACACCCTCTGTGAATTATAATGGCCTAGGTTGGCTCCCTAAGGGCACCTTAGATGTCCCTACATAAACATCTATAAGCATGAGCTGTTTATTAAGTAGTCAGTGGAGACCCCAGCCACCCAGATCAGTTCCCATACATCCATCAGTGGCTGGAAATAGCCCAAGTGAAGCCTCATTGGGTCTGGTCCTGCATTAATAGTAAGGGACATTATAGGGTCTTAGTGGCACAGGCTAAGAAGAAGACCTCACAGCAGAAACAACTCCAGCCCCACATTCTCCAAGAAAATCCAGAAAAAGTCCTTCCATTTCCACCACCATATGCCCCCAGCACCTCATCAATAGAGGGAGGGGACCCTCACCTGCCTGACAGTCCATCCCTGTCAGTCTAGCCTCTGGCAGCATCCAGTCCACCCCAACCAAGGACACCTGAACCAATAGGAAGATGCCTTAGATCCATGGCTCAAAGTCCAAGGCCCCTAGTGGGAATGCAGCTGCCATTGCAGGGACTAAGGGTCCCCAGGGAATAGTCCTCGATGGGAACCTACAAGAGGGGGAATTGGTTTTCTACTACCAACCATTATCCACTACTGACCTCCTCTACTGAAGACACCACATGGCACCCTACTCTGAGAAGCTGCCAGCAATGATAGATCTCCTAGAATCCATAATCCAGACTCACCATCCTATCTGGGTCAACTGTAAGCAGCTTCTGCTTACCGTTGTCAACACGAAAGAGTGCTGACAAATCATCATAGAAGCCAGAAAATAGCTCCAGACTCAGGCACCAGATGGACAATTAGACATCAAGACTTGGACACTGGAAACTATGCCCAAAAAGAAGCCCCACTAGGACCCCAACACAAAAGCAGGAAGGGCCAGATTAGAAAGATACCAACTCACCTTTCTCCAAGGAGTAAAAGCCAGGGCCAAAAAGTCCACCAACATGGCAAAGGTATCTGAGGTCCTAAAAAGCCAGAAGAGAGTCCAGCTGATTTCTATGAAAGATTATGTGAAGCCTTCAGAGTTTACATTCCATTCTACCCAGAAGCTCTCCAAAACCAGAGCATGGTGAATGCTGACTTCATGGGACAGGCTCAAAGTGACATTAGACAGAAGCTCCAAAAATTGAAAGAATTCACTGGAAAGATCACCATAAAACCATTGGAAATCACCAACAAGGGTTTTATAAATTGAGATCAAGCAGCCAGAAGGGAGGCAAACTGAAGAATGAAACATAAAGCAGCTCTCCTGGCCATGGCCTTGGGCCAACCACTCCCTTTAGAAGGGCCCCCCATGGAAACCATGAGAGATTCAAGAACAAAAAGAAGGGTGCCACTGGGATGGGATCAATGTGTCTACTGCAAAGAATTTGGACACTGGAAAATGAATGCCCCAACTACCAAAAGGGAAAACCAAAAACTTCCATTCCACCCAGCTGCTACCAACAAGAACCACCCAAGGCTGACCTGATCAGACTGGCAGGAGTAGCTTCTGATGAAAGACTGGGCTCTATCCAACTGGGTCCCCATGAGTCAAAGGTCAAAATGAAGGTAGGGGGCCAGACAATAGACTTCATGGTCAACACTGAGGCCAAACACTCTGTGGTGACACACAGGTGGTACTTCTGTCTGTTTGAGAAGTCACCATCATAGGAGCCACCGGGATGCCAACCCAATGGCCATTTTGTGGTCCCTGACAATGCCAGCTGGGGGGTTACCAAGTAGTTCATGAATTCCTGTATCTACCCAACTGCCTGGTCTCACTGTTAGCTAGAGACCTCTTAGCCAAGCCAAGATAGGTACAGAAATAGCCTTCACTTCAGATGGTGCATCTTCACTTCGGATGGTGAGACCCTTAAATCAGCCATGGCAAAACTATATCAGGAAACTAACTTGCCCTGGGCAGATAGACTACACCCAGCTCTTTTCTGAGTATGCTGCATACCCAGGACAAAAACAGGATTCTCCCAATTCTAGATCTCTTATGGAAGGTCCCTTCCACTAGTCAAATTCAAGGGACACCTGACAGAGCTAGGCAATTTAGAAAGACAAAAACAACTGCAAGGATTAGGGGAAACTATATTTGAGATAATAGATGGGTGACAGACAGGATGTCCATGTTTCTGGGAATAATTGTACACCCTCACCAACCTGGGGATCAGGTTTGGATAAAAAATTGGAAAAAGGAACCCTTCAAACCTACCTGGAGGGGAACCTATTTATTTGTGTTAACAATGCCCACAGCCCTGGAATTTGTAAGATTAACTGCCTGGATCCAACATTCTCGATTAAAGGCAGCCCATCTGTCACCTGACAACCTCTTGGAATGGAAAGTAACTACTAAGCAGAATAATCCTCTACAGATCACCCTTAAGAAGACAGTGGATAATAAGCAACCTGCAGCCAATGCTTGAGAACTCTCTGTAACTGGAAGGTTGAGGAAATCACCAAGTGACTTAAATGAACTACAACATATCATTCTCTCTCAAATTTCATTGCCATCCCCTACCTATTTCTCTTTCCATACTTATTGTTATACTCTTTACTGTAGGGCTTACCCAAGTTACTCCCGTAGATTGGTGTCCCAATCACAAACTATCGTTAGCCTCCTTCTACTTACTAGTGTCAGGATGCCTTATTCTCCCTAGATGTGTATGGTCTGAGCTGTGATTGATGTCCTTCTCTACATATTTGTTCTCCGCCTCCTCTTACCCCAGGATGGAATCAATTATTTCCTCCAATCCTGAACAGCCTTGTCTCCTATTCCTGTTGTTCATATTCCTGTTCCTAACTTGCTCAGAAGGGATCTTCTCTTACCGTGTACTTGTTCCACTTATCACCACCCCTCTTGGAATCTTCCTCGCTGATTGGAGGGATGTGTCAAAGGATTTTCTGCTACATAGAATGAATTGCCAAATCTCCGGTAGTTTTACAGGACCCAGTAGACTCCTTAGCAGCGGTGGTGTTACGAAGCAGAGGCCTAGATCTGCTAACTGCTGACAAAGGAGGACTGTATCTCTTCCTAAATGAGGAATGCTCTTTCTATATTAACCAATCAGGGATAGTTAGAGATATGGCCTAACAGCTAAGGGACCAGATCATCAAATGGAGGCAAGAATTAGCAGATTAATGGAACTTTCAGAGCAACATATGGAATTGGGCATCCTGGCTCTTCCCTTTAGCTGGTCCTCTCCTAATGCTTTTCATAGCCCTCCTGTTTGGTCATTGTATTATTAATATGCTAACCAGATTTGTTTCCTCTCACCTAGAAGTTATAAAACTCCAGATGATGCTCCAGTTGGACCATTCTAGCTGTCACTACTCTCCTTTGGATGGCGAAGAATCCTAGCTGTCACACCCCTCTCTTTGACATCTCTTTCTAGCAAAGAGAAGCCACGATGGTCCTCACCTTTCCTCCCATGACAGAAAAGGTTTCCCTGGTCCCCATAAACTGATTTTCTCTAAGGCTGCTATAGTAACTTGAGAATCAAGAGCTTTTAATGAGAAGCGAAGCCAGCAAGAGCAGATAAAGGAAGCTAACCAGATGTCCAAGTTCAGATATTCTTCTTGCATGCTTTCAACTTCTGTAATCTTGCTTGCCTCTTACATCAGCCAAATTCCTGTATAGCACAACTGATAATGCCCCACTCCTGTGCAGCCAATAGAATGTTTTCCGGAAGCTAGCCAGGCATAAAAGAAGGCCAGCGCCAGGGCTGTTTGGAGGTGATGCCACTGGGCCAGCACCAGTGTGAAATAAGCAGTCTTTCCTGATCCCCAAGTGCATGTCACCTGTCTCTTTCCTGGGTGCTGAGTATTTGCTGTAATAACCCGAGCCAAAAATCTGGAGTCAGATGCTTAATGGACTGAGACCCCCAGGTGCCTCTAGAGTGATCTTTCTAAAATAGTCACTTCTCCAATCAAATGTACCAAAGACTTTTCATCTCACTCAGAATAGAAGCTAAAGTCCATATCATGACCTCTAAGGCTCTCCATGATTTAACTTCTGATCCTTCTGACCTCATCTCCATCACACCATACCTTACCTACTGCCCTTTATCCATCTCAGCCTCTTTGATGTTCCAGGAACACACCAAACCCCCTCCCACATTAGAGCTTAAACTGCCTCTGCCAGGTAGGCTCTCCTCCCAGAGAGCTGCATGCAATCCTCCCACTTTTCACTTAGGTCTCTGCTCAAAGGCCACCTTCTCAGAGAGTCCTTCACTGCGCATCCCAACTACAACAGCATAACGCCAATATCCCCTGCCACCATATCGACCTCTATCCTCTTTACATTGTTCTGTAACACTTACCACTCTCTACCACATTAAACATGGACTTGTTTATTGTCTTTCTTCCACGGAAAAATCTGTGAGGACAGGAATCTCAGCCATTTTTCTCACTGCTCTATCATCAGCACATAGAAGAGCTCCGGGCATCTAGGAGGACTCTGCGAATGTATCACATAATGCATACGCATACATGGATGAGAAAAGCCCTGTTCTCTTTTCAGAGAGAAGTCAAACTAAAGGTAATTGGCTTAGGAAAGCAAGCAGGCGCAATCCCCACTCTTCAGTTATAACACGTCCATCCTTGGGAGGTAGCCCTTGGAAACGTAGCCACTTTGCGGCTGGTCTCAAGACACATTCTTCCCCTGTCTCTCCAATGCAGACAGTGGCAGTAAGTCGGCCAGCCTACCCAAGTGACAGTAATAACTGTAATAACAACAATCATAGTAGTCAATATCACTGAGGGACCGCTTATTTTCTGCCAGGCACTTTTCAAGTGCTTTGCTTTTGTTAACTTATTTTAATGGCCACAACAATCCTGTGAGAAAGGCCTTGTTATTATACCTATTTACCATTAGGAAGTTAAGTCACAAGTGGGCTAAGCAACTTGCCCGAGGTCACAAAACTACTTAGTTGCATAGCTGGGGGTTGAACTATTACATGCTGGCTCACAAATCTAGATTATTAACCACGCTGCCACTGCAGTGCAAATGTTCTTTCCCATGACTTATGCTTTGAAATGCAGTTCTGATTGCCTATGAGTACACACACACACACACACACACACACAGTGTATAATTAAAGTAAAATCTTCACAAAACAATACATGTGCTCTAATGCATGATGACCAGCAGTACAAGAAACACTGCAACCAGCGCTGTTTGAGGACCTTTCCCCTCCTCATCACACCTACCTCTGCCTCTAATCCTTCTTTCAAACATATCTCAGGGGTGAATTACACTTAAATCCCCATAGGCTGAGAGTGAAGGGCCTCTTTAGACAGCTCAGTCTGTAAGGAAAAAGACAAGTCTGGGAGGACCTGCCTAGATAGAGGAGGAGGAAATATGAAAAAAAAGAACATGGTAGAGAAATTAACTTCACCTACTACACAATTTGCCTAAGGCTGGCCCCGCCCTGCCAGCCGGAGGAGTCCGACACACTGCAGAACCAGAAGTGAGTCACTGTCATAGATAGAAAGGTTGCTTCTGTTGTACTTTTGTTGTATTTTTTTTTCTGAAATTGCACTTTATTGGAATGGCAGCTACAAATAAAAATATTGGGATACACTAGCAGGCTTTATGACTCACCATCCTAAAGCCTAACCACCACCCCCAAGTCAATTATGGTTGAATCTACTTGGAAAAGTTTTATCTAGTTGTATTTATGGCTTTTGACCTATTTTTAGCTAATTGCATTAAAGAAGTGTAAGGCTTCCATAGACCCCAGATCCTGATTCTAGATACTATTCATGAGTGTCTTTTGTGTTGTCTCATCTTTTTCTTTTTTCCTAACACTTCACCACCTGCTTTTACATTCTCAAGGGACTTCCGTAGAAAATTAGTCCAGCCTTAATGCCAAACTCACAGCTTGCCTCTGAGTTCTAAGCCCCAGTTATTAGCATGCTGGGAACCTAGTCCCCAATTTAATGTAATTTCCTCTGTGAATATGTAAAGTCCCTTGGAAAGTTTCTCTGGAAGCCCTAGAATTGGCTCTTAGAATATTCCTCTTCCCAAATAGATCTTAGAGTGCACAGGGAAAACTTTAAATGTCTTGGTTGCACTCAACTGAGCAAACAACATGTGATCTTAGAATAAAGCTTGTGACATTAGAAGATCAAAGTTCATATCCCAGATCTTCTGCTGTTGAGCCATCTGAGCCATAGCAAGTTCTTTCTCCTCTAGGAAATGGCAGGTAAAAATACCTCTTCACTACTGGGGCAGAATTTAGCAATATTGCATGTCAGGCACATGGCACGTGGAGTATAATAGCTGATAGGCTGCAGGCTGAGAGCGCAAGTTCTGGAACAAGTCCAAGTTCAACACTTTGTCCACTGCTTGATGGCACTGGAGCCTTGAGTAAGTCACTTAACCTCTTTGTACCTTCATTTCTTCAGTCATAAAATGAAGATTAAAACAATAAAAGTACCTAGATCACAGACTCTTTCTTATAAGGATTCAAAACATTTTTAAACATTCAAAATATTTAAAACAAGTTGTGTCACATAGTAAATATTAAAAAAAATTCTACCTCTTACACTAATGATAAATAATACATATCTCTTGATGTGCTCCAGGGATAACTTCAGGGATTTCAAAACATAGACATAATTTTTTTCTTCCCAAATAGGCATTAAAAAGGAAAACACTGAAGGAAAAATTCCTCTGCCTCTTGTTTATGTGTTTGTTTCCTGAACATAAGGCCATTAAAATCATTTAAGCTTATAGAATATTAAAATATATATTAGGTCGAAGGAAATGCTGATGCTAAAAGTATTTGCTTCCTTTATGTTGCTGGTTAAATAAAAGGAGTGTTTCCCTTGGCTGGTGAAATATGCTTCCTCAGAGAACTTGGGCAAGATTTATTACCCAAATGCCCCCGAATGTTGCCTCTGCATAAATCCAATGTATCCTAGGGGCATAAGTGACAGCAGGAAAGAAAAAAAAAAAACATCACATTTTAGCAAAAGCTGAGTTTAACGTGTATTCTACCTGATGATGAATTATTTAACTAGTCTCCCAATTTTTGAGAAACATGAGAGGAAAAGTTTCTTTGTGGATGTGATAAGGTTTAGTTAAAAGCATGAGAGAAAGCCAAAAATATTTTCCCCTTTTGGCTATGATGGAAACCTCCTAGGTTAACTGGCTTAGGACAACCAGGGAAAGGTTTCTGGGCGTGTGTACTAGCTGAGCTTCCTTCCATCACTGTAGTATACATTTAGGACCTAACAAAAAATATTGTCCTCTGGTATGTTGTTGAGGAGCAATAAATAGAAGAATCAAGTCAGGCTTAGAAGGAAAAACTAATCTCATTAAAAGTTGAGAAACTAATCTCATTAAAAATATAATTTAAACTATGAGATCATGTGTTTTCAACTTACATACGTAATGTTATCAGAGCATTATTACCATAAGTTGAAATAATTAGAAGCAGTGTTATGAGCCAATATGAGATGTCTCACTGCTGTGTAGTTTGACATTGTGTTTGTTTAAGCCGACCTAGAGCCTGGGGAATGGACTATATGATTCTGCTAGGACCCTACCTGGCCTGAGCTCCCATGGCTCTTTTTACGATGGGCCAAGGTTTGAACCCAAAGAAAAATCTTTATATGGATGTTGGCCACTGTCATAGAACATTTAGTATAAGCTAAAGAAATCAGTAAAAAAATAAATTTATTTTTGCCAAGCACATGACAACTTTGCATGTTGGGAGGAGAATGGTTGGTGTTCGGGTGGGAATTGCCAAACTTTGACTTCGCCTGTCTCTTTAATGCTTTTAAGTAGACCATATAATGCAATATTGAAACACTAAAATATTAAAAGCCTTCGTACCTGTAGTCTAGGTTCCTATAATATTCAGATCTTAAGGACAAGTTAAAATGATGAATATAGTAGTAAGTTATTTATAACTTACAAATTATGGTTTGGTATACTATCTTAATTTGTGGCATGTTTTTGAATTTTATTTTTTATATTTCACTATATATTACCCATCACTAAAATATTCAGGGGTTAAGCCCTAGCAGTTAGAGAAATGTGACTCCGAGAGATACACTTAAGACTAGTTCATGAAACTTTGCACTTTATTTTTTTTTAAGCTGGATAAGTTTCTACTCCAGGTCTTGCCTGGAATGAAATGAAATTACACTATAAATGCCATTATAATATGATTATTTATTCCACAGGGGAAACTGGAAACAATTCATAAGAAAGAAAGAGAAAAAAAAGAAATTAAATTAATTTATAAAGTTTCTAGATGTACTTTATAATTGAGGTATATTATAAACTAAATTGTAGCATGCTGTTGCTCCTTGTTATGGTTTCTGATACATTTACTTCTGATTCATTTGCTTGTCATACATTCTAGAGCCCCAGAGGTACTGCAAATGCATTGCTGAATTGCTTTTTTGCCACAGTAACCTTTTATCTCACTGCTTAAGGCATATATTTTTATGATGGTGGTTTATCTGGGGGAAAACACCAAGTAATTCAGACATAAAGCAGGCTCAACGGCAGCCAATGAAGTTTGTAGAATTCAGACAACTTCGTACTCCTATAGCCTCACTTCCTCCCTAAATCTACCATCTCTCTCTTCTCTTTCCTGCCCTCACTCATCCTTCTGTATCACCAACGATTACCCCTGATGCTCTTTGGAGACAATGAAACTTTATATAAAATGTTCAGCCAGAGAGAGAATCCCTTCTTCCTCTCTTCACTTCACTTCCTTCCTTTTTTCTTTCCTTCTTCATGCAATAAATATGGAAAACAAACCCTCTGACAGGTACTATGCTGTATCTAATGGTATAACTGTGACTGAGTCTCTACCATAAAAGATTTTACAGTCCGATGGAGAAGACTGACCATCCAACCTATTATTATGTCAAAGTGGGAAGATGTGTGAATACATTGTTGTGGGAGCAGACACAGGCACGTAACTCTGCTCGGACATGAAGGGGACTGTTTCCCAGGGTGTGGGACATTTGAGCCTGTAAGAGGTAGAGCTGAAAAGGTTGACAGCGACAGGACCATGAGAGAGTGACATTCATTCCATGCACTGGAGGTGGCAAACATGGCCCTCCAGCCAAATCACTGTCCACCACGCTATTTTTTACAGTTTGGTCAGAACACAGCCACACCCATTTGTTGAGTATTATCTGTGGTTGCTCTCATGCTACATTGTGGAGTTTAGTTGAGACAGAGACCATCTGGCCCCCACAGCCCAATTATTAGCCAGCTAGCCCTTCACAGAAAAAGTTTCCTGACATCTGCAACAGAATAATGCTTTCAACTTTTTCACCCCACATCATGGTGTACAAGGAATACGATAGCACCGGACAAGTTGGATCAAATAGGGATGCTGCTCCCAATGAGAGGCAGCCAGGCCAGGGCCTTGAGCTACTCAGAGCCCTCTGTGAATGGTCTTGGAAGAATGGTCCATATTTCAGCATGCTGGCACCTGTTCTTAGCCACGGGTTGGGAACAACTGACCTTTGGAAGGAGGAATCACTAGAGAATATTCTAAGCAAGAATTTACTCATGTAATATTAAACCAGAAAGAAAAAGATATTGGAAAATTCAAAAGTAACTTCCTTAGGGAAACCAGAGGTTCAAGGGTTTATGGTTCTTACCAGCAGATGAAATCCATGAAGTGAAAAAAGTGTTAATTTAACAACTTTATCTATATAACATTTCACCAGGCTCTGGTGGAATACAAAGACATAGGCCTGATGTTATTGAACTTGAATTAACTTGGCAGATCAGATTACTGAGGAGAAGAGAGGTGGCCAGACATATAGGGTGATATCTGCAAAGGGACCAACTGTGGCTGGGCCATCTTTGCCTGTGCTTCCCTCCCAGAACTGGAATAAGAGGCAATTTGTTTACACGGGAGAAGAGGTGAGGTAGCTTCCAGCTTTGGCACCCTTTGTGACTTGATGCTCCTGATGGAGACAAAACCCAGTACTCTGAAAAATTCCAGGAGTTGCCTTCTGCTTACACACAGTCAGAAAAGGGCATGACTTGATCACTGCGAGGCAAGGGTTAACCACTGCCAGAAATTCTGTTATTAGAGATTTTAGCTTGAAGAATTGTTTATTAGTTGTAAACACTCCTGGGGCTCCTGGGTGACTCAATTGGTTAAGCATCTGACTCTTGATTTTGGCTCAGGTCATGACCTCCGACTTCATGTGATCAAGCCCCACTTTGGGCTCTGCACTGACAGCACAGAGCCTGTTTGGAATTGTCTCTCTCCCTCTCTCTCTCTGCTCCTCCTCCTGCTCTCTCTCTCCCACAAAATAAATAAATAAACTTTAAAACAATTGTAAACACCCTCAACCCCAGAAGTGGTTGAGCCACTTTTATCTAACGTCTTATTGAAACTTCATTCACTCGTGAAAGATTTATTGGGCATCTTCACATTCCAGGTGACGTGCTAAACTCTGGGGACGCAAGAGTTAAAGCCAGTGGCTCCAACTTAGTTGAAAAATAGCTAAATCAGCCTCTGTAGGAATAAGACTCAGTATAGCTGCAGAAGACTGTGTGTGTGTGTGTGTGTGTGTGTGTGTGTGTGTGCGTGTACCCACACATCTGCCTGCCCATGTGTGGCATGTGTGCCAGGTGCCCCAGGGGGATGGTAAGGAGTTTAGACAAGAGGCAGAAACAGGTGCAGAAAGCATGTGTTCCAGTGACAACTTTCAGCCACTACATACTTCTGGCTCAACTGTCCCTGTAAAATGTCACAAGAAGCAGTATCACTGTGCTTCACATGCCTACATGATGTAGTTACATATTTCCTTGACTCTTGTTCTCTGCTGCCCACTTACTAATTTTCCATTTCAAAGATCTGCTCATTATGACAGCAACCCAGGAAAGCAACAGAAATGAGAGAAAGATGCTTATCAGAACCAACTGAAACACAAAGTCAAACTGGCATTTTGATCAATAGTGGCTGCACTCCTTGGTGACACAGTGGCCTTGGGAGTGCCATTCTGAATCTCCATGACCTTCATCATTCCTTTCTCCCTTTATAGCAGCCCTGCTCCTGGTTTTCAGAAGATGAAAATGAACTGGCCAAAAACTGATTTCTCAAAGGGTAATATTTCAATAGCTTTTGAACAACCATTTCAGTGACTTCAAAAATAATGTGTCCTGTAAGCCAGGGTGCACTTTACTTATAGGTCTTTCCAACCTTATTCATTTGCATTCTACCTTCATTGTCCTGAGACACATAAGATGCATTCTGATTCCCACCCGATTCTTTTGTTGAGAGTAAATCTGGTGTCACATTCCTTGCAGGTGTGGACCATTAAGGCTAGATTGTTTTCAAGATTATTTACCTGATAAATGACTTCCATCATAGCCCAGCAATATAACCAATCTTTTATATAATTGCATGGTTAAAAAGGGAGCAATTTAAAGTCTTTGCCAGCATAGGTGATCATCCAGTTCAATGATTAAATTTGTTCTATTAAGGCAGACAGTGAAGCTTGGAAATGTCTTCTGGTCTTGAACCTTAGAAGACATCATCACATCTGATTGATTCAATGTGGTGCTTTGTCCTATACTCAAGAGATGATAGAAAACTGTGGCATTATTTACCTTTCTCTTGCAAATTGCTCGTGGGATATTGCTACTCCCCAGGGCCACCCCACTAAACACTTGTTTCTCTGAACTTGCTTTTATAACATTTAAGTCAATTCAGCCAACACACTTGGGGAATCTACTACAGTATGTGCCAGGTGTTGGGCCAGGCACTAGGAACCCAGCAGTGTACAAAATGCTTCTAGTTCCTACTCTTTGGAAGCCTGCCAGGAAAGAATGGTAAGTCTGATGGCATTCCTATACATACATTACCAAATATTATCTGTTTGTGCCCCGCCCCCTCAGATTCTCTTTCCACCTTTTTCAATCCTCTGTAGCTCCAAAGGTTGACCTATATGGGTACCATGATGGTTCATTGTATGTATCCACTTGGGTTGACCCACTGTTTGTTCAAATACCAGATGTCTAGATGTTGCTGTGAAGATTTTTTTTAGAAAGGATTAACATTTAGATTAGCAGACTTTGAGCAAAACAGATTACCCTCTGTAATGTTGGTGGGCCTCGTGAAGTCAGTTGAGCCTATGAGGAAAGATAGAGGTCTTCTGAGAAGGAAGGAATTCTACCTTCAGACTCTAAACTGCAATATCAACTCTTCCCTGCTCTGCAGCCTGCAAGCTGCTCTATAGATTTTGGACTTGCCAGCCTCTTCTCTTCCTCTCTTCCCTCCTTCCTTCCCTCTCTACCTCCCTCTCTCTAGATATACATTCTAACAAATATATCAATGGGCTCCCTATTCTCAGGCTTCAGATTTGATTTGGTCAATAAGAGACATAGATAGGAGATCAGAGGGGAGAAGGAGAGTGAAGTATTCCCTGGCTCCCTTCCTGTAGGGCCACAGGTTGGCAAGAACTATATCCTTCCTATTTAAGGTTGTGGCTCCTGTCTGATGACCCTTTCCTATCATAAATTTCTAGGTTTCTCTCTGGGTCCTGGTAACGATTCTGTTCTTTTACCCTTTCAGGCATAGGGGAAATGATAGTTCCTACTGTTGTTTAATTGGGGTATGCACTGTATCTTGTTAGGTAGTTCAATCCCATTCATAGACATAATTAGTTATTTCACCTAAATTCTCTTAAATGTGTTAATTTGAGTGTACCAGCTATTTCTTATTGAGACTGTGACTCTGATTCATAAATTTTCAATAAAACATTGTCTCTTCTCCTATATAAAAATTAGTTTTTGGAATATCTAGTATACTGGGATCCAATGAGTGGATCACTATTTACTGGCATCTATGAATTATTTAGGAATAAATTCTCTTTGGTGTGAATCTATTTATAACCAAAGACTTTTTCTCAAGAAGTGTTAGAGTTGGAAGGAAATTGATTAATTATCCTGTATAATCCTTATTCCACCCAATTGTCACATTGAGAAAATTAAATGTAGAGAGATGAAAAACTGCACAAAATTATGGTCAGTGTTAGAACTAAAACCAAGGTTAAACATAAAACTGTTAAGGTAAATTCTGTCTTAAAATTCATGATTTCAAAAAGATCTTAGACAAGGAGACTTATTCTGAAGTCTTTTTTTAAAGATTATTTATTTATTTTGAAAGGGAGAGAGAAATAAAGAGAGAGAGAATGAGCAGGGGAAGGGCAAAGAGAGGGGGGATAGATGATCCAAAGCAAGCTCTGTGGTGACAGCAGAGAGCCCAATGTGGGGCTTGAACTCACAAACCATGAAATCATGACTTGAGCTGAAGTTGGATGCTAAATTTACTTCAGCCACTCAGGCACCCCTTGAAGGCTTATTTATTTATTTATTTTTTTATTGTTTTATTTTTATTTATTTATTTTAAAAATATAATTTAGTGTCAAATTGGTTTCCGTGAAACACCCAGTGC
Organism: Suricata suricatta; assembly: GCF_006229205.1. Classification (NCBI taxonomy): domain Eukaryota; kingdom Metazoa; phylum Chordata; class Mammalia; order Carnivora; family Herpestidae; genus Suricata; species Suricata suricatta. Next base: position 125,274,041 of record NC_043706.1, on the reverse strand, counting down.
TCATCCGAATAAGCGTCCTCCTCAATGCCCATCACCCTCTTTCCCCTCTCCTCCATCCCTGATCAATCCTCAGTTTGTTCTCAGTATTTAAGAGTCTCTCATGGTTTGCCTCCCTCTCTCTCTGTAACTTATTTTCCCCTTTCCCCTTCCCCATGGTCTTCTGTTAAGTTTCTCAAGATCCACATATGAGTGAAAACATATGGTATCTGTCTTTCTCTGACTTATTTCACTTAACATAATATCCTCAGTTCCATCCATATTGATGCAAACGGCCAGATTTCATTCTTTCTCATTGCCATGTAGTATTTCATTGTATATATAAGCCACATCTTCTTTATCTGTTCATCAGTTCAGGGACATTTAGGCTCTTTCCATGATTTGGCTGTTGTTGAAAGTGTTGCTATGAACATTGGGGTACATGTGCCCCTATGCATCAGCATTTCTGTATCCCTTGGGTAAATTCCTAGCAGTGCTATTGCTGGGTCATAGGGGAGTTCTACTGTTAATTTTTTGAGGGACCTCCACACTGTTTTCCAGAGTGGCTGCACCAGTTTGCATTCCCACCAACAGTGCAAGAGTGTTCCTGTTTCTCTACATCCTCGCCAGCATCTATAGTCTCGTGATTTGTTCATTTTAGCCACTCTGACAAGAGTGAGATGGTATCTTAGTGTGGTTTTGATTTGTATTTGAAGGCTTACTTAAAGTCCTTCTGCAGATAAAAGTCTCACTGAAGAGCTCCTGTTCATTGGCTGAGCCAACCTGGTATGTTATTCTGTTTTCTCTAGGTATAAATATTTAATCCCCAAAGTATTGGCAACATACCCTCTTCATAGAAGTTCATTTTTATCTGCACAAAGACTCATGACTCTGGCCAAATACAGATGTCTGTGCCTGCTGTGAAAATACAATCAACAGATAACAACACCCGTGCCTTGGGTGGCAGTCAGGCTTGATGAATCAGGAAAACTACACAACTATTTCCATTTGAGTAAAGGTCTGTGCCATTAATCTTGTTTATCAGTATCAGAAGCTAGCCTAACATTTATAGTAGCCTGTTTCTAATAATTTGAATAATGCTATCTATTATAAATGGAATGTTTGTGCTCTGCCTGATTCATATGTTGACATCCAAACCCACATGTGATGGCATTAGGAGGAGGGGCTTTTGGGAGGAGACTATGGCATGAGAGTGGAGATCTCATGAATGGGATTAGTGCCCTTTAAGGGCCTGAAATTCCTTTAAGGGCAGAGTTCAAATCTTCCAGTGGCTTGATCTTGGACTTCCCTGCCTCCAGAACCGTAAGAAATAAATGTTCATTATTTAAGCCACCCAGGCTATTGTAGTTTTACTATAAAGTAGTTGAATGGATACTTATCTAAAATAAAAATTGTTTCTGAATATGTATCTTACTATACCTATAAGAGTTTAGGTTTGGGCAAATCTCCCTTGTCATGGTTTTCAGGAATTAGGAATAAACACATATGAAACTTTAGCATAGTCAAGAACCGACGTAGGCTTTTTTGGAGGCCTATGACATTTTTTGTCCAAAAGAACACAGCGCTGCCCACATAAGCCACTGAGCAGCTGACAGGCAGTCTTGAGATAGTCCTAATTGTCTTTCCTGGATCAAAACCACTGAAGGTGAAGCTGTAATACTGTGCTGGCTAATCCCCTGAGCCATACCACCCTCTCTTACTGTAAGGAGAGTTCTTTTCTGGCTTCCCACAGGCTTGAGGGAAAAAGAGTTCATTTAGATTTAGATAAATTCATAAGATTTAGAATCTACCTGAGCCCCAAACACCATAGAAGGCTCTCCCAGCCAAGGCTGAGGAGCCTACATTGCAGTGTCCTTAGGAAATGGGGTGGAAACTCCAGCCAAGCTGTTAATATTGGCTTCTCTCCTTTCCTTTCTCCTCCAGGGCCCTGCCATTGCTGCCTCATACTGCTCCAGTATGGATTCAATACTTGTAATTCTATTTTTCATTAAAATTTATTTTGTAAGTTCCAGTGTGTTTCCTCCCATACATCAGTATGGAGGTGAGTTTGTGATTTATCATCAGTCACAAGTTAGCAGGAAAAAGAGTGTCTGAAGCTGACCTTCTTAAGCACAGTGCTTTCATGTGTTTTCTGGGAAGAAATGCATGATCACTTAACATAGAAGAAATGGCCATTACCCTTTGCTTCTTTATTCCCAGGCTGCACAGGAAATTTACCACTATAGGAACATGATGCCTGCATTGCATGAAACCCAACACATGCTGCAAGAAGACAAGAACTAAACCTATGCAGTTTCCAATGCTCTAATCGGGGGGAAGGAAGGAAGAAACGAACGAACAAATGAACGAAGTGTTGAAGGTAGGTGAAAAGAGGGAAGAAAGTAGCTCATATCTGACTTTCATAAAAATAAATGACTACTAGGATAGGGACAGGTCAATGTGATTGTCCTATTCCATATTATTGAAAGAAAAGGAAGCTAATATGTGGGGAAGGCTTGTTATATGTTGAAGGCTTCATATAGTATCTAATAAAAATGTTGGTTTGCATCATTAAACTCTTATGTTAGGTATTATGGAAAGCATTTTGCATATATTCTTTTATGTAATGCTTACAACACTCCAGGTACTATTTTATCCTCATTTTAGGAGAAAAAACTGAGGCTACCCTACAGCTTGAGTAATGGCTTGGGCTGAAATTTGAAAACCCAACACTACAAAATCAATCACCTTTAATTCTTAAAACTACCAGTGCCATAAGAATATGTAGTTCTGTTTTAAAACAGAACTAAATAACAAAATAGAGATTGGAGGTCTCATATATGTATATTCCACTACTCATTCTAAATCACGTTTCCATTTAGTGGTGGGAACAAGATGTGAACCCCATTGTGCACGATGCCCAAAGCCCAAGTTCCTTCTGCCGCAGCATCTGCCCTCTTGAATTCAGGCTGAAATCTACATGTTTACGTCATTTAAAGAGTGCTAGATGGATGGAGCCTTGAATTGCAGTGTTCTCTGGCTAGTCATGCTCCCACCCCACTGGCTCCTGCCCTCACCCACGTACAAGTCTGGCAAGTTGAATTTTGCCCCCACCTACAGTTTTCTCATTGCCAACACTCACTCTGACTGTGATCTTGCTATCAGCTTCAAGAGCATAATGTCTAGGATCCAAAGAAGGAAAGTTCCCACAGGTGGTCAGCATTTTTGTCCTGTGGTAGAACTCCAGATATGTAGCAATCTTGACATTTCTCATGCATTCATTCCACAGACATTTATTGTTATTTTAGTATAAACTGTGAAAGGTCCTAAGGCTACAGGAATGTGTATACTGTGGTAAGACTTCTTACCTACAAAAAGCTCAAGGTCGAGTGTAGAAGTAGATGTGTCAAGCAAAGATGTAGGAGTAAATGTCCTAGGAGGTTTAAGTAAGTCTAGATGCTGTAAGTGAGACCTAGATGGAAATAGACCAAACAAACCACCTAACCTTTCTTAATAGAGTTAGCAACCAACCTGAACCTTGAAGGAAAAATAAAAGTTTACTAGGCCTGAAAGCAGGCACATCAGGCATAGGCCCCCTAGCCTGCACAGTATACACATTCCTGTAGCAAAAGTTAAGAGACAAAAGAGCAGTGCAACAGATTCTGAAAACTACCATGATTCCATGATGGGGGCAGGGTAAAGGGAGAATGTCAGGACCTTGCTCTGTAAAAAGTTTTTGACTGTGTGTGTGTGTGCACACATGTGCTCGTGCACACATATTCTTATCCATTCATCAGTTGATGGACATTTTGGCTCTTTCATAATTTGGCTATTGTTGATAGTGCTGCTATAACATTGGGTGCATGTGCATGTGCCCCCTCAGATCAGTATTTTTATTTACTTTGGATAAATACCTAGTAGTCCAATTGCTGGGTCATAGGGTAGTTCTATTTTTAAGTTTTAAGTATTTGAGGAACTTCCATACTATTTCACAGAGTGGCTGCACCAGTTTTCATTCCCACCAACAATGCAAAAGGGTTCCCCTCTCTCCACATCCTCACCACACAGTCATTAAATTAAGAATCCAAACTCTTAGCTGCAGTTCTAGTGGACTGATTGATCACTAGCCCTGCTTGAGGGCCTGATGTTGCTCTAGGAGATTGAGTTGTTGGACCTACTTCATCTCCCACAGACCTAAGCTCCAAGCAATGGGACCAGACTTTCCATGGCCTCTCATCCTTCCTATCTGCCTGATATCCGAGTCCAAGTGCTCCTCGGCCACACAGCTTCACTGGCTAGGCTCTCCTTTCTCTCCCCTCCTTCCAGCAATGCTTTGGACCTAAAATAAAATCACCTCTGCCCACATTGAATAATTACAATAGTAACAGTATTTCTAAGAGTTTTTTGTCTCTCTCCTCTCTACTGTCCTGTGGAAGCCCCAAGGGATTGATAAACTCAGCAAATGCTACATGATGTGAACACCAAATCGTATATCCCAAAACTGCCTAATGAGGTTACTTTGGAAAGGAACACTACAGAAAACAGAAATCAAAATGCCAACAGGCAGAGAAAGGAATGTTTCGATAGTTAGATTACTGATACCAAAGGCAAAGGAAATCCAGAAGGACAAGAGATACTTAGAGTTATCAAAAATCATGATGATTACTTAAGGAAGATCATCCCACAGGTGAGAATATGAATAAGAATAGTCCGTTACAAATGCAGCACAACATTGAACTTTTTCCAAATATTTTCATAAATATCTTCTCAGTTGAGACTTACAACAGTCCTGCAGAGGATGCAGGGGTCAGGTGGTAGAATAGTTGCCCACAGTCATGTGACTCACGAGTGATAAAGCCTAGAGAGACACAGTCCCTCTGCCTCATGATCAGCATTCATATGATGAAGTGAGTTTCCCCTTCCCTTCAGGAGGAAAAGCTCCTCCCTCAAAGGAGCTTCTCTGACTTCACAAACATATGTGAGTGCTGATTATGTCAATATTCTAACTCTATAGAGATATTGGCTTACTTAATCCTGATGATAATTTTGGAGGCACAGAAAAACTCAGTAGCTTCCCCAAGTTTCTACAGCTGAGCAAATAGCAGAGCCAGAATTTGAACCCACACAGTCTGATTCCAGAGGCAGTGATTTTAACCATTGCATTATGCCAATTCTCTGAGTCCATCAATACACCCTGTTCATAACCATGTTCTTTATTTTTTATTTTTTAAGAAATTTTTTATGCTTTTTATTTATTTTAGAGAGAGAGACTGTGCAAGCAGGGGAGGGTCAGAGAGAGATAGATGAAGAATCCGAAGCAGGCTCCAGGCTCTGAGCTAGCTGTCAGCACAGAGCCCGATGCAGGGCTCGAATCCATGAACCGTGAGATCATGACCTGAGCTGAAGCCAGATGCTTAACGAATGAGCCACCCAGGCGCCCCGATAACCATGTTTTTTAAACTAAGAAAACTAGATCTATCATCTACTAACTTTCTAAAGACTGACTGACTTTTTAGAGGTTACATCTTTGAAGTTTTTCAAAGTCAGTGCATTTTAATGTCTTACACCAGAGGTCCTCAAAGCCTTTCCATGGGATGTGTGAGGTTAAACCATTTTTATAATAATTTCAAATATTAATTGCCCATTTCACTCCCATTCTGTAGGCAAGTGTGCAGTGGAGTTTTCCAGGGGTTACCTAATGAGTGGTCCTGCAATAACTGAACAAAAAGGCAGATACAACAATATAACTCTGATGCATTAAGCTAGGCATTAAAGTAATTTGCAAAAATGTAAGCCAATGCCACTCTTCTCTGTCTTATTTAGGAAAACTGATTTTTCATAAGAAACTATGTTAACATGTAATAGGTTTATTGCTATTTTCAAATAAATTTAATTTTATTTTTTGTTTTTAATTTCTAATAAGGTACATATGAAAAGACATCACTCACCAAAACTAAAGATTCAATGATGTAAAAAGTCTAAATGGCTCATGAGACCAAGAAGTGAGACCTCCATCCTACACTGTTTAAAATCTATCATCTTAGAAACTAGTAATGATGAGCTATAGGAGAGCTCAAGAGAGCCTAAATTTTCTAATATTTTGGGAGTGACATCTTCATTTCATATCCATGCCTACTATTAGTAAGAAAGGAAATCAAAGCCTAGGTTGATTAAGAGCTTATACATTTCATATAAAACTGGTACTCAAACTAGTATTTTCATCATAAATTAAACTGACTTCTTTTCAACCTTTTGTTGAATAATAACCTGGGAAAATCACAATTCAGTATAGTCATTCACATCAGGGAATTTGACAGATCCGTTTTTTCCCTTTTTGAGATTTTTTTCTAGAGCTTTGGTCCTTCTGATCCAATGGTGCCGAAGTGGTCTTTCTCTCTCTCTCATTCTCTGTTGTATACAGAGGGACTTCTGTTCATCATTAGCCTGTGTCCTCTCTCATTGGTTGAATTCTCTGTTTCATGGATATGTCTTTTTCTTTGTTGACTTATTTATTGAGAATTTCGTTAGCTTTACCAGAAAGCGTTAGTGAGAGGTAAAAGTTTTTGAGAACTTGCTTCTGTGAAAATGACTTTTTTATACATTTATACAAGATTATCTGGATATAGAAGTCCAAGTCAGAAAGAATTTTCCCTTGGTGTTCTTAATGTCATTGTTCCATTATCTTCTAGTTTCCAATGTATTATTGAAAAGTTCAGTGTCAATCTGATTCATAATCCTTTGTGTAAAACCTGTATTCCTTTCTCCTCAGCTCTGATGAGAAGTTGCATGTGATTGAAGACTTTTCTTATTCACTGGGCTGCGCATGCAGTGGGCCTTTTAATGTGAAATCATATTCTGTGTTACTTTTTGACAACCACTGCCAACTACTACCACCATTTTATTTATGATTTATTTATTTTTTTTTAATTTTTAAAATGTTTTATTTATTTTTAATACAGAGAGAGACAGAGCATGAGAGGGGGAGGGGCAGAGAGAGAAGGAGACACAGAACTGGAAGCAGGCTCCAGGCTCTGAGCCAGCTGTCAGCACAGAGCCTGACGCGGGGCTCAAAACCACAAACGTGAGATCTGACCTGAGCCGAAGCGGAGGCTTAACCGACTGAGCCACCCAGGCGCCCCTACGATTTATTTTTAAAATTTCTAATCAGGGGCCCCTGGGTGTCTCAGTCAATTGAGTGTCTGACTCTTGGTTTTGGCTCAAGTCATGATCTCATGGTTTGTGAGATCAAGTCCTGCATCAGGCTTTGTGTTGACAACATGAATTGGGATTCTCTCTCTCTCTCTCTCTCTCTCTCTCTCTCTCTCTCTCTCTCTCTCTCTGCCCCTCTCCCACTTGCACATGCTCTCTCTCTCTCTCTCTCAAAAAAATAAACATTTAAAAACTGAAACAAAATTTCTACTAATCAGATATTATGTCTTCTTGGATGCTCCTCTAACTTTCTCCTACTTTCTATCTCTTCATATTTTAGCCCTACTTTCTGGGAGGGTTGATCAAACTTTGCATTCCATTCTTTTATGGATCCCTTTGAAATTTCTACCATAGTATTTTTTTCTAAGAGCTCCTTGTTCCTTCTATTACTTTTTGACAGTAGCCTCTTCTCAATTAATGAACATATCTTCTCTGAAGAATATTGTTTATGTATTTAAATGGCATTAGTTTCCTGGTGGTTTTTTTTTTCATTTTAGTTTCATGTCGAAAGCTTTCCTGAGATTTCCAGTACACCTAGCTGCTCATTCCTAGTTGGATGGGGCACTGCAAGTTTAATAAATCCTTCTCTGCTTGATGATTAACTGTGAAGGAATCTGGACTTGGGAAGGGAAGTGGCTACCCAAGAGATAACTATTGGTCTTTTCTCCTTGGCTCATCAAGAAAAGTTGAAAGTCATAAACCTGGTTGCCAGCATTTTGTGAACAAAGTGGAGAAAAAAGGATGGGGTAGAGAGATTAACATCGATATTATAGGCTTTTATTTAATTTCTAGTTTTTTAAGCACTTACTCTTGTCTTTTAGTTTTCCAGATGCTAGATGCTACTGTCTCTTTTGTTTAGTTTGGAATCTTCTTCCCCTTTGTTTTTGTTTGGTTTTTATTTTGATTTATTTTTTTAGATCAAAGACATAGCTTGTTTTTCATTGCAACTGGAAAAAGTTTTAAGTTATGCCAGTTTACTACACAGCAGTTTTGTTTTGGTTGAATGGACAAGCCACTGATTTTCACCTGAGTGATGCTTTGATAAAGCCCTGATGATAGGTAGTCAAACTAATGAGAAAAACATCTCTTTTGGAAAAGGGTGCCTGTTGCTTTTGACTATGATAAATGCCACTCAGGAGGAGGTGGATGATAGACTATAAAAGGCTTTTGATGATACTAGTTTTAAGGAATGGAAAATATCAGGTTTACAAAAGATTCTCCCAACCAAGACTAGCAACAATCCAGCTGCAGAGCTGTAGTTACAGAACCAATTAACCTTTGGCTCTAGTTAATCATGTCTGATAATATAATTATTTGTTCACTAAGCTGAAAGTAGTTGAGAAGTGACGAAAAAAAGAAAGATGCAATCAAGTATGGTTTTCTCTTCTGAATACTGACTTTATTATGTTTTGAAAAATTGCTTTACTGAGGTATAACATTCAGTAAAGCCCACTAATTGCAAATGTACAGCTCAATGAACTTTTCATGTGTGTATATCTCTGCAATCACCATCAAGATAGAGAACATTCCCAGAACACTGCGAATATGTCATGTGCTCCTTCTCAGTCAATATGTCACTCAGAGGAAGTCACTATTCTGACTTCTAAATCTATAGCTAAGTTTTGCTTATTTTTGAACTTCATAAAAATGTAATCATACAGTTTATATTCCTTTGTTTCTGGCTTTTTTCACTCTTACATGATATTTATGAAATTAATCTATGCCGTCATGTGTATCTGGAGTTTCTTCTTCTTGATTTTTGCTCCTTCTATTTGGCATTCTATTATGTGAATATTCCACCATTTATTTACCATTTTTATCGATAGATATTTTTGTTATTATTTCCAGTTGCATTATTATTAATAAAACTTTTCTGAACCTTGCCGCACGTACATTTTTCTGGGTGCATGCATTCATTCTCCTGGATATAAATTGAGGAGTAGAATTGCTGGGTCAGAGGTTAGGCATATGTTAAATTAAAGTAGAGCTGCCAAATCATTTTCCAAATGTGATTTCTAGATTTTTCACTCTCACCAGCAATGTAAAAGCGGTCCATCCCACTTCCTCTCCAATATCTTCAAAAAATATCTATCTATTCATATGTTCCAAAATTATTCCATCAATTAATATTGCTCCATCAAATTTAAATTAAGACCAGTTGACCGAAGTGTCCTAATATGAATGATTTCTATAGGACAACTTTACATAAAGGAACCATCTACTTTCTGATAGCTAAAGCCACTTTTATGTTTCCTACATGACTTTTTGTGCTTTGTCTAGGTTAGACTCTTTCTTCTCCCTCTAAAAACCATTTTCAAGTTTACTGTTAATTCCTTGAAGTATCCTTGACCACTTTCAATTTATGCTTCTCACAGAAGAATTTTTTAAGACTAGATCACAATCATCAAATCTGAATCACTATTTCCCAACAGCCTCCTTATTTACTTGGTTACCAAGTCAATATTTTATGTTGATTCAATTACTTGAAAGAATATGGAAGAAATTGTGATATATTGACCAAAGGAGAGATTGTAGCTCAGGTACAAAGACTCCCATAACATTTGATATGATTGTTTAAATATTAAAGGGGAGTCATTCCTATAAAAAGAATTCTCCAAAATGAAGATCTGCCCTATTATCTAAGAGGAATTATTGATTCCATATCCAAATTGACATTTTATTTTCATTGCTCCTCTTCCCCACTTTATGTGTAAAGCTGTAAACCTGAATTCAACTCCAAGAAGAGTCTTATTCTTTCATTTTAAATTTAGGTTGGATGGGCTTATAAAGAGGGAGCAGCTACTTGGATCAAATTGAAACTCTAAAGCATTATGTAGAAAAAAATACTGTTAAAGGTGAACTGCTTCACCTATCTTTTTAAAAAGCACATTTTATCGATATATTCAACATGACAAAAGGGTCACACAAGTAATTTTTCTTGAATTTGTATGAATAACTGTAAACATTGAAAGGAATATCTCATGGCAATATCAGAGTGTCACCAAGAAATGGGCTTGGTTGTGTTTTCACACTCAAGGAAAAATGTAACAAGACCCTGTCTATAATCCTAGCTTTTAAATTTAGCAGTTTAATTTTGTCAGCACACAGAGAATAAATTCATCTCTTAGGACTAATTCATAATGAAGCAAGCTCACAAAAGGCTTGTGCACAAATCAGAATTATAATTTGTGAATTAAAAATGAGAAGCATAACCGTTTTAATGCCTGAAACGCATCAGCATTTTCAGTGCATTTTCCCCCAGTGGACACAAATGATAATCACGAGGCTGTCTCACGAGCAGAAATTAGTTAAATGTTTCAATGGCATCAGACCTTGGTAATTCAACGCATACATTTCCATGGGGGGAAGAGTGAAGGATACTTTGTCCAGGGCATCCCCTCCTCTAGCTGAAAATAAAAGAACCTACTCTAGCTAGCATAAGCAGAAGAACTATTTATTAAAGGGCATTAGTTAGTTTATTGAATCTTCAAAAGGCCAGAGGTTTAGGGACTACAGACAAGGTCAATACCAATCACCCCATGGGCGAGGATGATGTTCTTGCTCCTGCCCCTGCTGGGCACAGACACCGCTGCCCACACGGCTAATGCTGAGCAGAAGAACTTCTGCCATGGATTTCAGAGAAATTAATGGCTCCACTGCCTTTCATGCCAGAAAAATTGGAATCTGCTCAGCATTTGCTTCCTCAAGTTACATTTTTCAATGCAAGGTTTCATGCAGATGCATTTGACTGGTGAAGCTGAGGTCCCATGACTGTCCCTCAACTACAAGAAAAGTTGGGAAAGTGAATTGTCTGTTTATACAGAAGACGACAATCATATTATGAGAAGTTTCTCAAACATTAGATGTTAGGAAGCCATGGAACACCACAAATACTGTTGTAGAAGACATTGCCACTCTTTAGTTAATGTTCTGACTCTTTGTTTCTATGTGGCCATACTGTGTATTTCATTCTGTTTTGGTAAGAATTATTTTTAACTCATTTTTATTTAAAAATTAACTAATGCTATTGCATAAAATTTGAAAAACATGCAAGGGGCAATAAGAATCTAAAAAGGTGTGTTCTGAACATAGCTTTATTCTTCTCCCTTGTTAATCTCTGTGGCTGCTTTGCTCTCACTCCTCTGGTGAAATTTAAGGTAGGTTTTATGATATTTATTATCATTCTTTAAAAAATATTTTTAATGTTTATTTATTTTTGAGAGAGAGAGGGAAAGAGAGAGAGGCAGAGTGCAAGTGGGAAAGAGGCAGAGAGAGGGAGAGACACAGAATCTGAAGCAGGCTCCAGGCTCTGAGCTGTCAGCACGGAGCCCAATGCAGGGCTCGAATTTGTGAACCACAGGATCATGACCTGAGGCACTGTCTGATGCTTAACCAACTGAGCCACCCAGACACCTGTATTACCATTATTAAATAGTACAATTGGGCCCTTGTCATGGTAAGTCAAATAATCACCTCATTGCAGTAATTAAAATGCATAGGTCTTAATATAATCAAGATCCTAAGCTTTGTAAATATATAAAGTTCCCCTCCTCTGCTTATAGTAGTGATGGAAAAAGGCAGTTGATTTCTCTCTTCCAGCCCTCACATCCCCTCTCTCCACTGGCTAGCTAAGAAATCTGGTGCCACTAAAATCAGAGAGGCAGAAGGTGAGAGAAGAGTCTGGAAAAGCCTGGCCTGAGGGATCTCAGTGCAATTGGTGATGGTTTCTCCCAGGCTTGGTGGGTGAGGAAAGCTGACCTTCCTCACCAGTACTCTCTCATGGATGCTTGGAGACCTAACTAGGATCATTAGACTGTGTTTTTTATAATACAGATGATGATGCTTTCCTAAGCTGGCCACTCACCTTTCCTCTTCTACCTCTTGAGAATCCGGCAGTCTCTTCCCCCAGCTAGGTTCTCTAGACCCTCTTCTAGCAGAAGATATAAATCACTACCAATGTCCCCAGGGTGGCTCACAAAGCATCCTTGCCCCACCACTGGTATTCATGAACCTAATCCTCAGCGCAACTTTGTCCCCATCACACCCCTATTCTGTCGCCTTGGGCCACAGCTTCTCACCTTTAGATTCCTTCAACTTGTGTCTGACACTGCACAACTGGGACACACATAAGGCTTCTCAAGTGTTCTTTATTAATCTTCTACTCCGAGGTTTGGAGAAAATCACTCCTCTGCTGCAGGTAGAGATACTTCCCCATCAAATTCTCTGGCTTATTTCCAATCTCCCAAGACATTTACTCTTCAATATCTTGATAGCCAAAATGCAAAGCATCAACAGCTTGAATCTACCTGTACTCATATTTCGGGATCCTTTTATTAAAACTGGAATAGAATCCCATTTTAATGTCCTTTTCATGCACAATCCTATCTATAATACTACCATTGGAATAAACCACAGGCATCTATTTCCTGTATTTCTTTCTAATCTCTTATTCTGTGTAGCTGAATTTTTCAAACTGATACTAAACTTAATTACATGTATATTTCCAGGTTTTTAAAATTAGCACTTCAATGTTTTTTGTCATTACTCTTCAAAAATATGATTTGAAAAAAAATGATTCACAATAACTGCAAACTGGAAACAACTCAAATATCCTTCAATAGGGTGGATTAACAAATTTTAAAATATTCACAAAATGAAACAGTATGCATCAGTGAAAATGAATGAACTATAATTACATTCAGCATCATGAAAAGCAGGCACAAAAGAGTGTGTAATGTGCAATTCCCTTTACATAAGTTAGAAAACAGGCAAATTGTAATCAAAGTTGATGAAAATAAAAATGGCAGCTACTGTTGGGGAGTGATATTGAATAGAAGGTGATAGGAGGAGTCCTGTGATGTGCCAGAAATGTACCCTCAATCAGGGTGGTAGTTACGGATGTATATAAAATGTATTAAATTCTGGATTTAAGATTGATATACTTTACATATGTTATAGTTCAATTTAAAAATTATAAATGATGAGCAGGAAAAGTATGTTTTTTGAAAAAAATTTATTTACTTATTTTTGAGAGAGAGAGAAAGAGACAGACAGACAGACAGAATCCAAAGCAAGATCCAAGCTCTGAGCTGTCAGCACAGAGCCTGGCATGGGGCTTGAACTCATTAACCTGAGATCATGACCCAGGCAGAAGTCCAACGCTCAACCAACGAGCCACTTGGGCTCCTCAAGTAGGTTTTAATTTTTAAGGTCTAGATGTCACTTCCTCATGACCCTTTCTTCATTTATTCCTTGTTAAATGTTTACTGTTTCTTTTCCCGTATTTTTTACTTTAATGTGAGGGAAATAAGCCCTTGTCAATCTTTAGGTGCATATCTTATTCCATGGGAGACATTATTAGAAGTGAAATTACTGGATGAGACATGAGGAACATTTTTAAATAGCTTAATGTATATTTTCTTCTCACCAGAAAATTTGCCCCAGTATGCATGTTTCTTTCATCACCTACTATCGGCTTTAAGAGTTACCATCTATCCTATTTTCATAAAATCAATTGGCCAAAGTGCCTTTTTGGTCTTTAAAGAAGGGAGGGAGATCCCTCTGGAGGGGAGGCTGTGACCACAATCCCACATAAGATGGAGAATAAATCCTTCTAGAACATTTAATAGGGTTCCTAGTAAAGGTTATCATCAACAGAGGGCTGAGAAATCAATTCACATGATGCTTTATTTTAACTTAATATTATATTGGGGTGAAAATCAAATAACTTTGTTGATAATACCTTTAAACTGATACTTATCTCAAGGTTCTGACACTTTCACACATTGCTCTATAAAAAAAAACTCATTGTGGGGCCTGGCAAGAAAAGACCTTCTTATTATTTTTTCTTTAATATTTTTAACATTTTTTTGAGAGACAGTACAAGCAGGGGAAGTACAGAGAGGGAAGGGGACACAGAATCCGAAGCAGGCGTCAGCCCTGAGCTGTCAGCACAGAGCCTGATGCAGGGCTTGAATTCATGAACAGCAAGGTCATGACCTGAACTGAAGTCGGACACTTAACCAACTGAGCCACCCAGGCACCCCAACCCTCTTATTTTCAAGACAAAAATAGCAATTCCTAAAACAGCTATTCTTACATATAAATTCTTCCTAAAAACTTTAGAAGCATTTGTTAAGTTTAAGAAAAGCCCTTTGAATTTAAATTCTAATAGTGTTACAATATTAATTTAAGAAGAATTTGTACCTTTACAATACTGACTCCTTCCAATTACCTAAAAGGTACTCCAATGTTCTTTATTAGTTTTCTTGAGATTTTGTAATTTTCTTCATATAGGACCTACACATCTCTTTTTATACTGGTTCCTAATTAGTTAATCAGTTTGGGGTGCTCTTGTAAATGGGATTTCCCCCATTATGTTTACTTACCAGTTGTTGCTGGTAAAGAGATGTGTTAGTTTTTACACATTGCTTTTGATGCAGGTGGTTTTGAACTGTCATTAATTTAGAATCTTTTAGTTGCCTCACTTGGATTTTCTAAGATAAGTTTGGGAATATTGATGCTGAAGGAAAGTCATTTTATGACTTTGCCTCACTCTTTTCTGAACCATTCCATGCTCATTTTCCATAACATTCTTATTTCAAAGCTGGTGGCCCTTGCTGTGCCCACCCCCGAATTCACTACACATGTGCATATACACATGTACATAATCATGCCAAAACAATACCGAAGAGATATATAATATGGCTGTGTCAGGAATACTCTTCATCTCTATAGGGGCCACATTTGGGATAAAGCTTGATCCAGTGCTTGACACTGTCACCAAGAGCCTAGTTTCTCCATCTCTGTACTCTGTGCTCTGTGCCCTTGTCTCAGCCCACCCCTGACCCACCCCAAGATATCCACTGCATCCCCAAAGTTCCAAGTTTTATTCCTGTGGAAACCAAAGCTAAAAGCAAAGCAAATCTGAATAAACACAAACAGCAACAATAAAAGTCACAGGGTCAGTTCTGTACCTTACTTCCCTACATTGTCCAAAGAAGAAAGAGAGAGAAAAGCTTCTTTCTTTCTTGAAGAAATTTCTCCTTAGCAGCTTACCCAGAAAACATCTCACATTGAATTCTGTCCACTGATATGACATGACAATTCCTGATCCGGTCACTCGACAGAAGGACAAAGCCACACTGATAGATTCAAGTCAGTCAAGACCCATTGCTGGAAATGGCAGGGAGGTCAAAACCCTCAATTGCTGAGAATGAGGTGGTGACCAAAAATATTTAGGAGGGGGCAGTGAATGCTAGGCAGCAAACAACAGATCTTCACCTAAGATGGCAGGTGCTAGCTAGAGTTTTGTTTAGTTCCTATCTCCTACAAATTGATACTTAGCCAGTCCATGCTGCCTACGGCAGAGT
This sequence comes from Suricata suricatta, assembly GCF_006229205.1. Taxonomy (NCBI): domain Eukaryota; kingdom Metazoa; phylum Chordata; class Mammalia; order Carnivora; family Herpestidae; genus Suricata; species Suricata suricatta. The sequence goes on along the minus strand of NC_043706.1, from coordinate 125,258,484 downwards.
CCCCTGCAAGAATTTAAGTCCCCAAATTAGTGCTCAACCAGTATTAATTATGATGTGTTGATGACAATTCCTATCTCCTCTTTATCAAGGAACTGAAGGCTTTATAACAATGGGGCCTTGGAGTTTTCTCTACACTGAAGCCTCGGACTGAAGTACTATCTGTAGTATGCTACATTCTCAAAGAGCCATGTCAGTGCTAAGCCATTCTTTACTAATGAAAACCCAACTTCCAAATAGAATCATCCTCTTCCTAATCCCATAGGACTACCTCTCATTATAAAGAACAAAGTTGTTGGGGCGCCTGGGTGGCCCAGTCGTTAAGCATCCAGCTTCGGCTCAGGTCATGATCTCAAGGTTTGTGGGTCTGAGCCCCGCGTCAGGCTCTGTGCTGACAGCCAGTTCAGAGCCTGGAGCCTGCTTCAGATTCTGTGTCTCCCTCTCTCTCTGACCCTCCTCTGCCCACGCTTTCTCTCTGTCTCTCAAAAATAAATAAAAAACAATTTAAAAAAATTTTTAAAAAAGAACAAAGTTACTTTCTACATAAGAATGCCAGCCTGTTCATACTCACACTCAATTTTTATTTTTACCCTGGAAGATGCCACAGATTCTTTTCAGATACTACTATTCCCTCTGGGACACAGAATCCCATCCTCTGGAGTCTGGCATCTTGCTTTTAGATATAATCCTTTCCCACCAGGTTGTGCAGCTGCTTCTGAACAGATCTTATCTCAGGATCCATATCGGATCTGTCTACGTGTCCTCCACAATGCTTTTAACAGTGCTATAACATTCTAGGTGCCCAATAAATATTTTTAATGACTTGAGAATTTCTTTCCCTTGGAAGAATGATATACCCCTTGAAGAGGAACAAAGCAAGCTAAGAACATGTATGTTAGTTCCACAGATTATATACTCTATTGGTCATTTCTTAGATTTTTAATATGCAAACTTCATAAAGCATATATATTTTCAAATATGCTTTCCTGATCATTACTTATAAAGGAAAAAATTTATACTTATGTCATTAAAACTCAGTGCAATACTATTAACAAGATGTGCAGGTAAAAGTCTTAAATTACATTTAAAATACAGCATTACGAGGCACCTGGGTGGCTCCGTCAGTTAAGGGCCTGACTCTTGGTTTCTGCTCAGCTCATTATCTCATAGTTCATGAGTTTGAGCCCCACGTCAGACTCTGTGTTGGCAGCATGAAGCCTGGCTTGAAATTCTCTCTCTCTGCCACTCCCCAACTTGCACTCTGTCTCTCTCAAAATAAATAAATAAATAAACTTAAAATAAAATAATAAAATAAAATAAAATGCAGCATACATGGAATTTAAAGGGCACAGGAGTGTCCCTGCTGTTACTGAGGGGAAGAGAAGATTCTAAGAGAGGACATGGCACAGGAGTCATACGGATGAGATGACAAATAAGCTGGAATATAGCGGTGACATGACAAGAATCCTGGTTTAAAACTTTTATTTATTTATTTATTTATTTTTTAAGTAGACTCCACACCCAGCATGAAGCCCAATGCAAGGCTTGAACTCATGACCCTGAGATCAAGACCTGAGCTGAGATCAAGAGTCAGACACTTAACCGACTGATCCACTCAAGTGCTCCTTTTCTTCTTTGTAAGTGAGCAAAACTGTCTACTTGCTTTAAAGTATTCTGCCTCCTAAAGCCTCAGTCAACTCCCTGAAGTCTGAGCCTGTTCAGCCTCCTAAATGTGGTGCCTTTCTATCAGTTCTTCTGAGTCTGATATTTACTTAACACTGTTTGTCACCCAGTTACACCAACACCACACGCCACCCCCTTCTGTAACCCTCGACAAACAGTGGCTTCAACCCTTCTCTCCAATTCCTTCTCCACTTTCTTCAAGCTGCAAACGACAAGTCCATTACAAGAAATGAATGTTTTATTGTAAATTTATATTTGCCTTCTTTCCCTAACAACTATATTTATTACTGTGTATCCATTTCTATGCCCTATCACAAACACACTATTTATCACAAACAGAATATTTATGTTCTATGTCCTATCACAAACTGTACATGTTTCTGCACACAATTTATGAGCAGCCTTACTAAATGTTCAGTGATCAGCAAGAGATGGTTAAACTTGGTTTTGTTTATTTTTTCTTTTTTGAGTACAGTTGGCACACAATGTTACATTAGTTTCAGGTGTACAATGTAGTGATTTCACAAGTTTATGATTAGGCTGTTTACCACAAGGGTAGCTACCATCTGTCCCAATACATCACTATTACAATATGAAATGGTTAAACTTTTAGCTTCTTGACATAGTAGTCACTTCTTACTAGATATTTAATGCGGTTTAACTACATTTTAGGAAATTTGTTGGTTGGTTTGTGTTGACATGTAATAGATTATAATCGTTCTTTTAAAATAACGAGCAATAGGATTTGGTTAGCAGTTTCATGCAAAATGTCTGATTTCTCAGGAACAAATTCTTATGATTATCATTTCACCAGGGATGGGAAAAAACCATTTTTCAGCATATTTGAAGTTCTTACTCAAAGACAGGGCTAAATGAGATGGAGAAGTCCAGGCGATTATAATTGGGATCCCCCATTCTCCAACAACCCCAGAACAGTAGGGGAGATCAAACCACAATACAGGTCTCATTGTGGTAAGTGATAAAATTGGGGCAGAAACAACGCTCTTAATGACCCAGGGGATGCAATAATTCTGCTTGGAACCAAAGATAGAGGTTTGATGATGAAGCCTAAATTATCAAGTTAAAAAAGAAAGTTTGTAAGCATAAGCAAATGTGTTCATGTGTATTAATCACAGCATCATAGCTTTAAAGAGAACTACAAATATCTCAAATTCTCACCCCGGTGGTAGAGGATGAGGTGCAATTTTGCATTCTGGGAGAAAAGCTAAGCCTATTAGGAAAACAAATAGGGTAAGTAAGAATAGGAATGAGATATCTACTTCCTAAGCAAATAAAGTGCTTGGATTATTTTAAATTATACATTAGTCATATGACCTTGATCAAGAACCTAACTTTTCTTGGCTTCATTTTCTTCATCTGCAAAACTGGGACTTGAATTAAGTGATCTCTGAATGTCTCATAAGGTCAAAAATGCTGTGATAATATTATTTGCATACAATTCAGCAAATTTTTATTGAATGCCTGCCATGTATATAATGCTGTGTGGCCTGGAAAATTAAAACTAACATAATGCACAGCCTCTGACCTCAATAAACTTATAATCTTTATGGAGAAGTCTATCAGTGTCAGACCTATGTGCTTAAGGCGGATCCAAACAATAAGTAATTTGGGAATTGAGAGAACAGAGGGTCTAGGAACCAAAGCAACATCCTGGAAAAGAAAATCTTAAAATACACCTCAAAAGATGTTCAGGTAGGAAATAAGAGGGAAAAGGCACCCAACCCCTCCATCCACCTCCTACTCCTGATGCAAAGCAGCCCCTAAAGGGAGTGTACGGGAATCATCACAGCTCCAGATCATTGTTTGAAAAATACTACCTTATCATTTCAGCAGTTCACCACTAAATGTAAATATCTATGCGTTACAGCAGTTAGTAAGGACCGGCTTCTGGAACTTACATTTTGTTATTTCTGTGGGTGCTGTTCTTAGTTTTATGTGGTCATCAATTCAAAATTTGAAAATAAATCTACATTCTGAACAGTAATGATAAAAACCTCAATACCTTGTCCCCAGTGTTTATTATTAATGACAGTAGTGTCTGTTCAATGATTCATACACCTTCCTCCCTCAGTGCTCATGGGTGCAATTAGCTCATTGTCACAGGCACTGTCACTGGGCATAGTATTCTGTGAAGTGTAATGGTCTTCTGATTATTATACTGTGGCATGTGAGTAATGTACTCCACCATTTCATAGATTATCGTTTGTGAGAATATGTTATTATCACTTGGATTAGATTTCTCGGGAAACAAGAATTAAATTTTAATATAAGAAATGCTTGTAGTTCGACACAGTGATTCATTTATAACACAATAATCATACATGGTCATTGAACATGGCAAGTTGAGAAAACTGGAAAATATAAAATTACCTGCAAAAAAATATTTTTTGTGTAAATGTGCATTTTAAAACACACCAAAAATGAAACCAAATTATGCAAAGGTTCTGTAGGCTTTATACACAGTGATAAAGATCGTCTGTTTTATGACACACGTACTCAATGCACTATTTCTTCTACTCGCTGCCTGCATGGTCAGACCCTTTGTCCCCACTCGCCACATGCTCTGTGCGCTTATGACTGATTACTTCCTATCAGTTCTGTCTTTTCCTCTAACTCTGTAGAAGAATGACTGTAAGTCTCCGTCATTATAAACACCTCTGGAGATTGTACAATAAGGTAGTTTTTTAAAAAATCAATTTAAAAGGGGTCTTAGAGCACTCACTAGTTCATATAAATATATTATTAGGTACTTTGTAGATCTAGTGAAGCTGATCAAATTCTACCCTGAGGAAATATGCACCATGAGGACAGGTCTGGCTAGTGGCTGAGTCACACTAAATACCATGGCAGAGTCTGTTCAAGCTCTAAATGCAATTCAAGGCTCGGTCCTAATCTTCTATTTCTGAACCACTAATCCACCTTAGGAAAGTTAAGTGGAAACTGAAGACCAATATTTCAAAGGCAGAGATATTTAACCCCAATACATCAAGTCTTTCACATTATCCTTGGTCATCATATCTAAAGAATCTGTGTCTCATAATTTCAAATTTGATAGAAAGCACCAAAACCCCTTTCTCTGGATAAAAGGGAAAAGCTTGAGGATTAGAAATTTGAGATCATGCCGCCATTTATCTGAACTGTAGAAGTATTGTCAATGAATGTATGGCTTCATTGAGATGTAGGTGGAGGGATGCCCCCAAAAAGAGAAAATCATGTACTTTTATACATTTAAATGTCCAGGTTATTTATTTTATAAAAAGTGTGACTAACATTGTGAATATGTAAACTAGACTTGGTAGAATATTTTTTTCTTTTATAGTTTATTGTCAAGTTGATTTCCATATAACACCCAGTGCTCATCCCCCCAAGTGCCCTCCTCCATGTCCATCACCCCCTTACCCCCCATCAGCCCTCAGTTTATTCTCAGTATTCAAGAGTCTCTCATGATTTGCCTTCCTCTCTCTCCCCAGCTATTTTCCCCTTCCTGTCCCCCATGGTCCTCTATTAAGTTTCTCCTATTCCACTTATGAGTGAAAACATATGGTATCTGTCCTTCTCTTCCTGACATTTCACTTAGCATGACATCCTTGAGTTCTATCCACATTGCTACGAATGGCCAGATTTCATTCTTTCTCATTGCCATGTAGTAGTATTCCATTGTATATATAAACCACATCTTCTTAATCCATCCATCAATTGATGAACATTTAGGCTGTTTCCATAAATTGGCGATTGTTGAAAGTACCGCTATGAACATTAGGGTACATGTGCCACTATGCATCAGCACTTCTGTATCCCTTGGGTAAATTCCTAGCAGTGCTATTGCTGGGTCATAGGGGAGTGCTATTGTTAATTTTTTGAGGAACCTCCACACTGTTTTCCAGAGCAGTTGCACCAGTTTACATTCCCACCAACAGTGTAGGAGGGTGCCTGTTTCTCCACATCCTCGCCAGCATATATAGTCTCTTGATTTGTTCATTCTAGCCACTCTGACCAACATAAAGTAATATCTCAGTGTGCTTTGATTTGTATTTCCCTGATGATGAGTGATGCTGAGCATTGTTTCATGTCTCTGTTGGCCATTGGATGTCCTTTTTGGAGAAGTGTCTGTTCATGTCTTCTGCCCATTTCTTCACTGGATTATTTGTTTTTTGGGTGTGGAGTTTGGTGAGTTCCTTATAGATTTTAGATACTAGCCCTTTATCTGATATGTCATTTGCAACCATCTTTTCCCATTCCATCAGTTTCCTATTAGTTTTATTTATTGTTTCCTTTGCAGTGCAGAAGCTTTTTATCTTGATGAGGTCCCAATAGTTTATTTTTGTTTTTGATTCCCTTGCATTTGGGGATGTGTCCAGTAGGAAACTGCTTCAGTAGAGGTCAAGGAGGTTGTTTCCTACTTTCTTCTCTAGGGTTTTGATGGTTTCCTGTCTCACATTCAAGTCTTTCATCCATTTTGAGTTTATTTTTGTGCATGGTGTAAAAAAGTGGTCATGTTTCATTCTTTTGCATGTTGCTGTCCAGTTCTCCCAGCACCACCTGTTAAAGAGGCTGTCTTTTGTCCATTGGATATTCTTTCCTGCTTTGTCAAAGATTAATTGGCCATATATTTGTGGGTCCAATTCTGGGTTCTCTATTCAATTCCAATGGTCTGTGTGTCTGTTTTTGTGCCAATTAGACTTGGTAGATTATTGAAACAAAAAAAAATAATTCTCATACCATAATATTTATGTTAAAAACTTCAGGAACAAATGAGACCACAGATCTGTTATTGGGAAGATATAGAACAAGAGTTAAAGGAACTTTCACCACCCCAACTTCATCTTCCCTCATATAAGAAGGCCCACTTCAGGTATATGACATGACTTGTTAGAGAAGGTGAAGTTCATGGTCATCCAGCCAAGATACCCCAAGACTGGACTAAAAAGGCACATAAGACTGAGCAAAGTCTTGTATCAGTTCACTGTGTCCAGAGGGAGAATGTGGAGACACTGAGTAGCAGATGGGTAAAGAGAGTTGTATGGGGAGGGTTAGAACATGATAAGAATTGCCAACAAAGAGCATAGCATTATGGAAAGAAGGAACATTTAACTGTCACTTTCTGAAGGAATACTTCCAAGGTAGCCTGTATGTTATACCAGAACTTACTTCCAAATATTTTCTGCTCTGGTGTCAGACACTTATGAAAGACACAGTGAAAGGGCAATTAAAAGTCCCCTTGAAGGGGCATCTGCGTGGCTCAGTTCGTTAAGTATCTAACTTTGGCTCAAGTAATGATCCCACAGTTTGTGAGTTTGAGCCTCATGTCAGGCTCTGTGCAGACAGCTAGCACAGTGCCTGGAGCCTGTCTTCAGATCCTGTGCCTCCCCATCTCTCCGATCCTCCCCTGCTCACGCTGTCCCTCTCTCTCAAAAATAAATAAAAATATTTTTAAAAATTGTTGAATGTCCCTTTGAAGACTAGTGTGTATTCAGTCAAGGAAGCCGGGCAAGGAGGTAGCTCTTTGTTTCACAGAGATCTGGAGGACATTGGTCAACTCCAAGAAGTATGACAATCTGTATTCATCTACACAGCCCAGAGGAATTTCTGTCTGATGTCCCCAACTCTTCACTATCCCCTGCACAGGGGATCCCTAGGACCCATCCATCAGGCCCCAAGAGCCCTCATGAAGAGCACACATTTCAGTCTATTTGGGAGCATTTAAGCAAATCTTAAAACAATCATGTCTTAAGATGTTTTGGAATAAATTCACATGTGATAGAAGTTTTAACTGGATAACTGCTTTGTCTGAGTGACTATTCTATAATTTTATTGGATAAATTCAGAGTTCTCTTCAGGAGTTCTCTCATTTTATGTAGGCATGAAGAAGGAGAAATGATGGGAGGGTAGGGCTGATGGAAGGAACCACAGCACAGACCACATGCAAGTACTTTAGCTTTAAAAATCCCAATGTTCCAGGGGTGCCTGGGTGGCTCAGTCATTTGAGTGTCTGGCTTCAGCTCAGGTCATGATTTCATGGTTTGTGTTCGAGCCCTGCATCAGGCTCTGTGCTGACAGCTAGCTCAGAGCCTGGAGCCTGTCTTCGATTCTGTGTCTCCCTCTCTCTGGCCCTCCCCTGCTCATGCTATCTCTCTCTCAAAAATAAATAAAACATTAAAAAAATCCCAATGTTCCAGTGCTTGCTTCAGCAGAACAAATACTAAAATTGGAATGATACAGGGAAGATTATCATGGCCTCCGCACAAGGATGACATGCAAATTCATGAAGCCTTTCATATTTTTGCTCATATTTATTTTTAAAAATCCTCCCCCCCAATCCCAATATTCCAAAGCCTATAAAAAATAGGTGTTTGCCTTTCTTTAGGTAAGATGATACTCTTACTTAGAATGATAAAAAGACAGCCAGGAGGGTTTCACTGAGACTTTATTTCCTATCAAATACGAAGCAACTAATACCCCAAAATAACTTTCATCACTTCTCTCTGCCTGGAGACTGGATTCTTCAACTGTCCAAGCCATCTCAAACCCACCCACATAGGGAACTGTCCAATGAACATCTTAACACCAGGGATAGCAACACTATCAACAATCTATTCCCAGAATTGTTTTCTAAAGCCAACACATCCTTCTGAATTGGCTTTCATGGCTTGGAGAAGTTTATCTCCCCCCCCTCCTCCACCCAACCATGCCTCCCTTGACTGAGGTCTTGGAACATTGATGGGTCAGTTAAAAGAAAAGAAAAAAGGTCTTGTCTTACCTATCTAGTTCCACAAAAGAGGACACTTCAAAACAAAAAACCCCAAAAATATCAAAAGAAGTTTGAAAAGAAACAAGAAAAAAAAGAATAAATCAAAAAGGGGGGAACAAAACAAAAAGGGAAAAAAGAAAAAAGAAAAGGAAAGCATTCTTCCACTGATAATACTTCTGAGATCTCGATAAAGTAATGGAACCTTAGGCTTAAGCCATTAAATTTAAGTTTTGGTTTTGAATATTATTTGAACTTCCTTGCAATTTGCTATACAATTATGCTTTGCAGGACACCTGGGTGGCTCAATTGGTTAAGTCTCCAACTCTTGATTTCAGCTCTGGTCATAATTTCACAATGGTGAGTTGGAGCTCCCATGTTGAGCTCTGCATTGACAGCTCGGGGCCTGCTTGGGATTCTCTCTCTCCCTCTCTCTTTGCCCTCCCCCACTCATGCTCTTGTTCTCCCTCAAAATATATAAATAAACATTTTTTTAAGTATGCTTTGCAACAAATCACAGCCTTTTCTATATATAATGAATGAATGAATGAGTAGAATGCAATGTCTTGGTGCTGGTAAGTTTCAAAATAATGAGAAACAATAAAGAATGGAATTTGTCTAAAACATAAATAGCACTGTCACCCGGCTTCCTGGGGGTTGCTGTCATCTCACACTCTTACATTAATGAATTAAACACAGGTTTTTACACTGAAATTTCCATGCAGTTTTTCTATGCTGCCTCCCTTTAGTGTCATGATTCTTAACCTTGTTAAGAATTTGATAGAATGCTCAACCTATCTAGAAAAAAATGAAGAAATGCACAAATAACCAATAGTTCAGAGAGTTTCTGGACTGCCTGAAGCCTTTAACTGATTCCTTAGGGGCTCATGGACATTTAGTTACTAACACCCACGCAACCATAGTGCTTCAGGAGATACACCTTTAAGGCTCCTGCAATTGGTGACATGATTAACTATGAGCTCTAACCATTCAAAAAGCCGGTCAGTTACCTTGGTACAAATGTGTCTTTGAGATGAGGAGATGACATTCTCCTAGGGAATGGAGAGAAATCACCCAAAACGCCAGTTACCAGATTTTAAATATTACATATAGTATCACAATAAATTGAGTGATAGAACTGCAAAAGGATGCATGTCACAGATACTAGAGAATATATTCAGATAGAGTTAATTGCCAAATTATAATACAGAGAGTTCCCATATACTTGACATCACTGGAATTCTCAAGAATTACAAATATTTGTCAAATTTTATACACTGTAAATCTGTGTTATTTCATAGCCAAGATAAAGTCTTAATAACGTTTGTTAACTTACCATAAAATCTCACTTTATAATAAAAACATGATTCTCAACCCCCATGACAAGGTTTTAACTATAATTATGTATTATATTGACACTAAGCAATGAAGCCAATAACATAATATCCTAAGACACCAAGAGCAAGTGTACACACCATCAATAGGAAAAGCAAGAATAGATAGTTAAGACTAGAAAAACATCAGAGACAGAGAAACATGTCTAGCCCTTTGGACCCTAGAAAACTACAGAAAGTAAGACATGAAGCAAGATTTAATAACTAGGCTTACATAAATTAAAAGAAACATTGTTTAAAAAGAGAGAGCATGGATTTATTCCAAAGCCAAGAAACTATAATATATATATTAAAAATACCAGCTAAATCTCCCAAACAAACTAAAAATTATTATAAAACACTTAGAAGAATTTTTTGGAAGAGTCAATTTAACTTATACTTTAAGGCGAGGTTTAGAATTGAAGAAAAGCTGACAACCAAAATTCTCTCTGCATGTTGGTATAAGTTTCCATATCTCTCTAATGAAGAAAACCATCTGGCTTTCTTGACTTATGTATGCAGTCTTTACCGGTGTGGCATGATTTACTTCTGCTTAATTTTGTAATATTCTTCTCTCCCTTTACAGCTTTCTTTTCAAGCATGCCTTAGAGAACAACATTCTCTAGAATACTGCTGAATTGCATGACTTCTGAGAGTCTTGGGGAAACATTTTGTTGTTCTTGCTATGAGAAGATCTTTGAGGAGAGCTATTAGCATCGTACATTAAAAACAATAAATATTTATTGACCCAAGTGAGTAGGAAGCTAGTCTAGATTTTTCCTAATTTTTTCAAGCATTTATAGCTCTGACATCTGGGCTTATGTGGTTTACACTCCAGCGGTCAGAACAAAACAAATATGAGATTTGGGGCAGTAGGTGATCATTGTCAAGTACATGGTATGTGTAAGTGTGCAGAGGAGATCACACAGAGTTATGTGATCATGAAAAGTTTTAAGGACCACATGGAAATTGGCCACTTTTTGCATGGATATCTGAACAAGATGGAGCTAGATGAAATATACTGATTATGATAATGACAGAGACCTTGACTCTTGTTTTTTACTCATTTCCTTAGCCAAACCAGCTCATATTCTTGGTGGCAAGTTCTATGCATCTACCCAGAGTCCCAAATTCTAGTCAAGTTTTGGTAATTGAGAAATAAAATTTAGATTAAAATCAATCTTACACTTCCTCATTCACTTGGCATAATAAGTATAACTTAAGAGGAAAAATAAAAAGATAGTTTGTAAAGTGTATATTTATTTAATTATAATACATTAGTCATTGTCCCCTTCTCAGGTGATGTTAAGTAACTCTGGTAATACGAGGTTGTAGTCACTTAAGATTTTTGCTTAGAAGTTCAACAAATTTGTGATTCATTAATATGCTATCTTACTATTAGTGTACTAATACTTTGAGATTCAATGAAAACATAATGGTTTCATCACTTACTTTATAATAATAGATGCTAGCATTTTATTTATTTATTTATTTATTTATTTATTTATTTGAGAGACAGAGAGAGACAGCACTAGCAGGGGAGGATCAGAGAGAGAGGGAGACACAGAATCCGAAACAGGCTCTAGGCTCTAAGCTAGTTGTCAGCACAGAGCCCGATGTGGGGCTCGAACCCATGAACCGTGAGATCATGACCTGAGCCGAAGCCGGATGCTTAACCGACTGAGCCACCCAGGTGCCCCAGATGCTAGCATTTTAATGCCAATTTTTCTCACACAACTGTAGACCATCTGATGAAGGAGTAATAAATAGACATGACTTTGTATAGAGGAATTTTCAGAAAACCCAACAAAATTCATGAAGACTTAAAGAAAATGGGGAAATAAATACACATTTTCTGTGCCCTGCTACTAAATACACATTTTCTGTGTTTTTCTCCTACCTTTCAGAGTTTAATTTCAGTCTGGTGATTTTTGTTTTTGACCCGGATTGAATATAGCTAATCTACTGGTTTGCAGCAAATGGATTCAGATGACTTAGCAAGTCAGAAAATTATATGTAGTCTCCATGTAGGGGGTGTATATTCTAGTTAATTTCTAATAAAGTGTTCAGAAAACAAACTTAGTTAAAAGACCATGTGATTGTGTAATTAAAATATTTGGCCCAGAAAGGTCTTTTGCCATCATCAAGTAAAATTTACCATGTTTCAAAGAAATGCATGGATAAACTAGAAGCAACAGTACAAAGTAAGACTCTAACTCACGCTTCCTGCTCCACTTCTGCTTTCCAGGTTTCCCATGTTCTACCATCTGAGCAGTGTCAACCTCAGCTAACCCTATAAACTATAAACTACCTGCAGGTATGGCAACAAGCTTCCAGTTTCCTGGAATCCCTAGGCACTGAACTTTTACAATCTCTATTCTTAAAACCTAGGCAAAGAGTAGTTTTTCTCCTCAAACCACATCAATCCAGGAAAATAAAAATAAAACCAAATAACCTCAGTCAATGGGGTTCACTGGATACTATTTTCAAGAGGTTAGGGTTTAGGGTAACTCCCAGCGTAGGGATGGGGTGGTGGACATTTCCAACAAGTTCCCAGGTGATGGTGCTGCTGGTGGAGGTAGTTCTCACTGTGAAAGCCACTGGTCTGTCAATAAACTCCCTTCTTGCTGTCATGGCTCCCTGCCTGGCCATTTGTAGGCATCCTGAATCCAAGCACAAAACTATTGCACCCTGTTCACAAGGACAGACTTTTGCATAGTGGCACATCTAAAACAACTTCCCATATTTATTTTGATAATGTACAACATCATTCCTTAAATCTCACAAATATTTTTCTCTATGATGCTTAATTTTTGAAATTAGAAGTGACAAATATATCAGAATTCTAATTATAATTTTATTCTTACTAAACAATGTTAGTATGATTTCACTCTTGTTCTCTCCCCCAGGCCTGCCTTTTTATAAAATGCCTCAGTGGGAAGAATGAAGCAGCTTTTCCATTCTCATGGACTTCTCCTTGGTCCAAAGGCATTTGACTGAAAGAAAAAGAGAGTGAGTGGTAATTCTGTCCGACTTCCACTTCACTTGTAGGCCAAGAGTTCATTTGGAATTAGAGTATTCTCGACAGAGCGCTGTCTCACTAATACAAATTTCAATCCATCCCATTCTGTGCATCTAAAACATTTGCTCAGATTCTGAATCCTTATATTAATTCAAAGACACATATAAAAAGAGTTTGAAAAGCTAAAGATACTATATAATTGTTCTAGTGAAGACTCTTGGTTGCAAAGAGAGTAACCACCTCAAGCTAACTCGGAGCAGTTTATTCGTTTGTACATATCTGGAGATTCAGGAGAAGTAGGAGTCTGATTCAGAGGAATGTCAGGAAGCTACACTGGGCTTTAATGAACTAGAGCTGGGAAATAAAAAGTAAGCAGATCAGGGACTCTCTCCAACACTCACTCTCTTTCTCTCTCTCTTTCTCTCTCTAAATGATGCATTTCCTCCTCCATTTCTCACTAACCTTGCCCCCCACCCAACTCCAACCAAACAGTACACAACTACCCCCTTGGCTCCACATAGCTTAATTGTCCCCGTTTTTCAAGATCCAAACTTTACAGGAGGAAAACAGTATGGCTCCAGTAATTTTGCCCTCCACTCCCAGTCTAGATTTTCTCTCCTCAACAGTGTGGGTGCCACCCCTAGCAAAAATGTTAGGCTAGGCCAGTCTTGCCTACTCTTGCAGAAACAGTGGGAGCAATGCCAATGGAGGACAGAGAGATGATTGTGCAGAGAGAGAAATGAAACTTCATTCAAGGTTACCAGCAGCCTGCCAGCTCATGCTAACAGTCCAGAGTTGATCCAAGTTGGGGCAAGATCCAGGGGGGCACATGCCCCCACACTGACAGTCATTGAATACAGGTTGTGCCCAGAAAGAGGCGTGACCTTGGGTGAGTCAGTTTCCTTCAGCTGAAACAACTCTCAAACAGGGCTGACAGCTGGTGGCATCTCTCAGCAGCCTTCTCAGCAGCTGGACACTAACTGCTTCATTCCTGGAAGGTAGTGGGGTAGCACATCACACACTCCACCACAGCCTACTCTTGGCACCGTTTGAATATACTTCTTCCTACAGGTCTGGGGACAGCTCCTTCAGGATTCCTGCAGATGTCTCTTCTTGGGGGAGCTTGGAAGAAGAAGGCTAGTGAGGAAAAACAGAGCCTCCTCTGCTACAGTTGGTCTCAGTGCTGCACAGATGCACTTTGTCTCCCTCCTCTACCACCCAGTCTAGACTCCTCTCTTAGCCTCAACCAGCACTCTGTCTGCTCTCCATAATTTTCATGGTGATGTCACTCGGGTCCTTATCCCTGAGATCTTATCACTATGCTCTTCTCTGATTGTAATTACTGCACTTTTCTATCTACACTCAATGTAGGGCAAAGGATTACCAAAAAGTACCCAAGTGAATCATTCAGATCAAAGCTGTGTTCCTTCATATTACCATGTGTAACAGCAGCGCTACCTTCCCCTCCTCATCAGCATCATTATTTCTACCAAAATTGAAATTTGTCTTCTTGTCTGCTATTCTCTGACACAAGAAGTACCAAATGCTGAGATGACAGCTTTAGCTTAATGGTTCAAGGGGACTTTGGGCTGTGTCCTTTGATGGAAATGCTTCCCTTTTGAGAACAAGAATCTCTAAAACTGACATGATAGGAAGCACAAATTTCCCAAATGGACCAATGGGAGCGATGGCGAATGGGGTCATTCCTGTTTCCTCCACACTTGGTTCCTTAACTACATATTTTACCAGTAGGGATATAGCACCATTAAAAAGTCTTTGATTCAAGGTATGTTGTCCTAGAGGGTGAAGCCCCATACCAGTAAAGTATTATTTTGGAGATATGTCTTCAGCTGAGCCTTCAACAGGCTGCCCCTCTATTCTCTCAGGCTGGCAACTCCTAGGTAATGTAGTATGCATTATGAGCAGTGGGGTTTATGGTCGTGGACCTCCTCCTTTGCTATCAAGTGTGTTTGTTGGTATGATACAGATGGATCCCTGCTTGGGAATCAAACATTCTATAAGCCCCAATAGTGGTGCTAGCCAAAGCCTTGGAGGCAAACAAGGCAAAGCACTCCTGTCTGGAATATGTGTCTATTCCTATAAAAATGAATCACAGCTCTTCCATGATACAAGGGCTCAAATGTAGTCAGATTGCCATCAAGTAGATATTGGTTTTCCCAAGGGATGGTGCTATATTTGTAGCTCAGCTTTGGTCTCTGCTGCTGGCAGTTGTCACTTCTGATGTGCTGTTAGGCTCATGCATAACTTGCATCCCTGCAATCACTGTTACTCATTTCATGCATCCATGTGTAGCATTGGAGTGAATGAGAACAGAAGCTCATTGATTTCAATAATTTTTGGTTGTCCAGTGTCTCTTCAATGGTAGATACTCCCTGGTGGGTTTTAATATGCAATACAAAGATCTTCACACTTTGTGTACATACCATATATTCATTCATGTCCTTCCCCTCCAGATTTCCTTGTTCCCAATCTTCTAATCTTTCTTCTTCCAGGGCCCAAACAAGACAACTAAGCCATTCATCACTGCTCATGTGTTTGTATATGTTTCATACATTAAACCACAAAGTAGGATACTAGATGTACTGCCTGAAACTCTACCCACTGAAGGGCTTTTTATCACCAACCTCTTTCAAAAACATGTCTGGATAGTATGTTCTATACTGTTGGGTACTATAGAGAACCACTGTCTATTTTCAGCTGAATCTCCTATAAACCACACAGAGGGCTTTCCCCCCTCTGTCAGCTGGTATAAAGGATGACTGATGATATCATAGATACAGAGTGAATGAGAGCTCCTGGGTCAATATAGGTAGAGAAAGTAGGTATGGCCTACATGCTCATCCATATTGCTTGTGCCCTTTGTCCTGTTTAGGTTTGATCCAGCTGAACATCTTCCATTCTATCATCATAGATGTACTCTACCTTATAATATAATGGGTCTGATGAAATCCAGCTTATAACATACAACTCTGTCCAAATAAACATTCAGTGTCCCCTGGAAAGATACTCTGTCTCTACTAGGAGGTGTTTTTCAAAAAATGTATAATTCTCTGCTTCAAACGGCGGATTCTTGCCCCCAAATCTTGTGGACATACTCTGTAGTTTCCCCTCCTTGAGACTTAGCATAAACTCCGCACAGTATATTTCTCCACCACTGACATCTCATACCACAGATCCTGCCAGGTCATATACTCAAGTGGCAGAGCACTCATACATCAGCCTGTATTTACTACAGGACTCTCTCTTGCCCTGGGCCTAACTCAAAGTTGACAGCCTTTGGCATCACTCAATGTCTAGGTCAGAGCTATGTTTACAGATGTGGGAAATGCTGTATTTATAACTTGAGAAGATCTACAAAGGTTTTCTTCTGTATGGTAGAAATTGCAAAATAAATAATTTGTTATTTACTTTGGAGGAAGTGCATGATGTGGAGGATGCAAAGAGTCCCTGAGTGTTTATTGGCTTTATTCTCCATTCTCTAGAGTACGTGAGTCCTTACAAAGTTCTCCAACCTGCTAGCCATTTCTTGCCATTTATTCTGTTTAGTATGATATGAAAAGACATTGGGCCAGCATAATGTTTTATAAGATGTTCATCTAGTCTATATTATGACAGCTGAGGGGAGAGTTGATGCAACAGTGGAACAAAATGGTAAATATTCTGTCCAGTCAAATAAATACAAACCATTTCTGTTCCTCTCTTTGGTTAGAAATGAAAAGTAATGCATCTGTCTGATCAATGGCCAAATACCATGTACTTGAAGCTAGTTTAATGCATTCTGGCAAAGATGCCACTTCAACCACAGTGGCTGCAACTGCTCAACTTGGTTGAGTTTGCAGTGATCCATTGTCATCCTCTATGACTCATCTGGTATTTGCAATGTCCAGAATGGTAAATTAAGTGGAGATACAGTGGAATTTACACAACTTAATTCTTTAAGGCTTTAAGAATGGCACTAATTTCTGCCATTGCTTTCAAGATATGAGTTTTTGTTCATACTAATTATTTTAATATTAAGATGTGAAGGATCAGGGAAAGTTTTCGAGGTTTTCACTTGGTTATGGCTACTACAATAGCTTTTACCTCATAGGCCAAGAATCCAATATAGTCCTTCGGCAGGGAGGGGCTTGGGTATGATAGGGGGTGTGCCAATTACCAAGTGTGTCTATTCTAGTTATACATTTTGACACTAAGGAAATAAACAACCAATTTTTTCAAGGACCCTTGGGACCCAGTATACGCTGGACCAGATCGCCATAATGTCTCCACTCTAACAGATAAGGAGGCATCATTATGTTTCTAGTGTCCAGGAATCAATGTAGATTTTCATCCAGCAGGCACCCCCTTTCCTCTGTACACAATGCCTTCACAGATGGGCATTAGGTGCCTTTGGGGGCATACCGAGAAAATTATTACTAGGTGCTTTGGGCCAGTACTGCACAGCATGTCTTCAGAGCCAGCCTTTGTTTCAGTAGATGAGTTCTGTATCTGAACACTGTCTCCAGTTCAGAAACCAGGTAAGAAATTGTGACATTTTATTTAATTAGCTACTCACAGTCTCCTAATCATCCAACCTCATTTCCTTTACACCAATTCAAGAACACTTGCTGACTTCCATCTATTTTGCTCCTAGGTATGTTATTTTCTCTTAACTATCTTAATAACTGTCTGTAAGTTAGGCTCCCTTTGTGTTCAACATCACTACTAATTATGATAACAGAGTCCACCTGACTTAAAATGGTTAAATGTTGCTATCTGGCTTTAATTCATTGTATTTATTTATTTATTTATTTATTTATTTATTTATTTATTTATAGGATTCTTTGATTCCCAGTGCTACTGTGGAGCCTAGATTTGCCTGTTGTCTGCCCAGGCCTTCTTAATAATGCTGCTTTCATTCTCATCAGTGTATTCTTTATTGCTCTGGCAAGTGGCATATCACTCAGGCCCCCCCGTGACATAGAGTCATCTAATAGAACTACATTGTATATCCTCTCTAACAACTCCACTTTTGTGAACTTTTACTTCCAATTTTTCACTGTTGACTAGGACAATTCTGGCATTTCTACCTCATTTGGTAGCTTTTTCCATGCTTCTAGGAGCTATCTTGGCAGAACATTCCTAGCATGTCCACAGTGCTTACAGTGTGCTAAATTATGTACCCTGGAAGAGGAAGAGTGATCTTATTAAGTTCTCCTAATCCAAATTTATGTTCTGCCATCTTTTGGTCTATTACCTTTATAGTACAGTCCTACATATACCTTTTCAGCTGCTCCCCGTCTATATTGTCTATGTCTTATTGTTCTTTCAGGAGATACAGTCCCTGGCCACCCCTAGAAGGTCTTGTTTCCCCCAACTCTGACTTTAGTTATTGGCTTAATGGCTAAGAAAATTATATTCTGAAGGCCATATGTTGTCTTACATGAGAGAGGCCTCTGAATGCTCTTCAAACAAAGAAGGAGTGCTAGCTTCTCACTTCTGTAGGTACAGAGAAACCTGGAAATGCAGATTGAAAGTCACATTCACCTCAGATGTTTCTATTCCATATTCGGAGTCTCATTCTCTTCCATCCAGGGCTCTTACCTTAGTAGGGCAGACCAGACTTCATTTAGAGTTTGCCTTTTAAAAATCTCAGTCCCTCTTTGACAAAACCCGTAATCAGCCTTTTTTTTTTTTTCTGACTTTCCACTGAAGGAAATGAGAGGCTCTTAACACATTACCAAAGAGTCCTCTGGCTTTCACCCTTGGGTTCTATTGCCAATTAATCACTCTCAGCTTTCATTTTCACTTTTCAGAGTGTAATCTTATCAATACCTACCCCATTGTACTGTCCTTACAATTACTATTTCTCAAATGCCTGTTACATGGCACCAATTAATGATTCAGTTCCCTTTCATAGGTATATCATTCCAGTTCACTGCCAGTAAACCTTTAAATAATTGCAGTTAGTGCCAAGGTCTATCCGTATTCCACACACCAACAGTTCCACATTCCAACTGGATGGTAGGTGATCTGGCTTCAAAATTCCATCTTGGCATCTGCCATCTTGGATCTTGCACCCAAATTTACACTTTGATACCTCTGGAAAGTAGATTTTGACATGAAGATTAGAATGCAGGATGTTTATTACAGAAGGGTCCTGGTTTCAACATCTGTGCAAGGGACAGAAGGAAAGAGGATTGACCCAAGGAGAGGTTGTGATGCAATCACAATGAAAGTATTTAACTGACCTCAATGGGAGATCTACAGTTTGGATGGACCTTTAGAGTTGGTCCAGGTTGAGGTGACAGGATCAACTCTTTATACCACTGTGTTAATTAGTCATTGGATATGGACAGTCCCTGGAAAGAGGTATAATAATAATATGATATCAACTGAAACAATTCCCAAGGAAATGTAACAGCTGAGGGTCATCTTCTGTCAGCCCTTCCAGAAGCTAGAAATAACTACTGTAGCCTGGGGATGGATTCTGGGCAGAACCATAAAACATATGCACCACACAAAAATTAAGTATTGTAAGAGTTATTGTGATTATTATTACTGTTTTTTTTAATAAAATAGTATGACTTTGGGATTCTTATTCATGAAGTATTTTGAAAAATTATATTTTTCCTCATAACATCTCTGGGGTGATCAGGTTGGTTATAATTATTTTTAATTTACAGATTTAAAAATTCTGAGGCTCAGAGAATTTAAAATAATTCCACTATTAGCAAAACTATTACCTACTTCATGTTGATGCTTTCACAAATATCAAACAGTTGATACTAGTATAATTCTCAAATAATTAAAAAAAATTATATGATTTGAAGTCATGAGTGCTTTCCACTCTCCCACTGAGGGTTTTTATATGGAGATTTATATTGAATAAGAAAAGATTCAGTATAAGAGTATAACATCAAACTTCCCCTCTAAAACACGTGAGTGAATTTTTAAAGCTTTTTGTTACAGCTCTGATCTTTTACACCAAGGAATAATTATAAGAATTGGCACTCAAGAAACAGGTCAATCAGTGAATAAGAAAAGGGATTATTTTTAAACTAAGAGTTCTTGACAGTTCTCGTGGGCTGGAGGGAAACATCTCTTCAAACTGTGAAATAAAATAAATACCTTCTCTGAGAGCTAAAAAAAAAAAAATCAATCCTTAAAGGATTAAAAAAGAATTAAGCAAATTCATCTTTTAAAGAAAGACTTGTACCTAGGCCGACAAATTTTAACTATAGCCAGACTGAAAATACAATTATATCTAAAGAAAAATAATATGCCATATGAAAGAAGTTCAGTTACCGATGGAAGAATAGAACAGGTAGTTTCAGTAGCAACGATGGCATTATCAAGCCAACATTGTTCCTAATAGCTTGTGTCCAGCCCAAGAACTGACTGCCCAGGCTCAGTGGGACACATCCTCAAAAGATGGAGATAGATGGATTAGGCCATGTACTCTTGAAATTATTAAACATCTTTATAAAAGTAAACCTTATGCTGATGTTGGTGTTATTGGGGTTAAAATTCTACTGCTAGTAATATTCTGCTAGTAAAATTCTACAAACTGTGCTCTTTGTGCCTCCCTTACCCACCTTCCCCAAATTATCAAGACAACATGCCTTTTTTGCATGGCAGCCAAAACATTTGGTAACATTCCCCAGCCACTGAAATTTTAGACTCCCAGTTTTTACTCTCAGTTTGTTCTTGGCACCTAGAGAGGAGGAGCAATAATTATCTTGAGACCCATATGGCAAGAGAAGGCCATTTGCTTTGCATGGACTGACAGATGGGCTTATTCCAGAAAGCTTCAATTTCCAGGAGGAATGACAAGCCAAAATCTGTCATTCTCTTCTGAGGTGGCCAGAATTGTTTTTCATAATGTCCAAACATCACAACAACTCTATGGTAGGAAGATCATGTGTTTACCACCAGAGTGGATGTAGGAAAAACCTGCAGAAAATCTCTCTCCAAAGGTTCTCTTTTCATTGCAGCCCTATCAATGATTCTCCCAATTAGAATCATAACTACAATATCCTAACTGGACAACCCCTACTCCAGCTCAGGCTCCAGTCACAGACAATGCTCTATTATCAGCCAAGCCCCAGTAAGGAGTACCCTACACAAGCTATTTCAGCATTATAGTGTACTTTACTGCTTTGTAGCTGTGGGCTAAGGAGTATCAGTGGATGTGCGATAGAGGCAACAGTTCTATTGGATGATGATTGGATGCCATACACAGTTCTTGGCTTTCTCAGCTACAACCTGACATAAGTTTCCTGAAGAATTCACCAGAATCCTCAGGCTATCCCAACATTCTTTACCAAAAGTGAAAAAGAGTGATACAATAAAATAAATGGCTCAGAAAAGGAAATATTTATTACTTTCTTTTTGCTGCCTCCTCTGTACATTTTAGTTTATCATTCTATTGTTTTGTTTTTATAAATTGTACATTTAATACTGTCTCTTCCCATTAGGTTGTGAGCTCCTCAAGGAGCTATGGAAATAAAGACAAACAAATGAAAATAAGCAAAGGTTATTCATTCAGAGCTTGTTATAACAAGGGAGTCAGCAACCATCACTTGTACTTGGTAGAAACTCAAATGGAGGCACGGGAGGTGGGAAAGTTTTATAATGCCAGAAATGGAAAGCTTCGGATATGCTCTGATTAACGGTTGTTGGCATTAGGAAGCAGGAGTTGAGCTAACTAGAAGTGGTGCATCTTATGTAATTGATTTGTGGAACATAATTGGCTTTCTGGTTGGTCTTGAGTTGAAAGCAGAGGGGAAAAAATAAGGAAAGTGGGAAGTCATTTGCCATGTTCTGGCCATTCTAGACCAATTGCTGCAGAGATTGCAAGTCAGAATTTTATTATCATATGTAGACTGATCATTGTCATTTTTACATCAGCCCCTCAGTATCCTGGTTTTATCATCATCTCTCTTGCAGAAAGTTGGTCATTTCAGTACAGGGTAGATGCCAAGATCTTTACTGCACAGGGACTGTTTCATTGTCTCCATCCTCAATAGTATCACAAAATCTTCTTGACCTTTTGTTGTTATATCATCATGACAATCATTGGAGTAGTGTGTGAAGAAACATGTAAAACTGGATAAAATATAACAAACCTGTATCATAATCACTATCACAAAAAATAGGAATAACAAATAGTCCCTGAAAGATGATTCAGAACCAGGAACTCCAGTTGTCTAAACAAGGTCAAAAGAATAAATCCTATATTCTACTAAGATCAGCCTTAGAGAGTCAAGTAGATTTTTCCTTAAGAAATTTCCTTAATCCTATTCTACCTTCCTTATATCCATTTCATTGTTCCAAGTACAGCAAGAAGTATAAGCAATGTCACAGATGCTTCACGGACTAGCCAACAAGAAACAGCAATACAAATGTGCATCACTATTCATGCCAAACACTTGAAATTGATCTGTTTTCCATCTAAGGCAGAGGTAGTATTGTTAATAATTTCTTTTTATAAAAAATGTTTATATATGTATTTTGAGAGAGTGTGAGAGCAAGCATGGGAGGTGCAGAGAGAGGGAGAGAGAGAGAATCCCAAGCAGGCTCCATGCTGTCAGTGCAGAACCTGATGTGGGATTCGAATCCACGAACCATGAGATCATGACCTAAGCCAAAACCAAGAGTCAGTCACCTAACTGGCTGAACCACCCAGATGCCCTGTTAATAACTTCTGAAAAAGTAAGTTTCTTAGAGTCTTTTCTGTTTGTCTGATTTCCATCATTGTGAATACTGCTTTGTTTGCATAGACAGTAATTCTTCCAGGTAGAGTGAATAATTTTGGGTGCCCTCATTTAGGAATTCACATCTGATTTATAAAATTATTAATGATATAGAAGTTCATTTTTATAAAATTATAATAAAAATACTTGTCTTCAGCCTTAGTGACATATACAATTAAGTTCTCTGTGTACAGAGAATTCTCAGCTTACTATTCCTAAGGTAAATGATGTGTTGGTGTGATACAAACAGGATTAGGGTCTTGGGTACAAAGAAAGTAGTATCCTGTAGGGATATATGGAAGTCCAAGGAAAAGGAAGTCATTTATGACACAAAGTTGGAACCAAGGCATTACATCAGCTGGGTTATATATTTGCATCTCTATTAGTCTTTTTCAGATGACAAGTATTTGGCCCCTTGCCCTTCAAATGTTGCTGAATTAAAAGTTAGAATTACCTAGGATCTGATTAAGAGATTATAGTAATTGGTTCTTTTTCTGGAAGAGAAGGACATTAGCAATGTCACAGGTTGATTTTTTTCTTAAGGTCATCCATTCATGTAGATGCAAGTGAAAATATGACCAGCTATAATTCCCTGTGGTCTCACTTGATGAGACTAGAATTGTCCAGAGGTTTTGATCATAGGGGTCTGATGATAGATGGCATAACTAGCAGTCAGTAAGATTGAGGGGAATGGATAGCATTTGGAATAATTTAAGAATGGCATTAGAGTGTGCTGTAACAATTGTCATTAGTAAGGAAGAAAGAAAAGGACCACAGACAGTAAAAAATCAGTGACCTTTAGAAATTGAGAGAAATAGTGAATATATACAAACACATCAAAAACAAAGAAAGAATTAGGTTGACATTTTGGTTTAATGTCTTGGCCAGAATCTGTTTACTCTTTGAGGTCATCTGCCTCTTCCAAATTTGTTGGGCTAGAGTCTGTGAAGATAGACTGTTGTAGAGAATTTCTGAGAATTCTTAGTTTAAGGTCCCCTATTCTTGTCCTACCCTTATGTTTCCAGTTGTGTGGAATCTGAAACACCTCTTTAGTTGCAAAATGTGAACCCAAAGATTGACTCCCTAGAGCTTCCCTGCTGTATTTGTTGTTTAGACTTCCTGATCAAGTTACTTCCAAGAAGGTTCAAAAGCAGTTTTTCTTTGATGTGTCTTTCAATATATGAAACCTCCTGGTTGAATACCATGAAGAATCTACCTAGGAAGATGTTGTTGGCAATAGATAATATATATAACACATGAGTCCCTTGCAATATTTTGTCTTACCTGCATGCAGCAAGAAGGAATTTAGTATTGAAGATAAAATCACTGAATGCATGA
Organism: Suricata suricatta; assembly: GCF_006229205.1. Lineage (NCBI taxonomy): Eukaryota > Metazoa > Chordata > Mammalia > Carnivora > Herpestidae > Suricata > Suricata suricatta. Next base: position 125,234,547 of record NC_043706.1, on the reverse strand, counting down.
GTCTTCTAGTTATCAATGTGTCCCTGAGGGTGTGGATCATGTGAAGAACTAGTGAGAATACCTTTGGACAAGGGAGCTCAAGGATTTCTGAAGATTCTTCTAATTTTAATTTAAAGAGCTTTTGGTTCTTTCAACCCTTCCAGAAGAGTATAGAGGATAAGGACAGTATACCTTTTGAGAAAGGGGTAGCATCTTACAGAGTTCTTTTTTTCCCCCATATAGTGTGTTCCTTTGTCACTGACATAAAAGTTGACATGTAGCAGGTTTAAAACAAAATCAAGCAGGTTTTTAACAGCTACTATAGTTTTTCAGCAAGGACATGCTTCAACCCAACCTGAAATTAGATATGCAGCAACTAAAACATATTCAAATCCCATAGAGGTAGACACTGGATAAAATGCTTTTGAGGGTGTTCAAAAGGCCCCTTGAGGCTTCTGGCCATGCCCTACCTTTATAATTTTTCCAGGATTATGTTATTGACAATTGATACAGGACCCAAAAATAACCTCAGCAATTTTTTCAAAATTTCTCCACCAATGCTGATTTAGGATAGTAACCAGATTGTACCATGATGAATACTATCAGGCCATTTTAGGAGCACCAAAGATTATCTGAGTGAAAAGTGCAACCAGATTTTTCTCATTTTTACCATACAAAATAGGATTTAGATATTAGTATTTTATAATGGTTTGTTTGAACTCCTTCATAGATTAATCTCTTCCAGGATTAGATAGGATCATAACCTTAATTATGGCTGCTTGTTTGCTACAATGATATGCTAGAGCATTTCTTTTATCTTCCACATTATGTCTTTTTGCATAGGCTGCATTCCTTATATAGACACCTCTCTAGGAAGTAGAAGTGCATCAAAATTTCCTCAACTTGTTTTTCATTTTTGATGGGGATTCTTGCCAAAGTGAGAGCAACCTTTTGCTTTCAAAGCATCCCAAATGTACTACTCCATAAACATATCTGCTACCTGAACATATGTTTGCTATCTGGTTTTGGTTAGTTGACAAGGTCTAGGAAGTAGTATAAGTTCTTTGTTTCAGCTGACTTTACCTGTAGTAGAGAACTATATATACACGTATGGTAGAAGAGTAATTCAGGAATAGTATAAAAGAAAACTTAAATTAGGGATAGCATACTGTATTCTGTTTGATAATTTTCAGTTTCAATTTTGAGGTATAATCTATCAATAATTAGGTCAGGGTTTTCTGTAGGAGTTTTCATAAATCTATCAGGGGACAGGGAAGTAAGACAATCATGAGTCTCCCTTTTTTCTGGTAGGAGTAAAAGAATAATAGGATTCAGGGTGTTACAACAGAGAATAGTGATGTGAAAGGGAGAGAGACAAAGGTTGGCTGGCCAAAAAGTGCTGTGTTCTCAGCCAGCACTGGTGTCTATACTGTATGAGGAACCATGAGGTCAAGCAGGGAGCCCAGCCAGCAGAGGCACTGACAGGATTGGCAGCAGCACCTCCCATGTCAAGAGTGAGGTTATGGTAAGCAATGGATTTTTGATGATTCCCATGAAGTTGAGTTACAACTCCAAAAGCTTGTCAAGATTGCTCATGCCCAAATAGACAAAAGAGCTTTTTGTAGTTTATGATGCCTAAGTACAGCTGTTGAAGAGCCCTCTTGGGGTTACAGAAGGCCCATTAATGTTTGAGCTCCCTGAAGAGAGTCTCTTAAGGCAGACTTAGCCCATTTTTAAAGAGATGTTGCAATTTCAATGAAATTTAGCATCCATTATCTACAATATCAGCCAAGTGTAGAAAATCTCTCAATAGTTATGTTTTGAAGCATCTAGGATAAGTTTAGGCTGTCTTTAGTCTATAAAGAGAGTGTTTTTTCTCTCATTATATAGATTATACATTAAATAATGAACTATTTTAGGAAAAATTGTAATTTGTTTTTTGAAATCGTATATCCTTTTTCTGCTAAGGTTGAGAGAAAGTAAATTGAATCCTTTTTACAGGTTTTCTTGTTTCAGAGAACTAAGGTAGGAGATCATCTACAGATTTTATCAGAAGTGAATTACAAGGGAAACTTATGTGTTGATTTAAAGAAAAACTATAGGGTGTGACTATCCAGGTATATTGTTGTCCTCCTTAAGTAAAGGCAGAAATATACGATGATTCTAGTGTAAAGACACCTGAAAAATGTTGAGTAAAGTTCCAATACAGTAAGGCAAGTGGCCTCAGGTAGAATTGATGACAGAATGGTATTCACATTAGGTACAACCAGGAAGTAAAGGATAACAATTCTGTTGATGGCCCTGAGGTCTGAACAAATAGATATCCTCATCTGTTTGGTTCCTTTTTTTTTTTTTACTGACAGGACAGGAAGTATATAGTATGTATGAAGGCTTATGTAGTACGAGAAGACCTTTGGTATAAGGCCTTCATCTACAAATTTGATCCTTTCCTCTGCTTCTAGCTTCAAGACATATTGGGGAAGTTTTGGTAATTGAGATCTACTGGAAATTTAGTAGGTTCTTCTTTTATTTTTTATATATGTCAGCTGAAATTTTAGCTCACAGAGATAGGAATAATAGGAAAATCTTTTTCTGGGCTATGTATCAAATATAATGGAGAAGGCAAAAGATATCCAGAAAAGAAACAACTTGATTATGAATAGAGGCATCCACCAAAACTTTAAGAAATAGTCCTTCTAGTATGCATTTAATATTATAATCTCATTTGCTGAATAAGTCTCTCCCTATTAAGTTTGCAGGGGTGCTATCACAGGATAGGGAAGGAATGTTTTTCAATCAAGGGCCCAAGTTAAATGTTACAGTTAAAGGCTAGGAGACAGGAAATATCTGTGACTATTTGAAATACCTACCACCTGAGTGATATGGTTGGTTACTAAAGGAGGTTGAGAAAATACAGCAAAGTTTAATGAAGGAACAGTAATATCTATATCTACCAGGAGTTGATGAGGTTGGCCATGTATATTTATATTTAGTTCACCTTGAATGTTTAAAGATAAGGCAGGATATTGGGCTCTTTTCCTTTATTGAAGAATCCTTCAATCATCTAAATTAAAGGATTTTTCTTTACCTTGTTTTATTTTGGTTTCTGTTTTCATTTTGTAAGCTGGAACTGCCTTCTTTTCCAATGTCATTTTTGTTTACACATATCTACAAGTGTCCTTGTCAGTAGGTGGATACTTAGGGAGTAGGCCACCTATTTGTTCTATAGAGCCTCAAGATTATTTGGGGTTCCATCTCATTTTTGTTTTAAAACCCTTTGAAAGTGTTGTCAAGTATAATTTAGGTAAAGAGACTACTTCCCATTCCAATTTCAGTTTTTGAATTAGATCTCCAATTTCTTGGATGGGGAGAATATGCATGGGAAATGAGTCTAACCTTTCATTGCATGAATTTTGTCAAATTGTTCATTAGTTTTGACCAAAGTACCTTGTTATTAAGCAAGTTTTGATGAGAATTTTATTTGGAGGCCCTGTCACGAATCAAACACTGTTGCCCACTGGGCCTGAGACATACTACATTCTTTCTTTCTAAGGCATCTCTCAAATGAACAATTCTGTTCCAGTCAAATGTTCCCCAGGTGGCCACTGAAAGCCAAATCATCCTCAGTGAAGTTATGTCATCAGAGAGAGATGCATAAGAACTAAGAGAGCATACATAAAAAGCAGGAATCTTTCCAAGAAAAAGAAATCATTTAGACTTAGACAATCCCATGAGAGCTAGCAATGGTTGCTCAAAAATTATGATTATGCACCTCATGCCTTGAACCCCAACTAATTTTTGAATGTCTCTAAACATAGACCTAACAATTTTCACTCCTCAACAGGCCAAAAACTCTCAGACTCTCAAGTCAAGCACTCAGATCAAAAATTAAAGATTGAGGGACTACCTTATCTGGTTGTATTTTTGACATACAACAATGTTTTCCCAAATAGGTGTTGGCAGGGTGAGAAAACCTCCACTCACCATCAGTGAAGCTGGCTTTTGAATAATAGGCTTATAGGGTCTATTCCAATGTTCTATCTAGTATTTCTCATTCTGATTACAAACATATAAACCTTTGTAGACATATAACACAAAGTAGAAGCACAAAAGAGCAAAAAGGGATAAAAATGAATGGCCTAATTCCACCAAGGATGCCAAAAAATGTAGGAACCAATAACAAAGCCCAGGTACCAACGTGGGACTAAATAGCCAAGGAACTCAGTGAAAAATGGTCCTAGTTCAGACCTATGCTGACTTAACCACAGTGGCACAGGTTCAATAAGCCTCAAGTAGCATAGCACAAGGGCCTCCATAAGATCACACCTGGTCAAAGTCTGGGGTCCACAATTTATGGGTAATGCAAAGTGGATCTTAGTAGAACTTTTAGGAAAACTGTGGATATAAACAAAGACCATCCAAATGAGAACAAATAGGCTGCTTATTGAGAGCTTACTATAGCAAAGTAGTCAATCACCATCACTCGTACTTGGCAGAGACTCAAAGGCAGGAAAGTAGTGGAAAAGTTTATAATGCAAAAAAGGAAGCTTCCAGGTATAGTGGACTGAAGGTTTGCTGACAGAGGGGAGCAGGAGTAGGCTAACTAAAAGCAAGGTGTCTTACGTAATTGGTTTGGGGAGTATAGTTGGCTTTCTCTTGATGGTTCTGAGTTGGAAGCCATGACAAAAATAGGAAAGCTGTCATTCACTGACCAAGTCCTGACCATTCTTGGATGACTACTGCAAAGGTGGTGGTTTGACTTTCTAGGCCAGTTGATGTAGAGATCTGTAGGTCAGAGTCTTATTATCATATATGGTCTTTCCATTGCCTGTTTATATATTTAGTCTCTTAGGGAAATACTATGTCTTGTTTGAATTTTTCTTACTTGGTTCTAGCTCCAATCCTGAAAAAAACAGGAGCTCAATAAATATTTGAGAAGAAGAAATATTTTGCCTTTCCTGGTAGAGAAGAAGAGAAATATATTTAATTTCTACAAAATTTATTTGGGTTAATGGTGAGGGGCAGGGAGCTTTCCTTACACCTGCTGCTTTTCAGGGGGTGGGGAGGGGGTGGAATAAAAGGCCCAAACAACAGTGAACTCTGACTAGGTACGGTTAGCTAAGAGAGCTATTGATGTAAGAAGAAATGTAATGACGTCTCTCTACAAGGTCTTAGGAATCATGTCTTCCAGTGGCATTGCTTAGCTGTGGCTCATGGAAACAGCAGCAGAAAACATCAATATAGTGTGCAGCAGTCCAAAAAGATGTCATTTATAACAAAGTGACCTGGCACCATATGAAAATGAAAAGAATCATAATAACTGGCAAAAAATATTACCATCCAAGGTAAGAGGGATGGTCTTGAAGGTGGTGTCTTGTGAGACCACCTGTGGAAGTGTCTTTTCAATCATTTACTCCTGAAGAGTGAGTACTGTCAGAAAAGTGACCATTTACTTCCAGATGAAGCCTTATATTGCTCCTGTATGTACCAGAAGTAGACAAAAATGTTACAAGACATTAGTCCAATTTTTGAGCTTTGCACATAAACCTGCACACATATACAATCCCCCAACATACATACACATGAGAGACAGAGAATTTTAAAAGGTTTCAAAATTATCTGAAAAAAATTAGTAATGGGCTCTTTAAAAAGAAATTAAATCAATGCCTTAGGTATTTGTAAGAAGCCAAGTTAAGAAGTTGGAAGTTAGCCAAAGGAGATTAGCAAAGAAATAAATTGTATGTTAATTTCAAATTAACATTTCCACCAGTTCCAGGCTTCAAAGGGCAAGGATCTTAGAAAAAGGAAGTAGTCAGAAGAGGAAATTATTCATACTAATTGGAAAAGGACAGTCTTGAGGGATTCACACTAGCACAGCAGATTCTTGGGATTGTTGTAATCTGTCCCCTGTTCTTAGCAGAGCTGTGTGGAGCAAAAAGCCATATAGTTTTCCTGGGCAAAAAAAACTGGAAAGCCGGGGAGCACGTCAAGGGCACTAAGATATATTAGGTTTCATTCAGACCCAAACAAAAGCCAAGGAAGTTTTAATACCTACATAGCCAAGAGCTCTTTCAAGGTGTTGGAGTTATAGAGATAACTATGAAAGTTTTAAAATACATGTGGGGTAAGAGAGGGAAAAAAAAGAGACTTCTGTAATAAAAGAGATTAACAAGAGAAAAACAAACAAGTTTCTTGACATGTAAACATGTACATGTGGGAGATACCCAGGGAAAACTGAGTAACTCAAAGTAATGGCTCAAAACTCCAGCTTACAGAACATCTTCCACAAAGAATAATAAATTTGTGGAGAAATGACAGGAGAAAGGAAGACACTTTTTAGCTTTGAACAGTGGCAAACTATGGAAAAGTAAATATATAATACAAAACCAATGATAGAAGACTAGTTAGTAAAATTTGTTATATAGAGTTTTATGCTGCTTCCAAGCTGATAGGGTTTCAAATTGTTTCCAGTAATTAACTTTTGCCTTTCCTGGTAGAGAAAAAGAGAAATATATTTAATTTCTTCAAAATATATTTGGGTTAATGGTGAGGGGCAGGGAGCTTTCCTTACACCTGCTGCTTTTCAACTGCATTCAGCTCAAAATATTTCTTATGCTAAAAGTGGCATATTTGGGGGTGGCATATTCTGCTACCTTTCTTAGGTAAATGATTCTTTTTTGTGTGTTTATTTATCTTGGGGAGAGAGAGAGAGAGCAGCCATATATATGTATGAAAAGGGGAGGGGCAGAGAGAGAGAGAGAGAGAGGGAGAGAGGGAATTCCAAGCAGCCTCCATACTGTCAGTGTGGAACCCAATACAGAGGTCCATGAACTGTGAGATCATGATCTGAGCTAAAATCAAGAATCAGATGCTTAACAGACTGAGCCACCCAGGAATCCAGTAAAGGATTCTTTATCCTGGGTTAAATGGTAACCCCCAAAATCCATGTCATTTGAAAATGACCTTGTGTGGAAATAGGTTCTTTGAAGATATAATTGAGTTAAGATGAGGTCATACTGGATAAGGGTGTGCATTAATCCAATGACTGCTATTCTTTTAAGAAGAGAAAATATGACACATGTAGCAAAAGCCACATAAAGACAAAGGCAGATATTTTCATGATGTAAGCCAAGGAATACCAAGGATTGACAGCAAGTACCAGAAGCCAGGATTATAAAAGGGGGGGCTCTCCTCTGGAGCCCTCTGAAAGAGTATGGCTCTATAAACAGCTTCATTTCAGACATTTAGACTCAAGAGCTATGTGGATATAAATTTCTGTTGTTTTAAGCCATATAGTTTGTGATAACTTACTATAGCAACCCTAGGAAACTAATATAGGCCAGAGAAGACTATTAAATAAAAATTCAAAACTGGATAGCAAGCAAGTCAATTCAATAGCTATTTACTTACTATGCCCTAAATTGGGGCTGCAGAAAATACAAAGATACTTATGACCAGATCCTGGTTTTAAAAAGCCTTAGAATTAAGTAGGTTCATAAGATAGAGTAAGAATAAAATTATCTTATGATAATCAATAGACATTTTTCACCCATCAGGTTGGGCAAAACTTTACTGATAATATACAGTACGGATGGGTACATGTGGCAATCGGTAAAAGCAGGGTAATGTAAATTTGTACACCTGATTTTAAGAACAACTTGGCAATAGCTTTTAAATTTTCTAATCTATCTTCAGAAATTTTTCCTACAAACAGTGCTCATCTGAGTGGACAAAGATATTTTCATTTATTGTCCATGTGGTTCTCATTGTGTTGGTACTAGGATGACTATAATAAAAAAATATTGTCTTTAATATCATGGGCACTTATATACTAATAGGAGAGATGAACAAACCACAAATGAACAAATATTAAACAAAGGGCTGAAAGATAAATGTAAAAAAACTTTATTTGTACTTGTGAGGATTTAGAGACGACCTGAACAGCCCTAGAAGAATAATTGTAAAAACCATGCGGATCCACATATGAAATAGTGCTACAAAAAAGAATGAGGGAAACTTCCGGTTGTGGATTGAGTTATATCTCCTGAACAGATCTGTTGAGGTCCTAACCCCTAGTATTTGGAAACATGACCTTATTTGGAAGTAACGTCTTTGAGGATGTAATTAAGACAGAAGTTAAGGTAAGGTCATATTGGAGTAGGGAGCATTTTGAGTTGGGTGGGGGAAAACTTCTTCCAGGTCCTTCTAATCCACTATTGCTAACAAGATGGCACTGTAAGCAGGGCAGAAAGGCTGAAGTCAGAGGCAGTGAGCTGTGTAATAAGCACCCAGAAAAGCCTTTGCTCATGAGCACGCTCCAATTGGCCTACTGCCACAGACTCAAAATTCTCTCATGTCTACACAACCCTGTCAGGTTAGCAACATTGGTCTCAGAATGACACCAGAGGACAGACATTGTGGGCACTGATCAGTGAGCTGTTTTATGAAATGACATCTAATCCATTGCAGAGAAAAAGAAGACTTGAGTACAAAAAAGATACAGTATATAGATCAGCTGGTTTCTGGAGCAGCTCTGTAGAGAAAAGTAAACTTTCTGAACTACTTTTTCTCCCCCTTCCCTCAGGATTCCTTTCTCTTTTGTAATTAAGAAGTCAACGTGAAGCAGCAGGAAGAGAAATGGTTGGTGGGGAGATAATGACTAATAGCATCTTCAGTGCTGCACTTTTACCTGTAACAAACCTGTCATTAGTGAAGCCTTTCTTGCTAGTCCTCCAAACACGAGGAAAATAATTACGGTAATGGAAAGCATTTAACAACCATTTCGTGAATGAAAAGGAATGGCTCTTCTTTCCCCCAATACCTTCCCAAATTAGTAGTCTATCCCCTGGGGTTGGAAACTGACTTCCAATTTTTCCAAAATAATCAAATGAGAACAATTCTATCTGGTTTTAACCCCTGAATTTTATATTATTTTCATTTATAAAGCCTGGAGCTGACTGAGGTTAATTCCTCACGTGGCTTCCACATCCTTCTGTGTAGCTCTCTTTCCAACATGGTGTGGGTTTGGGATATGTTAAAAAAAAAAATTGCACTGAATGGAGTTAAATAGTCCAGGAAGACTGTATTCAAAATTACCACAACAGGGTTCAAGACTATTACGACAGGAGAGAAAGATTCAACGCAATCTTGAATACAACCAGGAGCAGATGGGGAGTCCTAGCCAAGGGGCAGGGTAAGGGAATGAGTGGGAAATGATTAAGAGGAATTTAGTTTGGTTTCAAGAGTAGAGAGAGTCCTCCTAAACTGGCTTGACGAGATTCTTCCTGAACTGGGGGGCCTAGTCCAGAGGGGGGCTCATGGGGCCTTGACTAAAGTTTGATCAAGTAGTGAGCGCCCTTGCCAGGTGATACGCCTGGGTAGCCTTCACGCTAACACAGGTGTGTTAGGCCAAGGTCTGAGAAATGAGCCAGATTTCCCCATGTCTGTTTATATTTGTTTTATTTACTTTTGGTTTATTTGCCAACTGTTCAAAAGTCTATTTTGCCAACTGTTCATAATTTAGGAATCACTGAAATCAGTTTTATTAATTAGTATTTGTGAATATAGAGAAAAATTACACCTGAAATAACTGCTTATATCAATAAAAACAAAACCATTAACAACAAGAGCTTCGTGGTAAGGCTGCTTTGTTTCTTGTTGTTCAATGGCTGTGACGCACAGAGGAGGAAAGAAAGACACGTGGTGCCCGGTAGGCACTGCCTCCGTGAAGCTCCCAACTCCCTTCAGGAAAGCCTCAGACTCCTCGTTTGACTTGCTCGAGGTCAAGTGTAGAAGCCAGGATTTGCAGCCAGATCCGTCCGACTCCAAAACAAGATTCTTACATTATACCAGCACTTCTCAAACACCAGCCTTTGGACTTGGGCCGGCTCAGAATTAAGTTATATGCTGTCAGAGACAAAGTGAAAAAATATAAGGACAATGTAGTGAGTTTTTAATAAAACAAAATGAAATCACTTTAAAGCACTGTTTTTTTTTTTCTCTCTCAGATTATGGCCCACTTCTGCTGTTAAAAATGTCCTTTTATTACAAAATGATAATGGTTATAGGGTTAATTATTTGTCTTTGGTTTCTTTAGTATCATTACTGGATAAAATTTAACAGTTGGCCAGGCTGTACTGGTACCTGAATGTTTTGACATATTGGTCCCTTATGGAAATCCAGAGCCTGGGAACCAGGACTGCAGGAAAGGTGATTTTCCCCTGGAGCATAGAGAAAGAGGTCAGCTTTGCACCTTTACTCAGTTATTCCCCCATTTATTCCATATTCACATCTACCTCTGAATTTTGGAAAGAGGTCACTCCAACATAAAGAAAAGTTACCATCTGGGGCGCCTGGGTGGCTTGGTCAGTTAAGCCTCCGACTTCGGCTCAGGTCATGATCTCACTTTCATGGGTTCAAGCCCTGGGTCAGGCTCTGTGCTGACAGCTCAGAGCTTGGAGCCTGTTTCAGATTCTGTGTCTCCCTCTCTCTCTGCCCCTCTCCCTCTCATTCTCTGTCTCAAAAATAAGTAAGACATTAAAAAAATTAAATAATAAAAAGAAAAGTTACCATCTCTAATTGTGACCAAGCCATCAAGAAATCAAAGACAGACATCAAAAAAATATGTCTTAAGGGAGTAAAGAATAAATACTAAGAAGTAGACAAAAAACCACTATTGGAAAGTCCGATGGCAGGAAGAGAAGCCACAGAATTTTGGTCAGACTGAGAAGAAATTTGTACACTACAGCTCCTGCAGAAAAGACAAGGAGAACCCTTGTCCTCTGTGGGTTCCATCGTGTCTTATACCCTCCAGCATTTTCCCCGCTGAAGGGATACTTCTTTCACTTGTGAAGGTCCACCTTCTTTAGTGATCAGGCAGCAAAAACAAAGCCAGATAAGCATTTCTGTATGTGTAGAAAGGTCTTACTTCTCAGGTTTCTCATGGGCTGCTTCTACATGGTACCAGATTTCTCTGGCATAACAGGAAGTGCTGTTTTTCTCTTTTGCCCACATGCTTACTTGAAATAATAGGGTGGGGGGGTGGGTGAAGCTGGTGAAAATGTCCTGTTTCCTATCTAACCCAAAGGAGGCAGTATAATGTCACGTTTAAGAGCATTGCAGTCAATAAAATTGGGTGTGTAATGGCCCACATTCGGGATGTAACTCAGGGCAGCTCTCTAAACCCTTGGTGTCTCTGTTTCCTCTCTTGCAAAATGTGAATAGTAATGCTCCCCACTTAAAGGAGCTGCTGGGCAGATTACGTTCGGTACACATGGACCTCCACATACACTCAATAGGCAGTTATTATTGTGTGCATTATATTTACTGCAAAATAGCTGAGTATCTCTCAAATCAGAATAAATGACAAGAACATATCACTAATGAGAACCTACTGACTAAACTTGAAGTAAAAAATGAAAAATTAGTGTTCACTTATATCAGCAACGTAATAAGGGCCTAAGTGGTGTTTCTAGCTGTTGCTATGATTCTCCCACGGGGTGACAGTTACAGAGGACTAGAAATGACCCCCACACACCCTCCCATTCCTCCTTGCTTCAGAGATCCAACGTCTAACACAGGCCCCAGGGTTTCCACATCAGAGTAGGGGAGAGTGGATGCTGTTGGCAGTCTGCCCCATGAGCCCCAAGGATGTTGGGCAACTCTAGGCAGTGACAAGCACTGTCCAAAGGTCGGTAACCCTGTGTTTAGATTGATTCTGACTCTGAGAGAGGGAATATTACAATAAGATGAGGGCCATGGCATAGGTATTTTTCCTGAGGCTGGTCAGCTACTTAACATCTTGTCCTAAGTTTTAGCTGGATTTTTTTTTTTTTTTTGAGGAGATCCATTTTATAAAATGCTTTCAAATTCTGGATAACTCTCCCACGTTTATTCCTAGTTATCCTTTCTCATAACTTCTGGAATATCACATATGTAGCCTTTATTTCTTTTTAAGACATCAGCTGAGTTTATTTGAAGCCAAGTTTTCTTATTAAATGTATTCTTTCATTATAAAGTTGATAATCCTATTAGTGTTAAGAGATTTCTGAAAGAAAGTTGGATTACTACTGGAGGTCATCTAAAGCTAGATTCCTGAGGTCAGAGGTGAGCAAACTATGGCCAGCTGGCCAAATGGGCCTGCATCCTGATTTTGTAAATATACATTTATTGGAACAGCCACACCATTTATTTACATGTTCTCTGTAGCTGTTTTCACACTACAAGGGCAGAAATAAATAGTTGGGATAGAGAATGTATTGCTTCCAAAGCTGAAATATTTCCTACCTGAACTTTCAGAGAAAAACTTACTGTTTCTCTACCTTTTGGAGTCAGACCACTATGAGAAATGTTGGTCATCTCAGAAAACTTAGTTGGCTACCATCATGATAATCCTATAGTCAGTTTTGTCCAAAATCTTCCACCAAGATAGCAACATGTATAAAGGAGATCAGACACTTAAAAATATTTTTTATTTTAATGGTTCAAAATGAGACCAAAATTACTATCTTCCAATGGGAATCACCTATGATCTTCTACATTAAGCATCTGTTCCAAGAAACAACCTCCAGTTAATTAGAGTTGACACCTGAAAAGCCATCTTGGGGGTAATTTTGGTGGGAAAATATGATATGACATTCGTCAGTCTAGATTAAATTTACTGCCTGGAATAAAAAAATCCAAATTTGAAAACCTTTGGAAGAAAATTTAAATAATCTAGTTTAAAATAGTAAATAAGCTTTTTATCCCCTTTTCCTCACAAGTAGTCAATTGTACATTAAGCGGATTCAACAGCAATAACTTTTCTTTTAATAACTCTTTTTTGAATGTTTATTTATTTTGAAAGAGACAAAGAGAGTGAGCATGTTAGCTAGGGAGGGGCAGAGAGAGAGAGGGAGAGGGAAAATCCCAAGCAGGCTCCCCCCTCGGCGAACGACCATGAGATCATGGCCTAAGCCAATCAAGAGTCAGACACTTAACTGACTGAGCCACCCAGGCGCCCCTCAACAGCAATATTTCTAAGCCAAATCTGAAACCAAATAATAAGGACTTGGTATTAATTTACAGTCATAAAAGAAAGAAATTCTTGATGGTTTGCTCCATTTGCTGAATAAGAGGCAAAATTCGGGAAAATGAAAACACAAGATAGAATGCCAGAGAAGCTACTTCTGGCTTCTCATGCAAAGACTTGTTTTTCAAAGAGATGCAAAGACTTTCTTCTTAAATTTTAAAGTAAGTAAGATACACTTCTTTTAAGGAATCAGAGAATATAATGTTTTACTAAAAACAAATCCTTCTAAAATGTTTTTTTTTTGGTTTGTTTTTTTGTTTGGGTTTCTTTTACTGATTTCATACCCTTTCTGTGTGTAGGTTATGTATAGTCAGGCCACATATGCTCTGAATGATGTTTAGCTTTCACTGACTTCCCTTAATTCAGTCATCAATAAAATTTGCAACCCAGTTAAAATTGTCACATCCCTTGCGAAAAGCAATTTGGAAAAACATTTTATGAGACACAGAACGTTCACAGCCTTTGACCCAGTTATTCCACTGCTGGGAATATATCTTAAAGAAATAACTCAGAGGAAGGGAAAAAAACCCTCTTATTAACTAAAGAATTATTTTTAATGACAAAAAAACCCTTTACATCCAAAAATAAGAGAATAATTAAATGAATTATGATATATCAACTAGAAGAACTATTATATAGCCATTAAAATAATTATGCAAGCTATGTAACAACACAGAAAGTATTTATGGCATAATGTTAAGGCAGAAAAGTAGACAGCAAAATTATATCTGCATTGTCATTACAATGTGCAAAACAAGGTCTGCATACAATCTAGAACTCTTAGAAACTCAAAAATGATTTTTTTTATGAATTAAAATATAGGATTACTTAGTATGCTGAGATGGAGGTTGTATTTTTTTCTTTAATAAGTGTTTATTTTTATTGTGTTATTTATAAGCTTAAAAATGGAGAACATTTCATTTTCCCCCATTTCCTTTACCACTTAAGATAATTTAGGAATTTATCATTCATGGTCTAGTTACGAAGAAGAGAAACCATTCCAACCAAATTAAGCAGAATGGCATTTATTACAGGATCAAGGCATGGTTAAAGAAATAGACTAAGCTGAGTTTCCAGGGGTAATTCTCAAGGCTATACCATAGAAGGGGAGTCCCCAAAAAGCTGCTTCTCCTGCCACGACCAGGAAGCAGATTGCAAAATGGGAAAGCTCTGCTTACATCTGTTAGCTCCAGGACAACATTGCCTGTGTATGATCTGTCCCAGTAAGATGGAGATCATGCCTTCTTTCTCTTACTGTGTAAGCCAGTCTGAATTTTAGTCTGGGGTAAGTGCATCTGATTGACAGTACCTAAATCATATGCACAATGATTTATAGCTTCCATGGTGTAGTGAGCCACTAAAAAGAGGTTGAACTAGAGAGTGAATAAGCCCATCTCTAATATCAGCCCCGCAGGATTCTCAGATAAAATATAAGACACACAGTCAAGTTAGAATTTCAGATAAATAAGAAATAATTCTTACTATAAGTATTTCTCAAATATTACAAGGGACATACTTATACTAAAATTATTATTCATTGCTTACCTGAAATTCAGACATAAATAGGCATCCCATATTTTTAATTGCCAAATATGGCAACTCTATTGGATTCTATAAATCCAATAGAAATTGAATTTATTTCCAATTCATACAAAGCTTTGATGATATTTATTCTCAGGTGAAAATTCTTGCAATAGAGGTACCCCAAATACTTAATAAAAGCATTTTCTTTTTTAAAGCAATGAA
>NC_043706.1:125145488-125219653 GCF_006229205.1 Suricata suricatta | reverse complement strand
TATTTACTTAACAGGCAAGAAGTCAAGTTAGAACAGAGTCAGAGTTAGGATCCAGGGCTCCCAGATATAACCCTTCTAATCAGGAGCCTCAAAAAAGATTTCAGTTGTGATTCAGATTCAAACTTAAAGTTGTTACCACAAACACATGGAGTTCTGATTAACCTCTTATAATCTTGAGTGCAAGAGAAAGCATGAATTGTTACTCAACAACTGTGGTAGAAAAATCTCTGGGCCAGGGTTGGCCTGGATTCTAACTCTCAATGTGTCACTACTCTACTTGGTAAGCTTACATATGCATGTGATAATTCCTCTGAATCACTGTTCCCTTATCCCTAAAATGAAGTAATTAGTATGTTTCCTGTTTCCTGTACCAATTTGCTATAGGAATCAAGTAATTTCACATCCGAAAATTTTCCTGAAATATAAGAAATGCCATGTAAGAAGCTTCGCACACTTATGATTGAAAATTTCCAAAGTTTAAAATATTCAATATTTTAACCTTTGTCCATCTCTGGGGGGCTTATCATATGCAATATTTTCAATTCTTGCTTATTTTACTTTTGAGTAGAGTAGATTTCAGTAGTGACAGAAGCCTTCAAATAGGAACAGAATAAAGAAGATAAATATTTATTTCTTGCTCATGTAAATGAAGTTAGTGGTCTGTGGAACTCAATCATCGTTAGAGATTCTGGTTTCTTCTTTTGGTCCTCTGTTATTATCATTGTAAAAATTCCACCTCATTTCTCAGAATGGCTGGTCAACCTTCAGCCACTGCATCACGTCAGCCCTCAGGAGGGGTGGTTTTAAAGAGGGCATACACCTTCCCTTTGAGTTGAGCATGCTTCCTGGAATGTAAACATCATTCTCACCTATACTCAGTTGCCATAACTTCATCAAGTGGCTTCATCTGATTATAAAATTAGAGAAATCAAGTTGGAATTTAAGATGCCCTGTACTTATCTACAATACAATAGCTCTCTTGTTAGGGCAGTCAATGTTCTCTGTCACAGTAGGTAAAAAAAACAAATACTTTCCCACAGGAATTAGAAGGAGTCTTGGTTTGGGCTGCTATAACAAAGTACTATAGACTGGGTCACTTATCAAAGTCAGAAATTTATTCCTCACAGTTCTGGAGGCTGGAAGTCCAAGATCAGACTGCCATCTTGGCCAGGATCTGGTAAGAGTCTCCTTTCAGGTTGCAGATTGTCTTCTTGTATTCTCCCATGGTAGAAAAATATTGAAAAAGTTCGCTGGGGTCCCTTTTATAAAGGCACTAATTCCATTAATGAGGGCTCCACCCTCACGATCTAATTACTTTTCAAGGGTCTCACTTCCTAAAAGCATCACATTGAAAGTTAAGATTTCTGGGGCACCTGGGTGGCTCAGTCGATTAAGCGTCTGGCTTCAGCTTAGGTCATGATCTCACAGTTTGTGGATTCAAGCCCCACATCGGACTCTGCGCTGACAATTGGCTCAGAGCCTGGAGCCTGCTTCAGATTCTGTATCTCCCTATATCTCTCTCTCTCTCTCTTTCTCTCCCTTGCTTGCGCTATCTCTCTCTGTCTCTCAAAAATAAATAAAAAACATTTAAAAAATTAAAAAAAAAAGAAAGTTAAGATTTCTGCATCTCAGGAGCCACATTGGTGGCTTATTCAGTTAAGCATCTGACTTCTTGTTTCAGCTCAGATCATCTCATAGGTTTTGAGATCAAGCCCTGCAGTGGGCTCTGCACTGACAGCATGGAGCTACCTGGGTTACTGTCTCTCTGCCCCTTTCCTGCTCTCACGCATGCGCATGCCCTCTCTCTCAAAATGGATAAACATTAAAGAAAAAAACGATTTTCTGCATCTGAATTTTGGAGGGGACACAAACTTTCAGTCCATTGCAGAGAGTACTTCTGTCAACAATTAGAATCGTTCCTAAAAATGCAGACTGGAAAACTCAAACTAAGTTGCTTTTATCATATACTTAAATCAGTCTAGCTAGATTATAAACTCCATAACAATAATACACCAACAAAACAATAATGCAACAATAGCACAGTGTCTGCCATGTATCTGATTATTTATAAATATCTGAAGAATGAGTAGGAAAAAATAGGTATTAGAGGATAGGAGAGATGAATCACAAATTTTATCTTACAGAATCAAGGGTTCCAACAATGAACTTATTCTGATATTGAAAACTGAAATAGAAAAAAGCAACTTGCAAACCTATCTTCTGACTTATGAAACACATTAAACCATACCAAACCATGACGTGCAAGCAAATTCTCTAACCTCCAGTTTCCCACCTTATTCAGACCCATATGTCCCAAGATAAAGCCACAGATAAACTGATCTGCCTGGATTTGTAAGACTTCTGATTCTTTGAAAACTTGCTCATTTACAAATACTAACCCGTTCTTGAGAAGCCCAGCCTGTGATCGACTCCAACCTGCAAGTAGTTTTTGCTAACTCACTTTCTTTGGAAACACTACAGTTATCTTGATGTGTACCATTAATAACACGAATAAATTTAACTTGTATTGATGCCCATGTGTTACTAGTGTTCTTTTTGGTTTGTAGCAATAGATCATGTTATATTATGTGTCATTGCATACTGTTAATGACTGCTTTCACAGATTTTTCTTGAGTAGTAGACATGTCCTCATGTTGTATATTGGACAACTCAAATCCTTTCTGGAACAAGATAATATATAAATACGAATAATCAGTATGAGAGTTAGAAAAGTTTTTCCCCAACATAAATTATGTATATTACATGTTCTTTAAATTGTCCCTAACAAAAGAGAAAAGAAATAAGCTGAGACATGGTATCTGTTCAAATAGACAAGGTCAAGAAAGAGAGCCGATACAAGGAAAAAATATTTTGGAATCACTAATCTAGTCAATAAATATCAGTACTAAAAAACAGAAATCAGGTAAATTTTATCTTATTTAAAAGTATTGCACTTCAGTGCATTTGGTATTTCTACAAGGCTTAAGGTCTTATAACTACACAGCAATTGGCACCAGGTTTGGATTCAGAAAATATTAGTGTACAATTGAATTTTGCTTCTTATAGTATGTGGCTCAGGGCATATACTATCTGAGTTTTAATTATGTCATTTGTAAAGTAAAGATATAATATTGCATTTAACTTTGGATATTCAACCATATGGCTCACTTTTGCATAATTACAAAATACCGTAAAGTTATAATTTATATCTGTGCGCTTTATTATATATAATCATACTTCATACATTGTGTACTGGTGATATTCATATTAGCATGCATGATTGTATACACAAAATTATGTTTATTATACTTTCTGAGCAATTCAAACAATTTTTCTCATATAGTTCTGACTACACACAGTATTCGCTTGATGGGCTGATTCTAGAAATGAATCATCAAGTAATTTTTTATTCCACTGCAATACCTGAAACACAGATGGGTTGTTAGAAAGAGGAAAAGGAAAAAAAATGGCAAAACTATTTTGCCACAGCTAGTTCTTCATTTTGTTGACCAAATCTGATTTTTTATTTCTGAAACCTAAGAGGGGCATATTTTGATGATCTAGACAGTAATAGAGTAATCTATTGTATAGCAAAGAAAATGATAATATTAAGGACAGTCACCCAACTACCCTGAAGGCCATCAGAAGATGGTAGTCTCATTTCTTTAGGACACAGTGACTCTAAAACAAATGGCTGGGGACACAAGATGACAGATAGCATGGAAGAGGTAATTGTTCAGGTCAGTGCTGGCCGCTACCTGTCGGCCTGATTCTTTCCCCAGGTAAGGCCAATGAACTCTTTTTGCAGGAAGTGCCAGAAACTAATATGCCTGATTTTCAATGCTATGGATTTTGCCACAAAAGATTATGTAAGGAGAATAAGAAAGAGTTCACAATTCATCCGAAACTTCTTCACCACTGGCTTTTTTCCTTGTGCTTCTTGGCACATTCCTCTTTCATGCTGCGTCAGCATACATGAGTGCTAAGATAAAACCAGGACATTCCTCTGCTGGTTTTTTTTTCCCCTAGACTCATTGATTTCAAGAGAAAATACTTATTGTTGTCAAGAGGTGACACAGAGGCCAATTATCCAATCATATCCCTGTTTTTAAAATAAGGTTCCCCAACCTGAAATACATGCAAATCCAAAGAAATGTATCTTGATAAACCTCCTTCCCAGCCCGGAGGACTTGGGCTGTAAAGCAGCAGATTGGGCCTTCATGCTGTGTGTCTTTTAAGCCCTCTCATATTGATTTTTGTGACTTTCAGATGCACCACCATGAGTAATAGGCTGAACACAAAGAATTCAAAAATTCTAAATTGAAGCTCTATAATAGTTACAATGCTCTTTTATTTCCTGTCTTTTTGATAAGCTGCTTCTCTCCAACCTATGCATATAGAACAGAAACAATTTGGTTTGCCCTTGAAGAATCCCTCTCCCACCAAAAAGGAACACTGGCATTATCCACATTTTCCCAATGTGGATTCATGTAATGCCATTTTTTTCAGTTCCACTTTACAAGCTTAGAGAGTGGTGAAAGGTCACATTGATAAGCATAACCATTTTAATTTCCAAAATTCGTGAATGAAGCTCAACATATTGAATGCATTATATCAGAATATCTGGTTCCTTTGGAATTACTCTGAAACTCAAAGAGGGTATGATGACCAAAGGTGCTAAACTAACGGTGTTTTCATATTAGGCTATGAAAAGAGAAATAAATACTGCAGCGCACAGAGACAATATTGTTTCAATTTGTGGATGACAAACCACATTTCATCTCAATTAGCAAGTAGACTTTGTGATGAAGTGCTAGCCAGATTGCTAATAATTAAAAACTTAATGTGTCTTCAGTCACTACAATAGGACAGTGATGAGAGGTTGTGAGAAGTATGTAGATCCTGTTTGCTATATTTCTTTGGGGAAAGGAAAAATCCCTATCTTCATAATGATGAATTAAAAACAGTACATATGATTACTCTGGGTCTTCTGGAAAGTTCAGGCATGATTTCTTAGGGTTTGCCAACGATGATACCCCAACACAGAAATGGTCCCCAGAGATCCCCAGGCCAATTCAGATACCGCTCCGCAAACAGTAACTCCCTATCACTTTTTCCACTTTTCTGCCTCCCCACTATCTTTATAATAAACTCACTTTTTAAAAAAATTGGTAATTGAGAGCTTCCTTATACAGTATACATATGCTTTACCCTACCTGTTATACGCTGGGTAACTGGCCTAAAGGGCCACTCTTAGTGTTTGCTTTGATGTGGGTGATCTAATTGTGTTGACATCCTGTGTAGAGATTACTTTGGTCACCCATTTTTTCCTTCTTTTCCTGCAGTCTAGGCATGTGGGAATGATTTCATACATTCAGATGATCACCAGCATCCTTTTTTTTGTAAACCCAAATCAGTTTATGGTCTGAAGATGTCTGTTTCCAATAGATTTTATGCTGAAACCAATTGCTAATGATCCTTATACTTACTGAGAACCTTCTTCACCTGAAGATTTTGAAATGATGAACTTCTGCCCTGTAGCAATATTTGCCTCTTCAAAGTCCATGTTGCAGTGTGACTGCTTCCTGCCTTTGAATGGGCTTTTATGCACCACGTCACTGCAGCACAGAGAATGGACCAGTTGCCCACCATGCCAGGTATTATGCATAAAAAGTTAAAAAATCTGCTCTTTGGTCCCTGAGGGCTTTCTTTTTGAGATTAATTAGATTTCAACTAGGATTATGATATTCATCCATTCATCCCTGGCTGAAAAATGCAGACTGAATTTTCTGGCACAAATTCGTCTTCAATTTACTTCGTTTTATGCTAATCCGTAGCTCATCCTCTTTCCAAAAAAATGAAGAGATCAGCAAATGTTAAGGATATTTTTTATCAGAGGTAGACAGCCATTGTATTTAATTTTCTTTTACATTATACACACTACATTATCCATTTAATCCCAGACACACAGAAGATTTGCCAATGAGTGATTCTAGCTGACAAGTATGGTGAGGCTGGGTTTTCTATACTTATGCTGCTATTTAACACAATTGGTGAAGAACAAATGCAGATCATAAAACCTAAAACTCTAAAACCACAGTTCAATTCATATAGAGTTTCACTATAGGGTCATAAGTATTTTCCCATGTTCTAGTTTATTTATTTTCTCCAATCCTCTAGAATGTAGATAGGAAAATGCAATTAATTCTGATTTCCATTTTTCTGACTGTCCTTGCGTGGTGCAATTTAGTTCAGTTGCTCTGCTATGGTCATTTATTCACAGTCTGGTATTCAGTCAAGGATTGAGTACTTACTTCATGCCAGGGACTGTGTGACGTGTTAGGGACAGAACACTCAACAAAGCAGACACTGGTCCTACTCCTGAGGAGCAGTCAGATGTTTTCATAGACAATTGGAATAAACTCTAGAGGTTCAATTTCTTAATTTCCTGACAATTTCTTTATCCAGTAAGATATGATTACCTAATAGATTTAATTATTGAATTAACTTTAATTATCTGATATTTCCTCAACTCTCAGGATGTTTTGGCAGAACACTTTCAAATATCACTAATTCAGAAGCAAAACTGCTACAAACTGTGATCTTATGAAAATACAATGCATATATTCTTATAGTTGAACTGGGGGAAAAATCATATAAAATTCCTGATGAAGAAAATTTTTGTGACAGTTTTTTAGTTTACTAATTTTATTATAAATAGTGGCTTACTTAGATTTAGCCCAGTCAGTTTATTTGAGCTCTCTATTCTGTTTTTATGTTCCAAGAATTTTTCCCTCTTCTCTCTTACCATTGAGAAATTCATTGTCAGTTAAAAATAGGCTTCAGTGTATGTAATCTGTCTTTTCTTTCTGTCTGCTTTTTAAGGTCTTTGGTGTTGTATAGTTTCATTACAGTGTGTTTATGTGGGGATTTCTTTAAAGGAATGCATCCTGCTGAGGACTGTTTTTACAGTTGACCCTTGAATAAAATGGATTTGAATTAGGCAGGTCCATTTTTATGTGGACTTTTCTATCAGCACAGGACAATAAATGTATTTTCTCTTCTTTATGAGTTTTTAACAACATTTTCTTTTCTCTAGCTTACCTACAGTGTGTAATACATTTAACACACAAAATATGTGTTAATTGAACTATTCATGTTATTGGTAAGGCGTAAGGCTTCCAGTCAATATAGGCTGTGGGTAGTAAAGATTTAAAGAGTTATATGTGGATTTGTGAAAAAAAATTTTTTTTAATTTCTTGTTTTATTTTTGAGAAAGAGAGACAGAACATGAACAGGGGAGGGGCAGAGAGAGAGAGAGGGAGACTCAGAATCCAAAGCAGGCTCCAGACTCCAAGCTGTCAGCACAGAGCCTTTCACGGGGCTTGAATCCACGAACTGTGAGATCATGACCTGAGCCAAAGTAGCACTCTTAACCAACTGAGCCACCCAGGTGCCTTGATTTTTGACTATGCAGGGTGTCAGCACCCCTAACACAAACACTGTTCAAAGGTCTACTGTATTTTTAGATTCATCTGTCTTTTCATTTCTGGAAAATTCTCACTTACTACTTCTTTAAATGTTGCCTTAATTTTTTTTTAATTTTGTCTTTCTGGGTGCTACTTAAATGTATATTACAGCTTCTCATTCTACTCTCCATCTTTTAATGTCCCTTTCAAGTTTCCATTTTTATCTCTTTTTCTGTATTCTGATTAATGCCGTTATGCCTAGATTTTAGTTTATGTATTCTCTCTTTACTCTGTCTAATCTATTCTTTAACTTATCTATGAAATGGTTCATTACAATTACATTTTTCACTTTCAGAAATTGTTTTTTGGTTCTTTTCTAAACCTTCCTGCCTTGTTCTAATCTTATTAACTGATCATAGATTTATTTCATCTTTTCTTTTTAGAACTATTTGTATTGCACCTTTAAAGAAAGTAAGATGAATCTTAGTGTTCTATTTGAAGTTCTTGGGAGACCTAAATTTCCTTTTGTCACTTCCAATGACACTTGCTCATGGTCTGTGTAGAGAGCTTGGCCTTACTGAGAGGATTTGCATTTTCTTCAGCTGTGTTCCTTGGGGACTATGCTATTATGCATGGTCACCTCCAGTGTTCTCAACAGGTAAACATTATCTTTTCAAAACAGTGAATGAAATGAGGCCAGGCCCAGGGCTACAAATTGTTAGAGAGGATTATTTTTCTTTCCACCACCACAGAAGCCAACATAGGTAGTTTTTCTTAGTCTATCTTTGCTGTTAAATATACATATTTTTTTTTCTTCTCTCATCCTTTCACCAAATGTAAGAGAGGATACCAGCTTTACATGGAAATGTTCATTGATTCCCCATCTTATGGAGTACAAATCTTGGTCTTCCACCCCAAAGAATAACTAAAATCAGGTCACTACATCCAGCATGTGCACCCTAAGACAGCTCTGCTGGAGTCCAGCTCCAGGAGGTCCAGGGCTCCCTGAAGGATGACCGGTGTAGGCAAAAGAGAGTGAGAGAGCCTCAGTTTTTTTCTGATCACCAGGCAGGCATCTCTGCATTGACAGGAGAGTCAGCTTTACTTATTGAACAAATGTATGGGTACAAAACAGAAGTGGCAATTGACTTAGACAATGATTTCTGATGACAAATTCTTTGGTATGTAAAAATTTCTCAGAACATAGGTTGGTAGAAGACTCATGCATAATCTTTATCAATAGTGATTAATGTAGGTGACTAGATGCTTTTCACATGGGGAAGGAAGGTATCTTCAGCATTCAAATGCAAGGCAATGTTTTTAGCATAGCAAAAGCAAAATTAGTTCTTTGTGAGCAGGGGTCAATAGCCCATTTTCTTGAGGGGAAGAAAAGCAGGTTTCTCAGCAAATGTAATATTTGCTCCCATAAACACAAAAGGAGAAATTTCCATAAGTTCCTTCACAAGGTGCAATCAGCATTTCAGGGCCAGAATAAGGACACAAGTCATTCCTGATACCAGTCAACAAGGCACCTTGGGGGTTGGTGCTCAAGCAAAAATAATTGAGTGGGGGGTAGACATCTGTCACCATCTGATAGCAGGAGGCCTTGCAAACCCACCTTACCTCACAAGGAGATTTCTCGACTTTAGTGAGTACAGAAACAGCTACAAGCACAGCTCAGTTCTTTGACTTTCACCTTCCTCTAATAGGGATTTTCCTTTTCTATCTTTAAAACTAAGCCTTGCAATCAAAGTGTCTTGTTAAATTTTGCCCAGCAAAAGTGTGGGGGAAAGTGGAGGGTAATCGAATATTGGTAGGTCATATTGCTAAAAATAAAAGGCTTACAAGCTATTTTTAACTCTTATTTGTCATTTCACTTTTGGTCCTGACTCACATTAATCGAAAGCTTACATCTGCATCTTAGTTGAAGGAAAAGAAAAGATGACATAGGTAAACTTATCCCACGCACCGGGTGGGACATCTGTACTGATGCCAGGAAAAAAACACAACTTCTGGAATCTTCCCTCCCTGTGGCACTGCTGAGTGCATTGTAGGATATGACTGAAGTCTCTGCACAAGTGTAGATTAGCACTGCTAATCAATATGTGTGAATGCTACTGCATCTTTCTTTTCATTCTACATTTCTGTCTACTTTTCCAGTGTCCCCTTACTTTGCATTCTTACCTGAGTCAAGGACTTTTTTCTTGAGAAAAAGGATCTGATCCCATTCGTTCTGAGTAGAACAGAAACACGCTCATTATAGGACCATAGTCACTGAGGAGGACGACAGACTCTAAGTGTTTCAAAGAGAGACAATACATTCTTGTTTTCAAGCACCTATTTTTCCCCTAACCAATTTCCAGTTAAAAAGAATGTATGGGGTTTTTGTTCTTGTTGTTGTTGTTGTTTAAATGGAAGCTATGTGCTTGAAAGATAGAAATAGCAGGGAAAATTAAGAAAAAAAACATCCCTAAAGATATCTTTCTGAATGGAAGGCTTCTGCAGCACTCAAAAGTCAGTCAGTGACCCTGACAGGGGAAAACCAGTGGCTTAATTATTTTTGCAGAGAAAAGGAAAAAGGTGGCTTAGAAAGAATATGAAGCATGTTTTGAGAAATCTGCATATTTATCTTATTATTAAACCTAACTCCTTTCCATTCCTGCTCTCAATCATATTTATGGATAAAGGAAAGGGTGAGAAGAGAATGTGATTACATGTGAAAGCCAGATCTGCTCACAATTGACAAAAGATCAGGGAGTCATTTATTTAATTGGACTCCGAGTGACAAGAAGGTGAGATGATTATCAAAGAGATGAGTCCTTTGTTCCAGCTTCCCAGTTTAAGTCATTTCAAATAGAAAGAGAACTTTTCCAATTTCTCTAGGACACCAACCTGAAGAGGTTTTCAATATTAATCCAGGTAATCAGGATCAGAAATACTATTTGCCTGCCTCACAGAAAGAAGAGATTAGGGGCCAGTGACATGGAAGCTGCGAATGCTTGAAGGTATTAACTCGGCTGCATGTCAATGTGATGCAGAGAAATGAATACTCAGTCTGTGCAGTTGGCTCTCCCAGTTTTGTTCACTGATGTAAAAATATGGTTCAGGAGAGATACCCCCAACTTCCTTCCCATGATCTGCATAACCTGTAGAAGAATTTAATTTATGCCTTACAACAGTCAGAATTCTGACCCAGGAGCTTTAGGGTTCTGGTAGAGAAAAATTGGATGCAAAAAGCAAACATAAACATGTATTTTCCTTTTCTTTACATTAGATATATGAAAGAAAAAAATTAAATCAGACTAAATTATATCTAATATGTGCCAGGTAATATGCCAGGCACATTACATATTTTACTACATTTGCACAATAACATTGTTGTAAGAAGAAATATCCCAACTGTTTATGGTGCTAAAACACTTTGAAGACATTATTCATGTCTCTAATAGTTTTGTGTTCGATTTAAAGATAAAGAAATAAAGAGTTTACTCTGAGTCAGAATGATGCAATGGTCTCTGCTTTAAAGCTTGTGTTGGCTGCTCGGAGCAAAAATGGCTGCTCTCAAGAGAATGTTAACACCTTTGAGGTAGG
The DNA here is from genome assembly GCF_006229205.1 of Suricata suricatta. Lineage (NCBI taxonomy): Eukaryota > Metazoa > Chordata > Mammalia > Carnivora > Herpestidae > Suricata > Suricata suricatta. The sequence goes on along the minus strand of NC_043706.1, from coordinate 125,208,593 downwards.
TTGAATCACTAGCAATTCCTAACAACTAAGGGGCCCTTTCAAGAAAGGAGGAAGCAGTGGTCCATGATTTAAGCCTCTTGTGATTGGAGACCCTTCTTCATCACGCTTGAAAAATCCATTTCCACAGTGTAGGGTTGGAATACAACTGGATAGGCTAGATTCAAGAAATATTTTAAGATCAAGAGAAGCTGATGCCTATCATCTTGTCAATTCAAGCTCAGAGTCCTTGTCCCCGTCCAGTGGGTGCTCTTACTTTCCAGGTCAAAAAATGAGATCCTCTAAAGTGACAAAGATATGGACCTGTCATGAGGGTCCATCTGGCCTTCCCTTTCTGCAGATCATCCAATAGGTCACTCATAAAGAAGAGTGCCTTTGTTCAATGTGGCCACCATCTGGTAATTCTTCTGGTGATACAAGTCTCCTGGAGTAACCCTGTAGGTCCTACATCTTCCCATACCTATGCTCATTTGGAACAGGGAGGTTGGTGAGTAGCAGGGACCTTCCAGACACTAGTGACTTCCATTCAGCCTATGCAATGCCATTCTCATCTGCCAAGACCTGAAGATGGTATCCTTACCCACCTTTCCAGAGTGGCCTGGATTCTTGTGTTACTTATAATTAACATTCAATTTGACTGTAGCAGCATGCTTCAAAATCTCTATGCTAAGCAGTGTTTTAATATAGTATTCCTAGGGGCAGGAGTAAGACCAGCAAACCACCTTCAAGGAAAAAGTGTGGTTATAAGAGTGGTATAAGGAAGACTTGAAGAACATAGGCAACAGCTCAGCAAGAAGAGGGCAAGAAGTTGATTGATCATTTTTCAGTTCCTTCACAGGGTGCAGAGGTCTTTGCTGTGATTAGGAAGTTGCTTTACACAAAAGTGCAAAAGGCTGGAGGCACAGCCCATTCGATCAGTTCATGTCCCAGTGCTTTCCTGAGGCCGTCTTTGAATCAGACTCAACCATGCTCACTCTTGTGAATTGCTGACAAGACTACAAAACTGGTGATCTGTCACTTAATATGTCCCACATGCTGACAGAGTAGCCGAACATTTTTCAAACTTACCCCATGGAGGGTATGTGTGTGTATGTGTGTGTGTGTGTATATTATTAGAGATTATATGTTAGGTACATATGTGTTCTAAGAAATCCAGCTGTAAGGGAATCAGATTCAGTTTATTTAAGTCAATGATTACCAAACTTAAGCAACCATAGCACTTTTTAAATCATAACTAATAAAATATTTTGGAGCTTTATTGTTTATAATTTAGTAAACAGTAGTCAAGTGGGTAAGAGCATCATTTATATTCTCTAGAACAACTAGAAACTCAACTTTGTCTCATTGTCTTATGAGTTTTGCTTATCCACATATTCGTCAGATTTTTATTGAGAACAACATATATGTCCACATAATAATAGTTTCTGGATAATGCATAGGTAAATAAAGAATATATAGGTCCTGTCATTTGGGAATAAAAATAGTCAATAAAAAATATAAAATGGTTACTAATATTATCAAGTGCTATGATGAAAATAAGCAGGATATAGAAAAGATGCACAGTGAGAGAAATACTAGAATGGGGACTATTTTTGAAGAATGCAATGGAGCCCACCATGAGAAGGCTAGGAGCAAAAACTTATAGCAAAACAACTAAAGCCAGATGAGCCTGAGTCGGTGCTATTTTTATTTTCCACACTGAAATCACAAAACTATATTTTTATCTGTTGCAAGGGACTTTCACCAATGAAAGGAACTTCCAAATCAAGAAATTTGTCATCTTGTTATCCTGCAATACTGGAAGTAAAAAGTAGGTTATTACCTTTAATATAAGTTTCCTACATTACCTTGTGTTCCTTGCCAAATTAGTCATCAAATGTATTACTCATCCCATATCCACCTACCTTGATGGATTCTATGTTAAAACAGGGTAAAGACCATCTCTGTCTTATCCACCACCCTACTATATAACAGATACTTAAAAATTATCATTTGTTAGATAATTAAAATAATTTATTTTTATTATTAAAAGTCTTGGTCCTCAAAAGAAAAGCTAGGAAAAACACTACAGCATCTACTACAAATATCTTCCATTTGGTTGATGTAATCTTTGCATCCAGCATATTTGTTTTACTTTGTTCTTAACTATGAAATTTTATTTGTCATTGATGTGGGGCACATAGTTCAAACAGATAAAACATGATTATTAAATTACAAAATATCTAACAATATTCTTACAATCTAAGTTGATAAATCCCATGAGTATATTCTTTTATTTAATTAGAGAACTAAGGTGATTAATGTACATCAACAATCTTAGTGTAGGATTATAGTTACATTTATTATGCGCTGTGTTCTCTATAAGAAATACAATTTCTCAAAGAAGGACCAATGCTTTAAATAAAAGTAACTTATATATCAGAATGAAATAACTCTGAATGGATTTTTATGGATGACCATAAAAATAACATAACTCTGGCTGATTTTTAAATTACTATTTTGAGGGAAACTAAGACAAAGACAAAGAAGAACAATAAAGGAGTAAATTTAATAATGCTAGCATATAATTTAACCTAAGAAAATTACAAATGGACCACTGGTCTTCTTTTTGTTCAATGGCTCCCTGTCAGAATGCATGCTCCTGAGTCGTGGTCCGACTATGCTGCCCACTCTCCAACAAGACACTTTTTAAAGACTCATTTGCCTTACTCACACTTCATAGAGAGTAGCCCTCTCAGATCCTCTGGATAAAAGAAACCTGAAAAAGTCTTTTTGACTCCTTTGAACAGATGGGCATCCCCCTAGAATGACATTTTGTGATACAACTGTCTCCTCTAAATCTTCAACAGCCTCCTGAATGGGAAAATGAGGCAAATAAGCAAAGTATTTAAAGATGGCAGCAACTGGGCTCTGAACAGGAGAGGCTGAGGAGGTTTGGTCATGCAGCCTTCTTTCTAGATTTCCACATAATTCACTGTAATTCACAGAGTAGGAGAGCAAACAGGGATTTGGGGGCATGAATCAAGTATATGCAAACTGCTATACCTACGAATGAGCAGATGGCAGGATGAGACACAGACACAGACAAGGCAAAGGAAACACTGACAGTGTTCACGTTGCCTTAAAAATGAAGCTGAGAAATCCACAGCCAATTACTGTGACATGTCTCCTCAGCCAAGTAACCAAGTGAGTAATAAGAAAATGAATGAACACTTAGGGGAAAAGATGTCTAATAATTAACAAGCCACTCTGCCATGTTGGAAGTAAATGGAAGTAAACTATACCAACTGATTATCATTTTGTAGAATCAAACAAAAGGAAAGTAAGTGTATTTGGGATTTTTAAATTGCCATAAAATAAACAGAAATAATTCTGACAAATATCCTAGGTCTGGAACTTATTTTTTTGATGGTCTAAGTGTGTACCTGCATGTGAATGTATATACGTATTTATGCATAACTTAAATGTGTGGTGTGCGTGTGTGCGTGCGTGCATGTGTGTGGTATTCGACCTGGCTGGACAAACATGTGGTCTATCTCACTTTTGCCACCATTTTATCCCATCGTGTGATGAGATGCAGGGTGTTAGAACTCAGATGTGGAATTGCAAATGCATTCTTGTCCTGGGAAGTTAGAAATGCCTGCGTACCTACTAACAACCATCTGTCCTTCTCACGTACTTCTTTAGAGGGGTATCTAAGAGAAACTAAATCTGACTCAGAGTATGAGTCATCCATTCCAGCAGCTGAGATAATAACTTCCAGTAGTTGAATAATACCCCCCACGGCAAGGCTGCCTGTTAAGAAACTGTGTTGTGCACCAAGCTCAGGCCTTGAGGTCAAAATGTGATCTTTTCCTAACTCCCCCCAAACCTGACTCTTAAAGCTACCAAGTTCATTTATTTCTGCAAAGGGAGAAACAGAAAGAAGGTGAGCCTGGCTCTGACTAGTCTTCGCAACCTTTAAAGGAGAGGACGCAGGAGGTGCAGGCCCTGGAAGGAACTAGAAAACAGTCATGTATTTTTAAACACATAATCACTCTGATCACCCATTCATTGGAAGAGGGCTTAGAAAGCTGGCCTTCTGCACATTTAAACACTTTTCTCTTTCTCTCTTAAAAAAAGCTGGTAGAATGTAGATGATTACACAAAAAAAGGACGGAAAGGTTTACAAATAAAATCTGAAAAGTGGCTTTCTTTTGGTGGGGAGATTATATTTACATTCTGTATTTTTTGTGTTCTTCCATACTTTCCCTAGTAGACCTATATCATTTCTATCATCAGGGGGAAAGAACATTTAAAAAATTCAGCTTTTTCATATTGGTTTGACTTTTAGTTTATGGTAATGCTAGCATCTTAGGAAAGACATTATGGCTTTTTAATTGTAGTTTTATTTTGATCAGGCAGGGAAATGGAGATTGATGTATTCTTTGGTTCAATATTATTAATATAAATCTTTCATAAGAAAAGGAGTTCTAGAGTTCAAATCCTGGCGTTGTCACTATGTGGCTGCATCACCTGCAAGCCTCTTCTATAAAACAGAAATAATGGTACTTTACCCTCAAAATTATGGTAATAATTACAATGCATTGTCAGCTGCCTAGTGATTATGTGGGGTTAAAAGATGTGTCCTCAATATGTCTCCTGCTCAAAACTGTAAAAGGTCTTCATTATTAGCTCAAATCCAGAATCTGCCCTGGTGGTAGAGTCTGAGACAGCTGGACCAAATTTGTCACTTAGCCCTTCCAAAGTCTCAGCAGAAATTCTTGCTTTGCAGACTCATTCTTTACCATCCCTGGCACATGCCTCACACATTCCTGAGGAGCCTGAATGTGAATAGAGTTCCTGATTCATCTCTACTCACAGTCAGGCCCACCTTGAGGTCAGACTCTTTGTCCAATCTCCTTTATCTGATCAAGAGCCTCAAGGGCAATTTGTCATTGTATCCCCACCCTTGTCCTATGTCCTTCATGGAATAGACATTTGATGACTGAACTCTTATATTAACTTTGGTTTCCAGTGTGTCTTTTTGCTGATGAGCTACTAAGAAGATCCTCAGTAAGTAATTGTTCAATGAAAAAAAGAAGACAGGAGTTCTGGGGTTTTTTTAGCCTTTTCAGTCATTTCTGGTTATGTTAATCAAAAATAGTCTATTTAAAAAATATTTTTTCCTGGCAAGAAGGAAAAGAATTCAGAATTTATTTTTTTATTTATTTCATCATTGAATTCATTTGTTGACTATTGCAGTTGACAGAAACGTGCTTAGAAAAATGAGAAAAATATAGTTTCTGACATCAAGGAGTTTATAATCTAGTGGGTAGAATTAATAACTTGATAATCATAAACAATTATATATACACACACAATACACATGTATACAAATGAATGTGTCTATATGTATGTACATGTAGACACACATACACACACATAGATACACATCTATAAGGTTAGGGACAAATAAACAAACAAAAAAAACAAAAAAACAAAAAACTCTTTCCAGAAGAGATGATGTTTAAGCTGAGTCTTGAAGAGGGCGTATTAACTTGGCATTCTAGAAGGCAGTAGAGAAAAATACATGTCCAGTAAAAATAACAGTATTTGGCAAGCTATCAAGTTGTGAAATATTTTGGGGCATTCAGGAACTTTCCACTAATTCAAAACGGTTGAAATATGGAGGGTATGTGAGTGTGACAGAAGGTGAGTCTGGGATAATGTCACAAAGATTTTGTATATCATTTTAAAGAGATTTAATTGAACTCTTTGAGCAATGGGAAGCCATTAAACACTTAAACTTAGAAATCTCAGAGTCACTGTAAACTCAATGTATCCAAACTCAATACATCTAGTTTCCCTCCAAAACTAGCTCTCATCTGGTGTTCCATATTCCAGTGAATGTTACCATCATCTGTGCTATTTCATAAACCAGAAACATCCTTGATATTGTCTTCATCCCCTATTCATCTTGTCTGCAGATCACTACCAAAATGTTTCTCCAATCCATCAATTATCTCCTCTTTCACTGGTCCACGTTGCCATTTTCTCTCATCTGGACTAGAGTGGTAAAGAACTGTCCAGACTCCCCAAATGCACTGATTCTCCTCCCATCTGATACTCACATCAAAGCCAGATCTGTTTAAATGTAAACCTAATCCCATCGTGACCATGTTTAACAGCTATTACCTTGCAATGTTCTTGTGATGAAAACCTAAGACCCTAAAAGGCCTCATAAGAACCTGCATATTTGGCCTTTGCTACCTGCCCCAACTCTTAACACGTTACCCTCTGGTCTTCTCTCAACAATTCAAACACATCATGCCCCCCACCCCTCCTTTTGCGCATGATATTCCTTCTGTTTGGATTAACCTTTCTTTCTCCCTCCTTGCTTCTTACCGCTTCCTCATTATCAGGCTCCACTTTCCTGATATTGCTGTGCAGGGTCGTGTTTTTATTGTTGTTGTTATATATTCATATGTTTTTCAATGTGAATACTTGATTCTATGTCTTTCCTGTGGGACTCTTTTTTATCACTATTTTTTTACAGCATCAAATAGTTGGTGTCAATCAATCTTCATGAAGAAATGAATGAATAACATTAACAACTTGTGCTCTCAAAAGTGTATGCTGGTAGCAATATGAGAAAACAAATTTGCATGAACAAGATGAAACGTAAAGAGAGGGTTAAGAGATAAGTGTCATAATCAGGCCAGAGATGACAGTTGTTTAAGCTACACATGGCAACGAAATGGAGAGGAGAGGGAAGATCTGAATCATATCAAGTAGTTTGAATAGTCTTATGGGGATAAGATTTCATTTTGAAACCAGGAAATAACATAAGTTTAAAGGAATTGCTAGATGGCCGCCACAGAAATATTTAGATGCTGCTAGGTCTTTGGATCAGGAAAGCAGAAAGTCTGATTTCTTTTTAATGTAGAAGTTCCTTTTAACAACTACAAGAAAGTACCCTAAACTAAATTTAAGCTGGTTGTACTCTGCCAAGTTTTGATATAAGCCTTACTTCTGCCTCTGTGTGCCTTATTGGCCCCTGATTTAAGCAATTTGGCCTGATTCCATTGGGGATGGGAGATGACTATTACCAGAATGCCACCTACAGCATCAAAAGTCTGTTCGTTCTGAGGAACTTTCTAGAGCTTTTTATGTTGTGAGCAGCTTGCCCTAGATAAATAAAATAATATTCTGTCCCATAAATGTGTCCAATGTCTAGCAAAAGACAAAATCACCATAGTGTGGTCTTTGGCCACAATATATTCCTGAGAAAACTGGACAGTGCAGGAATCTAATTCAAAGAACTCAGAAAGGGAAAGTCATCTTTCTAATTTTCAAGAACGAATTCGAAGACTTGACTGACAAGTGCATGTTCCCACTCTCCACCATCCATACACATCAATTCAGCTTTTACTTATACGTCTCCAGGAATTTTCAGTGTGCTTTGTAACCCATGAATGTGCCTATTTGCAGAAATTTCTCTTTCACTTAGTGTACTTCTCTGTGAATGGGCTCATCTTCTTAAATGTGGAAAAACATTAAGGCCATTCAAAGTGCTCATCGAGATGTCTATTAGGGATGCAAATGTGCAGGATACGGACAAAACCAGTAGCTCTACTTGTGAAACATTTGAGTTAGGGGAATTTAACTTAGAGAGCAGCACTGCTACTTTCCACTTGGCAAAGATTCTTAATTTTTTGTATCTGCATTTTCTCTGGCTCCATTTCCTTTCTTATCCCCAGATGTGGTGATGCACTCGGTCCTTGGCAGTCTAACTTTCTTGTTCTGCTTCTGGGTCCCTCAGAGCTCTTATTAACTTTTTGGCTTCACTATCAACTCTTTCTTATTGACTTCAAAGTTACATCTGCTTCTTGGAGACAAATCTAAATCATACCAGAGATTTTCAGTTCAAACTAAAGATAACATCCATCAAGCTAATTATCTTTTACCCATCTCCACCTCCAGAAACATTTTTTATCCGTGGCAATAAACTTAGTGCAGCCTTCACTGAGGACTTTCTAGGTTGCCTCATTCATATGGTAATCAAGTGCTATTGACTCTCCTATGCACCCTACATCTCTTCAAACCTAACCTATCCACCAGCATTTCCTTAACTTGACCCACCACACACTTCCTCTGCTGACATCTCTCATGATCTCTTGCTCTCTAGCTTCACACAGTCTCCCCAAACTGCCCATCACTCTTTGTGACTCCTCACACTCACTAGGCTATTTACCACAGCTCCTTAAATTCCCAAATCTCCATTCTATTTATAAGTAGCTGTGACTTTCTGTCTTGAAATAAGCATTTTACATTTCCCCCAATGTATTTATTTGCCTGTGTCCCAAACCATCTTTTGGCTCTTTTCCCCAAAATTTTATTCAATTATTTATCTTCTGTAGTTGCTTCATTTTCATTCATGCAATAATCATAGGTATTTTTTTGTCTTCAAGTATTTTTAGATTTTACTTTTCCTGAAAATGAAACAAAACAACACAAAAAGTTGCCTACCTTACCCCATCTAGCCGTTACCCTTGCTTTGTCTTTCATTTCTGAGTTTCTACAGTCACATTATCTCTGTATACTTTTCTGTATGCTTCAATTTTTCTTCACCTACGTAACCATTTGGCAATGGGTGATCAGCCACCACACTACTAAGAAAGCCATACTTTCAACACCATCAATAACTTCCTAATCACCAAACTCAGTAATCCTTTTCAGTCTTTCCTTTCATGACTACCATGTATTACTCAGCATTTAACTATTTTCTTCTTTTTTCTCTATTTTACCTGGTTTCCAGGATATTACCCCCAATGCTAAACAGATTCCTTCCCTACCATTATGGCTAATATTTCTAATCCTTTACTGGTTCCCTCATAGTCTATCTCTGTGGGTCTTCAAGTTTTTCTCCATGATCTTTTATTGTTATTCATCTTTCATATGTTCATTTTATCTATTGTTATTCTTCTATTTCAGGGCTTATTTCTATGGAGACAGATCTCAAGTTGTGTGTTTCCAGTTCCAATGCTCTTCCCTACTTTGGCCAATGATTTATTACCATCTTATTTTCCCAAATTCTAAATGTCTAAAATCAAACTCATTTTCTTTATCCAAATGTCTCCACCTCTTGCATTCCTTTCTTTGTTGCAGCCCCAGAATTTTCCACTTCCCCATTTACTAAAAGTCTTCATTCAACAAACATTTATTAAGTTCATAGTTTCAAGTTCCAAACAGAAAACAGAAAGCACTCAAAATGCTTTAAACAGAGGAAACTTAGGACAGGAAATTGGTTACACAGGTGATGGAAGACCTGAGAAGTCAAACAAGGGATGGTGAGGCAACACATAGATTAACACTAACTAACCTTAGCTGGAAGAATGCAGAGAGGAAGTTTTGATAGATACCTCAAGATTTAAGGTCACTGGAGGAAAGCTGTAGCCAAGACAGAAGCTACAGGAACAGAGAAGATGCAGCTGTTGCCAGAGATTCTGTTCAAGGCAGAAAGACAGAGTGAGAAATACCCTAATTCTCATTTCTTCTTATTTTCCAACCTACTAGTGCCTCCTAGTGGTCAAACTAATCCAGAAGCCAGTAGCCATTATAACCTGGAAAATGCAGTCCACAGAAGTCACCCCTCCCAACACAGCCACGGGGGGGGGGGGGGGTTACACAGAGCTGAGTCAGAAGAGAGAAGAATGGATCCTACGGCAAAACAGGCCAAAGGTTAATCACTCTGCATCTATTCTTGATTTCCATTGTATTCTACTGTCACATAGTACTATCAAGCTTCTCCCTAATGTGTTGCAACTATTCTTTGTAGACAGTCATTTTCGTGCTCAACTCAAAGAAAGGAGACACGAGTCCATCAGTCATTACATTGTCCCAGTAATTCAGGAACTCCAGGGGACATGCAGTCATCCACCTCTACTTCAGACATGGCTTCTTACGGGTCTGTCTAGTGACCTGTGAACTAAATTGTGAAGTTAATCACCCTAGCCTCTCTACAAAAAAGCAGAGAAAGGGAAAGGGCTGGTGGGGGTGATGGAGAGAATATCCAGAGCTACTGAGGTCCTCATTTCTGCAACTGGCACCAAGACCATAGCTGATCTTTTTTTAATACAGAAACTTTATTGAGATATAATTCAGTATTATAAAAATCACTCATTAGAAATATATAATTCAATCGTTTTTAGTATATTCACAGGGATGTGGATCTGTCAGCACAATTTTAGAACATTTTCATTACTCCCAAAATAAGCTCTGTATGCATTAACAGTTACTCCCTACTTCCTCCCACCCCTTGTTGAAGATCCCCTCACTTCTATGAAGATCAATTCAAGTCCAACCACCCCAGCTTTTAGGCACTCCTCCGGATTCTGAAATTGGAAACATTTACTGTCTGGACTACTCATTTGGATTCCCCATAGTGCTATTCATGTTTTTATGTATATGCTCTGTCTCCTTAATTATATTATAAGCCTCTTAAAAACAAGCCCCTTGTCTTGATTGAAGAGATGGAAAACATAGTTAGAAATGTAGCTGCCTCATTGAGTTTAGTCCACTTTTATTTGTACTTTGATTAACTCAAGTTACTGAGAACTTTTCCCCTAACAGAGATTTTTTCCCCTTAATCATTCCTCCCAAGAAAATAATTCAGAATTGATGGGATAGATGTAACCAGTAAATTTAAAGAGTTTGTTAAAATACAAAAAAAATGGGGCAGATAAGGAAAAAACACATCAGAAATTATTTGTTCTTCTCAAATATTGCCAATATATATTTAAGATATACTGGAAATGCTAATGTTTCTTCTACACCAAGATTACAACAATGTCTTTTCACTGTGGTATAACAAAAGGTGATACTAAACAATAGAGGGAACAAACATATTTATATTTTTAATAAGTGTTAAATCCACAGGTTAAACATGGTATTAAATCTAGTGCATTTGTTGATTAACTCTAAAAATGTAGAAATATCTATATGTGGTTTTAAATATATGTAAAGATCGTTTAAATCTCTTTCATAAAATGGAATTTGACTCACTAAAGTTTTTAATTTTTGTCTTATTTTTTAAATAAAATTAAACTTTCCTATCTTTTTCTTTTCCTTCCTCACCCTTCCCTTCCTTTCTTTTTTGCTCATTTTTTCCCCTTCTTCTGTTCTTACTTTCCACTTATTCCTTCAAGTTCCCTTAGGAAGACATTGGTACAATGCAATATATTTTTTGAGAACAATCTTGAAAAGCTAAGAGAATTAAAATAACTAGAGAAGTGGGAAAAAGTCTATATGAAATTAACATCAGGTTTTCCCCCATTTCTGTATCTTACAGTCACCATTAAAATAATAACAGGTGATATTTCCTGCTTTATATTAAATTCTGAAATAAATCCTTACATTGAACAGTATTTTGAAGTATAAAAGAACTTTCAAATTAAACAACATCAGGTAACATTTCTATAGTACTTACTTTGTATCTAGAATTACATAAATATTGATGATATTTCATAATCTAGTAGAGAAAGATATATAAATGAAATACTTACAAGGCAGTGAGAAAATTCTCATACAAAATTTCACAGGAGTTCTGAACATGGTCATGTGTGTCACAGGTGTTTCTGAATGCCATGTTTGTGCCAGATATTATTCTAGATGCCAGAGATAAAAATAAAACATTTTCCCTCAAGCAATTCATGGTTAATACAAAATTCCCCTACAATTTAATAACCAGTTGCCAAGTTAAAGGTCAATAGAGGACATTACAGAAACTGAAGGATGGACCTAGAACAGAAAGGGAGGTTTCTGGAGTTGCATGAAAACTTTTAGAAATAATCCACTCCCAAGTGGCATCTTAAATGATGAGTAAAATATACTTGACCTCATGAAACAGGTGAGTGTGTGGGGAGAGAAAAATTAAGAGTAGAGCATGGCAGGCAGAGGGGACTATGTGTGATCTTTACAAGGAAGTAATGAGTTGGTGCCTTAAAAGACCAAAAACTGGCATCTCTAAACATCAAGGTGCTCCTGAGGAATTTGGAGGAGATACTTTGTACTTTGATTAACTCAGATTACTGAGTTAGACTGTAAGGAAAACTGAGAAACAAGCAAGAACCAAGTATGGAAACCTCTGTGCCATGCTGAGGACCTCAGATTTTATCTTGAAATCAATAGAGAGCTATTGAAGAAATAAAAGAGGAGTATCATGATCTGCTTTGGGTTTTAGAAGAATCAGTCTACTTCTGTAGTAGAGACAGGGTATACTGCTGGTTTGAGGGTTGGGGGAAAGGTAAGGGCTAGAGGGAGATGCATGAAGAATCTTGTGCTTGTTCTAATTGGGTAGAGAGAGTAGAGAAGACAGGAAACTTAGAATGGTTCTCATATGTCTGGCTTATGCAACTTGTAAAGAATTGGGCAGATGAATCCTTGTGGCGGGGAGGGGGGAGAAATTAGTTAAATTTCAAACACACTGTGCGTTACATTCTGAAAGAACATTAAGAATTTTGGTGCTGGATGTGTCGAGGAATCCAGTGGTAAGATCTGGATAAGATCACTAGAGAGAAGATACAGAGTAAGAGAACAAAAGACTTGAACCTAAATAGGGTCCCAAGGACTAGCAATATTTAAGCATCCTGCGGAGGAGGATATGGCCGGTAAAGGGCAGACAGGCAGTGAGAGGAAAACTAGAAAGGGTGCTAGACCACATGAGTCACTTCAAAAAGGCACAGCTGATCATATCAAATGCCACAGGGAGACATGTAAATTTGTTCCTTTATACTTTTTTCTGTTTTCTATGGTTTTCCTACTCCCCCGTCTGTATTTTAAGAAATAAAACCTCTAGTACATAATCACCATCACTCCATCTTTATCTCATCCTGTGAACTATTTTATTAGAAAGAAATTCTATTTTTAAAACCATGTGGGGTGACAAAATTTGTATTTTAGAAGGTCATTCTGACTGAAAGCAGCTTGGAGGCTCTAGTAATAGTCCCAGAGCTGATAGAGAGGAGGGAATGGATTCAGCAAATATGTTGCTAATTGAACTGATAGAATTTTATATTCAAATTAGAGGGAAAGAGTGAACAAGATAAAATGGTCACAGATATTTAAAGGTATCATACCTGAGTACCTGGAAAAGTGAAGAACATTGAGAAACGATGTAGGCACTGGGGTAAGGAAGGAAAAAGTAGAAGGTAATAAAAGGCAGTCAGTACCTTCTTCTCTATATTCTCTCTGCTTTTACTCTAGACAGACTCTGGTAGTGATTGGTGCTATTCACCAAATATTTCTGGCTCTCCACCGCCCTGGTCTCTGGCAGAATTGGACTTCTTGCCCATATTAATGGCTAGTGCACTTCATGACAAGTTTTACCTGATAAATTGTAAGCAGAAAGAAATTTGGATCACTTGCAGGCCAGAGCACTTCCTTGCTTATGTAAAGCCTTCTAGAGCTCTTTTCCCTCTTGTCTACATTTGAGTTGGTAGTTCTTCAGGCAGCCTGAGTTCTTGAATCATAGTAATGAGCAGAATTCCTCTACAGATTCATAATAAACACGCAACATGAGTGAGAACTAATCTTTTCTTGCTGAAAGCCACTAAGTCTTGGGGATGCTACCTCAGCCTTATCCTGATGGATATGCACTCCCTGGGTCATTTCAGGGACTCCTGTATCTTCAGCTGCCATGCATGCATTGAGGAATCCAGACCCACAACCCCAGCTCCCACTCCTCTAATCCAGATCCTTGTTTCTATCTGCCTATTTCTAGCTGTCACATGCATTTCAAATCGAGAAATCTAAAACTGAACCCATTAATAGTTAATGTATTTTTTCCAACCACTTGCTCTGTTCCAAGTGATTGCCTCATGTTTTATATAAATTATATCACTTCACTCACACAACAATCTCAAGAGCAAAGTGTATTTGAATCACTGGTTTAGACCAATGATTTCCCAAGGGAAATAAAATTTTTTTGTTAAAGGTGTTGGAGAAGGTGCAGTTAGAGAGGTAAAGGAGAACTGAAGGTAAAAGAGGAGTGATAACCAACATTGAATACTACAGAGAAGTCAAAAGAGGTAGGAATAAAATTATTCCAAAGATTTGCAATTAGGAAAGTACTGGTGACTTTTAGAGGAACCTCCTTACTGCAATGAGTCATGAAGTAAAGGAGACATGGGGTGGATAGAGTGAATATGGAAAACTCAAGAGCTTTCATGATAGCCAAAGGAAGGAAAGATATAAAGTATTAGCTGCAAGAGGGCTCAAGGTTGAAAGATTAAATTTGAGGATTGTTTTTGTAGAGACATAGCTTTTATCTAGGCTAAGATGAGATTTTAAACATTTGAAAGAGAGAATGGGAGAATAGTTGGTGGTGCAAACTTCAGGGAGCACTAGACAGAAATGGCACCAGAAGTTGGGTGAAATGTTAAGCAGGAAGCAGTTACTAGTTTTCTAAAGTGGGATAAGAAAGGGCAGAAGTACAGTCAGGACTGGAAGGAATTCGGGATTTAAAACAGCTCACATGGATGGTCCCCAAATCCTTGTTAATATGGCAAGGCCATCTGCGATATTTCAAGTAAACACTTACTTGAACTTTAGAAAAGTGAGGTTAAAAAATAAAATATTAAGGATGCAAATTGGAAAATACTGTTTTAGAAAATACTAAATCCCATAATGAGTGAAGAGTGAGTGCTGACTCTTGGCCATAACCACCTCTATTTAATCTTTCATGAAGCTATGTAGAGCAGGATGATTAGAGCTTATGAGTAATCTTGAACTTTATTGTTGTCAATAGTTTTAATTTCCTCTAGGAATAAGTCTTTTTTTTAGAGCTACTGACTAGTCCCTGATGTGTGATTTACGTGGCTTCTGAAGTTGGGAAGAAAACTAGTCATGTAGAAAGACCACTGAACAGAGAATGAGCAGGTGTTGGCCCTAAACCTAGTTCTAATACCAGCAGTCATCTTCTGAAAATCACATTTCTACATTTTGTAATTATCCGTAAGTACATTCCAGTTCTAACTGCTTCTATTTCCCACCACCTCACCTACTAATCTCCATGTATAGCAAAAAGCTTCCTGCCCTTTTAACAGAAATAAGACTCAAGAGAGCAAAGCATTTTAAGCAAATTCCAAACTGCAACATTAGTCATTGCTGATCAAGAACTTGGTCTCTTAACTGTAAATATGCCCTCAATGGTCCCCAGGAGTCATAGATCTGGGGACCTTCTGGTACATGTGCTGGCAGACACATGCATTGAAGTCAAACAGGCTCCCAATGGAGTATAAGAAAGTGTGTATAATTTATGTGTGTGTGGCTATGAGTAGTATGTGGGGTGTGTGTGTGTGTGTGTGTGTGTGTGTGTGTGTGTGTGTGCACGCACACGCACATGTGTGTGGTATATGTATTTGAGGAGTCATTAATATGACACAAAACACTATAAGAAATAAATCCTACAACTTAACACAAAAGTTGTTTCCGCTCTCTCATGTAACAAGCCAATGCAGGTGTTCCTAATTAGTGAATGTTCTGACCTTGTGTTCATGGACCTTCAGCCCCTGCCATTCCCTAAGTTCTCAGAGTTCACTGCATCCAGGCAGAACGGGAAAGAGAAGGTAGAGAAGGCAGAAATTCTTAAACCAAAAATTATACACATCACTTTCCTTCAAATCTTCTTGGTGAGTACTCACCATATGACCTCATCATGAAGCAAGTGAGGCTGGTAACAGTGACCCTCGACAAGACACCATTTCCCAGCATCATGATAGAAGGTGAACCATAAATGTTCATGAGCAGTAAGCCACCTCTGCAAGCCTGATCCTCTGGTGCACCCTCTCCCTACACATAAAAAGCCCTTACTGCCTCCCCAAATTAGTCACCCCAAAGTCCCATCCAGGCACTGTGTCTGGGACCAAGCCCTGGATCCCCTTGGTGGCATATGGTGGTATTCTCCATCAGAGATAGGTTTGCCCCCTCATGTGCCAGTGACCCATAGTTTAATTAAAATTTCCTTGTGTAAAGGGAAGAATGGGAGATTCTACCTCAAAAAAAAAATCCTTCCAGGAAGAAATGAGAAAGATCGTCTGTCTTATCCATGGAAGAAGTTTTGCAGTTTGACTCTGCTTCTGCTTTTTTTCTGAGGACCATTCTTGTCCATAGCTCTCTATAGCCTCTGGTTCTATTCTCTGGAAGTTTCCTCTTGTCTATTATACTCCACTGTCCCCTCGAAACTGGGCATTGGGAAGTGTTCTTTCTTTGGGAGCTACACAGTTTCTGTAGCCCATATCCTACTGGTGTAATTTGGTCGTCTTCAAGCCGAATTATAATGACAGCCCCCCCCCCTTTTTTTGGTCCAGGACTATGATGACGTTGACAGTACAATTCCCTCAAAAACTTACTGGTTTCTGATCCACTTGTTTCTATTCAGCTCTAAGTGCCAAGAACCTGCTATATATATTTAATACTGCTTAATTTAATGGCTTTCTTGCCACTTTGTGTCTCTTTCAGCTTGATGGAGGCTCCTTTGAAGTCACCTAAAAAATAGATTTTGGTGGGAAGGAGATGTCTTTAAAATAAGGTTCTTGTTGCAAGAGAAGGTTTCTGCTTTACAAAAAAAAATCCTGAGTTCAAACTTCTTTTTCTTATCATTACTCAGCACTGGATTTTCCAATCCAGAAAGTTCCCATCTTTTGAGCATCTTTCCTGTTATTTCTCTTTAAAGTCTCAACTCTTGCCTATACTCATCTTACAGCTCCTGTGGCACTCCTTGTGGCCGAATGTATCACTCCAGTCCTTGTTTCTGTGGTCACATTCCGTGTGTGTGTGTGTGTGTGTGTGTGTGTGTGTGCATGCGCATGCACGTGCAACTGTGCAAAAATTTTTCCAAGACTCCCTTCAATATTTCTTTTGCTTCCATCATGACTAATACTTGTTCACAAAACCCTACCCAATCCTGGTCTGGCCACAACTGAAAGTCACAACTTAAAATAACGAAATGCAGAGCATACTCAGGGCTTCCAGGTCTGAGGCTATCAGTCCCAGAAGCCTTATTAGTTAAATACAGTTTCCTATTTTCTTCTGCTGCAGAAGGGGTCTTCCTGCCTCTCCATGCCTCCAAGCCTCCTTGAGGGATTTGGGAATTTGTCAGATAAAGTTTCTCTCCCTGGCCTCCCACTAAGAACTCAAAAGTAAGAGGTGGTTTAGGGACAGAACTCTGAGCTGTGTCCTTGAGTGAAACAGAGAATGTCATTCCAATCCTGTGTAAGTACAGGAGTGGGTTGAAACTCTGGGAGGAGGGGGAATGGGAAGAGCACCTGCTTCTTGCTCTGTTTTCTCTACTTTGGTGAAGCAAACAAAAGCCCAAGATTTTCATATACATGAGGTTGCCTTTGTGGTAATGTCTTGTCAAATAAATTGACTCTTTAATGTGCAGTATGTTTCCCGCCCCCTCCCAAACTTTCACTATCAAGAAGACACAGTATCAAAGGACTATACACACTCAATTTCACGAACCAATAAACACAGCTTTTGCATTAATTACCATTTTCAGCTCCTTGGAAAGGAGTGACAAGAATTATCAGGAAGATGTTCATTATTGTCAGGCTTTATCTGATAGAAATGGAAGTCCTACCAGTCACAGATTGAAGATTCCCAAATGAGGACCAGCTACCAGTTGAAAGAAAAGGGCTGGCTGCTCCCTGGTAGAGCCTTACATTTTTATTAGCAAGAACAGGCAAGGAAAACTTCTTTGCGCAGCTTTCTATCAGCTGCCTAGCTCAACAGGACACCAGTATTCTGGTTCTGACTCTGATACTCAGTTCTGATGTCTGTTGGTCATGACCACACCCGGTGACCCATGCCCTGGGTCATCACTGAAGGATTCAGGCACGTGCTCAGTCTCGCCCCAGCTGGATCAGTCAGAGGCTGTCTCCTATGCCTAATGGTGAGACCCAGGGACTCACAATCACTGGAACTGAGTTGAGATCATGGTAACAGGTAAAGATAGAAAGGGCATTAATTCTGCTTCTCAGACCCCAGTGCTGTATTAGGTCCTTCCCTTACGCACTCTCAGCTGTTCAACCCTTCCTATAATTTTGTGAGC
The DNA here is from genome assembly GCF_006229205.1 of Suricata suricatta. Taxonomy (NCBI): domain Eukaryota; kingdom Metazoa; phylum Chordata; class Mammalia; order Carnivora; family Herpestidae; genus Suricata; species Suricata suricatta. Next base: position 125,190,502 of record NC_043706.1, on the reverse strand, counting down.
TTCCTTAACATCTTTCCAGCAAAGTCCTTTCCTTAAACCTAGAAATGATTTTTTTCTGTTTCTTGCAACCTAAAGAAATCAAATTAATATTTCCTTTGGGATGTAGCTTAAAAACCACCAAGCTAATTATATTTTCAGCATATTTCAGAAAACGAACCTTAAATCCTCCTGGAGAAGGGCCTTAGCATTTTCAGTGTATGTATATTACTTTCCTCATTTTCTCCTCCCTTCTGACTCAAAAACAATTTCCCCCCCAAAAGGACTTGAAATTTATTACATTCTTCCCCAAATTTGACCTGTTTCATACCAGAGTGTCATTGGAGTTGGGAAAACCCGCAGAATATAGAATGTTAACTAGAGAACAAGGTGGGAGAGTCTCCTGGGTTCTGGATGCTTATCCAGAAACTTCTTCTGACACACCCCTTCCTACTCACTGCCCAAGGCAGCTTCACAAAAAACTGCACTGGCACGTCAGTAGAGTTTTGGAAAGAGCTACAAGCATGGCACCACAGTGACTTCTGTGCCATTCACTGAGTCAAGGCCATGCTCCCTCCAATGAGTTCTGGATCTCAGTTTGGAAGGGACCATTCCCTGGGGGCTCTATCTCAGCCCTAGGGATAAGGGCCTTACTTTCACTATTTTTAAACTCTTTAGTGATTTCTTCCTTCTTACTAGCCAGTCCCTCATTATAGTATCCTTTATTAGAGTTTACAGTTTTTTACACTAAACTCCTTTAATAATTTCTGCACAGTTTCTATATTCTAGCTGGACTGTGACTGACAGATATCGTTAATATCACATATCAATAGGATGGTTAATATTATATACAACCTGATTGAGCCATGAGATTAAGCACTATTGGTGGGATGCTTATAAGGGTGTTTCTGGAAGAGGTTAACATTTAAAGGAGAAGATCATTCTCAGTGGGAGTGGTCATCATCCAATCTGTTGAGAGCATGAAGAGAACAAAAAGGCAGAGGAAAGTTGAATTCACTCTCTACCTGACTACTTGGACTGAGACATCACTCTTCTTCTGTTCTTGGTGCTGCTGGTTCTCAGACCTTGAGATTTGGGCTGGAATCTATACGATTGGCTCTTGCACTCAGACCTTCTAACTACGCCATTGGCTTCCTGGGACTCTAGCTTACAGGTGGCAGATGATGGCTCCATAATCATGTGAGCCAATCCTTTATAATAAATCTCATTACAAATAATAAATATAATAATACATACTGTCATTTATCATTATCATAAATAAATCATCAAAATGTAAATAAATAATATAAAATAATTTTTATATTTCCTATTGGTTCTATATCTCTGGAGAACACTGACTAATATATATATCCCACTTTATTTTAGAGATGAAGAAACTAAAGCTCAAATAAGATAAGACCCATAAGAATGACAGTTTCCCCTTAAATTTCTTTTGAACATGTTTAAAAGAAAAAAATATGCACAATACATATATTTCTGTCTTCCTAATTAAAAGGTATAAAATATAACATGACTTTTATTGGGGGAAAGAATCAAGAAACGCAAATTTTATGTCCCTATACTCAGTGGAATGGATTGGAGTTTTTTTGTTTAAAAAATGTCCTTTATGTTTAGATTTAGAATATTTTGCCACTTTTCTTGCTCTCAGGCTCTATTTTTTTATTATAATTGGTGCCTTTGCTTTTTCAACTGCAAAGTGTTTATCCACTATTGTTTATGCCTTTTACTCTGATATAAGCTAATAACACAAATAAGCAAACACATTAGGATTGTGTCTAGAATAAGAGTAAATAGATTTTGAATAAAAATACAAATATATCTTTAAGAACTTTAGGTCTTTGACATGTATTCCTTGACCTTTTATTTGAAAAAGCATAACACTCTTTTTCAGAGATTATAAAAATAATTTATTTTCATTACTGGAGGTTGAAAAAATCAAAAAAGAAAATTTAAATGATCATAACACCATTGCTGGAGATAATTTTAGTTCTATATCCCAAAGACACTGAGGTGGATTTCTGGCCATATCGTCATCCCATATCTGTCTGACACTTGAGACACATCTTAAGAAGACTCTCTGATTTTCAGGAAATGTGACTCTTCATTCCTGCAGTCTGCAACTTGAGATCTTTAGAACCCTAATCCCTCCCCCCCCACCCCCGCAATCACACACACTCTTCAGTCAGCCTCTCACAGCCCCAGAGAATCCAGGTTTCCAGGGAATGATCACAAGGCAAAGAGGCACACCCCTACAATGTACTGCTCCCACACTAATTTGCTGTTCTTCAAATTGTGGCACTTTCAAGAGCACAAAGGCAGCTTTCATTTAGATAAATGTATCATACCTTCATGAAAAGAAATGCTGTTACTTTCAGTGTTAAGAAATCAGTTGGATTATAGCTGCTCCTCGATCAGTGGTTTCTGTGCAAATAAAACTATTAAGAAAAAAAATGTTCAACCTTGGTGAAAATTAAGAGAAAATGTACCCAGTGGTATCCGATAAGCCTTGGAAAGGCACATCCTGCTGACATACATCTATTATAGTTGTGTGCTGGAAAGATAAAGGATAGAAGGTGAGAAAATGGTAACATTCCTCAAAAACAGGATCACAGTGAACAAAGGGCACTGATAAAAGGTGATTTCAGTGAATAAAATGTCTCTTAAGTTATACGTCTACAGGGTCCTGTCTCGTTATCTCTTCCGAGAACCAGCTGTGTGTTTCCTAAGATATTTAACTGTTAACCATGAAGTTTCTGTTTAAACTCTTGGGAATATAACCTTCAACCACAAAGCATACAGAGTTCACAAAAAGCTCATACAAATTTTTGATGTATGAAATAAAATTCATTCCTACAGTTTATCAAAGAGCACACCAAGCCTTACCCTTGATAAAACTTTTTATTTAAACACCATTGACTACCTCTGTTAAACAAATAACCTAACACTTCTGCCTCTAGTTTTCTCCTTGAAGAAGTATGAAGTAAAAGGTGTCTGCAGATTCTGATCTAAATGCACAAACAGAAGCCCACTTTCCTCCATATTCCTAAATACTGGTCTGCAAACAAAGATTCTCTGGTCTGAAGAGGCCTCAGGAAAACCAGGAAACGGCATATTCATTCAACAAATAATAATCTAGCTACTACTTTGCACCAGGTAAACAGCTCTCTTTCCTCAACACTAAATTATTTAGTTTTATAGACTCCTCTATTCTGATAGTATGTTATTCCTACTGTTTTGGGGTTAAAATATGGTGATGCAAAATGAAATTGCTCTTTTATACATCCTGACTCGGCAAAGTAAAATGTAGGCAACCCAGTGCTAATCTCCGAACTTATATTTGCAATTTTATTGCTCCATGAAATCTGAAATGGCTACAGCCATTTCAGCCACTGATTGTTTACCCTACCCTGGATGTGTCTATTCATCACTCTATCTCCAGTATCTAACCTGTGACTCCCAATTCATGTTTATTCAACAAATGATTACAGGATGAACGATTAGATGGATGGATGTATCCATCTTTTTTAGTCAGACAATTTACTGATTAGAAAGACTGAAAGTTGGACTACATCAGAAATCCAAGATGTGCCACATGTACTTAAATGGATCATGATGTCATCATCTTCATCATGTTATCATTATTATGACTAATAGCTTGGCATATGTTGTCACTGCTCTACATACTTCCTGTATACTAACTCATCTTCTCCTCCAAATGAATCTCTACAGAAAATAGTTTAAAACCCTATTTTATAGAGAGAAAACGGACTCAACAAAGATAAGAAGCATGCTTAAATGGGGGAGTCCCAGATTCCATTCTTAATGACTTCATTATGCTGCCTTTTACAAGAACTGTAAGAAAATACCCCAGGAAGGAGTATTGAAAAGTCAGCTGTGACTTCCAGTGCTCACACACCAACCTGTCTCATGTGGAATGAACTGCAACTTCTAACTCATAGCAGTGCTCCTCTATATAAATCATAACACCAAGTAACATTTCTATTTACTTCATAATGTTATACTATTAATCAACATCAAAGCACATTTATTTTATTTCCAAATTTCCTCCTGCATTTATAGGCACATGCCTCAGATTCCATTTTATCCTCAGCAGAGGTAGCATTATGTCCTGTTCACAGTAGGCACTCGAAAATATATTTTTAAAAAATTCAATTAAACTATTTCAGAGTCGCTAAGATTTGGATCTCACAAATGCATTCTGTAAATCCAAACAACTGAATGAATTGAGCATGAGGTTAAAGCACAAAGAAGCAAAGGGACAATTTCTGACATAATGGAACATCTTGAGAGATTCAAATAAACATGTATAGAAATCACCTGAGGCTCTGAAAATGTGATCAATTATGTCAGAAAAGCCAGGGGAATACACCAACTCTGACAAAGCATTGAGCAAAATCCTCATTATGCAGTACTTTCTTGGTACACTGAAAGCACACCATTAACAGTACTTAACCAATGGCTGTTCAAAGTTATATAAATTATTGCCATGACAACTATTTCTTCAGCAATAAAATTACAAAAACCACAGTTTCCCTGGCATATAGACAGGCTTTATCATTTGCTATTCGGAATGAATTTAATGTTCATCCCTCAGCAGCCATCACAGATGAGACACCTGTGCAGCAAAGCAGCCGCTCCCCAAGATAGAAACAGGGTGTTCCTGAAGAACACAGGAAGGAGGCTGTTGGAATTTCAGGAGGCTTTGTTTCCTAAGGGCAAACACACAAAAGATGGCTGGAGTTCCACACATGTCGACAGATGCCTAAATTACCCATAATTGGGCTAAAATGCACTACATTTGAAAGGGAAAAGGGAGAAAGTATGGTGTTTTATTTGTAATTAAACAGCAGAAAAGCAATAAACCTGAGCTAAGAAAGTTAGTCTGAAAAAGAACCTCTGGACAGCATCAGAGCTTCAGGAGTGACCACACTGCTTTGTTATTTTACTCTGTTAATGAACTCCATCTCCAGCCACTCTCTGTCTAGCCCTCTCTGCTCCTGTCTCCAGACTTTCTTCCTCAATCTTTGCAGGCTCCTCTGAGCTCAGGATCTCCAGATATGCTACTGCTTCTGTCCTTAAAGCTTCCCTCCTCCACCCATCCGCCCCACACCACATGGCTGCTCATCTTCAGATCTCAAACTAGAGTTCCCTCCACATGAGACTGGGCCCTTCTAATGTAGCATTGCCTCCTGGGCTGGGTATTCACGCATTTATCTCAGTCATAATTATTAGAAATTAGTATAGTTACATATTCTGAGTAATTCTTTAATCCTATCTCCCTAGCTAGACAACAAACTCCATGATGCCAGGGGTGCTGTCTGTCCCGTTCACCTCTATGACCCCTTTATATAGCAGAGCCTGTGCTCAATAAATATTTTTAAAGCAACCTTCACTTTTCTTGATAAAAATGTAATATTTACTTGATTCCTACACCATGCTGTGGTTTGAAGATATTGTCTCAGAAATACAACAAAAGAAGAGGAAAAGAATCTTCCTTAGATGCTGAAGACAAGGAACATTAGATTTTCCACAGTGGTATAAGCATTGGAAGAAATGGTTCAAAGAAATGGGCGAACACACGCTCTGCACTCTTGTTTGGAAGGAAGAAAACAACCGACTTAACACAATTCCTAGAACCTACCAGAAGGAAACCTCATACAGAGAGCCTAAGGCTGTGTCAGTCAGGAAAGTATTCCTTTGACTTGACAAACACTGTTTAGCTTATCTTATTTTTTATATCTTTTCTTCATTCATTGAATAACTTTTTTGCCCACGAACTGTCTACCAGGTCCTGAGGGAGGTCTCAAAGATATAAGATTAACAAGATAAACACTATAGGAAAACTCCTAATGAGCAAGCAGGACAAATAATTATGAGACAATGTCAAAGTCCTGTGCTAAAATTGAATCAATAAATAAGTCATTGCCCAGGCTTGCCAGAGGGCAAGAGAAAATGTGAATGGGGTCAAGAGAGCCACTACCGAGCAGACATCCATTTTAAGCTGGAAGTGGGAGGAAAAGGAGTTTATCTCTCAGACGGGGAAGGAAGACACTCCTGGATACTGGAGGGAAGAGTGTGCACCAGGTGTGGAAGCTGCGAGCACTTGGCATGTTTGGAAAAGAGAAGTAGCTCTCTGTGGTTGGAATAGAGAATGCATATCTTGGACAAGCAGTTAGTGAGCTTGGGCTGGATCTTAATAAGACTTAAAAACCATGAGTTTAAAACCATAAAGACTAGTGATACTAAACACAGACACGTTCTTTAAGAAAATATTATGCCAAAGTCCAGCATATCAAGTAGAAAATGACATAGCAGTTCTGGGCTGCCGATGGACACCTGACCACTCATCTCCAACCTCCATATCCGGTCCTTCTTTAAAGTTCAAGATCTTTGAAGACAACACCAGTGGGCTGCACAGAGTTGTTGGGGCAGAGCAGGTGCCCTATAAATAAATCAGTGAGAGTCACATGATCAAGTGATGTCTTCATTATTGCTTTAATTTTTGCTTTTGAAATGGAGAATGAACAGGAGATGAGGGGTCGGCACACTAACTAGTTAGCAACCTGTGCATGACAGACACTATCCAGAGGTAGAGCTTTTGTTTTGGTCTCAGTTTCCCCCATTCTCCCTGATTGCCCCTTTCTATTGGCTCCAGGGCTCAGAGGAGAAATAGGTAATTGCTCCTAAAGCAGAAGTCACCTTCCAATCTTCCCAACTAAAGTGTAAACCACAACTTGGTTCTACTCAAGAAGGGACAAGAGCCTTCAGAGGGAGAATGAAGAAACCTTCCCACTAGAAGCCTACAGTGAGAGGGACAGATCAAGAGTTCCAGGGGTATGAAGCTTACACAATTTAAAAGTCTTTAAAGGTAAAGGTAAAAAAAAATTATAAATATAAAATAAGAAATAAAAATAAACTTAGGAGGAGAAATCAAAACAGATTACAGATTTTAAAAGCACTTAAAATCAGAAAACAGGGGAACATAGGTAGATCAGACAATTAAGTGTCCAATTCTGGATTTCCGCTCAGGTCATGATCTTGCGGTTCATGAGTGCCAGCCCTATATTGGGCTCTGCACTGACAGCTGACAGTGAGGTGCCTCCTTCAGATTTCTGTCCTGTCTCTCTACCCCTTCCTGGCTTAGTTTCTCTCTCTCTCTCTCTCTCTCTCTCTCTCTCTCTCTCTCTCTCTCTCTCTCTCTCTCTCTCTTTCTCCCTCTCTTTCTCTCTCTCTCAAAACATAAGTAATAAACATAAAAAAGTAAAAACGGAAATCATCACAAATTCATAAATCCGTAGTTTTACTTGTAAAACTACTTTTCTCCATGGAAGTGCCCTACACACCTATGTGATGCTGTTTTTGCTTATGCTTTTTAGCTGCATTCTCTTCAGTGATTGTTATCTTTATTTAAGTTGAGTAAAATTTTTGTCAGCTTTACAACTCCTTTTGGTAATGTCATGTAAATCTTTAGAACTGTCACATTTGGAAACCTCTAGCAAGTCTATAGTTTACAGGCTGAATGATTTCAGGTCATTTCAAGCTTTTTTTGCAGTGACCAATTTCAAATACTCTTTCGATGATGCCCACTGACCCATCCGTCATATCAATGTTTTCACTGTAGGGTTGTAATATGCATTTACAATAGTCATTGAAGTCACTATTTTAGGTCAAAATAGCAATAAATTTAGATCATTTTCCAATGTGTTCATATGAGTCACTCTTCTTCACTAATTGGATTATCAAGCAATCCAAGGTCATATTCTTTATCTCTGTTTATCACTTCCCCTCACACAGAATTTTTGGCTGATGAAAAACTTAAAATTTATTAATAAAGTTTCATTGAGAACAGTAGCATACAGTAAGGGCCAACTAATCACATTTGGTGTAAACTCAACAATAAAGTAGTTATATTTGGTATCTTGTTTACCTATTTAAAACATTTCATTTTTATACATTTCCCCATGATTTAGTGCTGGTAAATGATCTAGGATAATTGAGTCACATTAACTTTTCATTTTGACATTTTTCAATGTGCTCATTACAAAAGTGAATCAAAATCAGTGATTTGTTCAAAAGTTTTCATGATTTCAGTAATTATCATTATTTAAGGAACACCATTTTTCATTGTATCCTCTGAAGGGCAAATCTCATTCCCTTAAGAATGTAACAGGCATAACTATTCTTTCAAATGCTTAAAAGTAATACAAAACATTATCAATAAAACTGAGTGTTCTTTCTTCCTTGCCCTTCAAGGTGTTCAGCTGGTGTGTTTGTATTTGATTGATGTGTCATTCAAGAACCTTCTTGTCTGGAGAGTCCTCCCGACTTTCAGGAAGTTATGTCTGACTTATGGAAATACTTTATAAATTATACAATACATATGTTGTATCTTGGACTCACTACCTGGGATCTTATAGCAGTCTGAACATTGTTCTTTTTGTTTTTGCTGCTGTTGCTGTTTATATCTACTTGAAAAATATTTCTACTGTTTGTTGTACATTCTCTTTATTTCCCTGTAATAATAACTAGCATCGTGATTTGGGGGAAGAAACAACTGCTTTTTTGTTAAACAGTGCTCAAGTAAAATTACAAGAACAAGCATGGTACTTACTGAAGTCAATGAATTTTCCCAATAAAGTTGTTATTGAAACCCCTGGGGGCTCTGATGTCCATACGAACCTTTAGTTTGGGTTTCAATAAGAGGACTTTTGATATGCCAAATTTTTGTCTTTTTGTATCAAATTATCTTTAAAAATTTTTTTACATTTATTCATTTTTAAGAGACAGAGCACAAGTTGGGGAGGGCACACAGAGAGAGAGAGACACAGAATCTGAAGTAGGCTCCAGGCTCTGAGCTGTCAGCACAGAGCCCAACTCAGGGCTAGAACCCATGAACCATGAGATCATGACCTGAGCTGAAGTCAGATTCTTAACCAACTGAGCCACCCAGGCGCGCCTATTAAATTATCTTTTGCTAGAAGTATCTCTGTTACATTTTTGGCTTTCACTAGAATATTCTCTTCCCATAGTATCTGAATTTATATATAATTAATAATTCTGGATAGCAATGTATGAATTAATCTGAAACTAAGGCATATAAAAAATTTATTTTCAGTCATGCTATAGTGAGCCATATAGTTATATAATATTTCTCTTATATATATAATTATATAGATTAAAACCATATTAAATATGTTGTTAACACTAACATATTAAATATTATAGTATTAGTATAGTACTATATAATTAATATTAGTAACATATCAATAAATCAGTGTAGGAGTTTTGCCCATGGATCACTTACTTCTTGAGGATTCTTGCTGGGTTGGTGGTAATTTTACATGCCAATTCTTCTGGAACATACAGTTTACTTCAGGACAATATACCTCAGATACATTCAGATATGAGCTAATATTTTGGGATGCATAAAACATGTGATTTCACATAGAGAAGTACTTAATATTTAAAATACTTCTATAGGCAGTACTATGACCAAATGATAAAAAGAGCCCAAATGTCCATCAACTGATGAATGGATAAAGAAGATGTGGTTTATATATACAATGGAATACAAGTTGGCAAAGAGAAAAAATGAAATCTTGCCATTTACAACAACGTGGATGGAACTGAAGGGTATTATGCTAAGTGAAATAAGTCAGTCAGAAAAAGATCATATGTTTACACTCATAAGTGAAATTTGAGAAACTTAACAGTAGACCATGGGGGAAGGGAAGGAGAAAAAATAGTTTCAAACAGAGAGGGAGGCTATCAATAACATGGTCATATACATAAGGCATTGAACATGATTGAAACAAACTAGGCATTTCCTCATATCCATGTAGTGTGACTTCCAAAATGCCAAAGATAGTTAATATGAGAAGAAATCAGAATGAAGAGAGTGGTCTTCACTGATGTTGGTTAAAATATTTTACATTTGAAAATGTTACAAAATTTATAAGCAAGTGAACACATTGTCAGGGCTTTGGTCACTGGAATGACCTTGAAAGGACCCCCTGAAGCCAGTTTAATTAGCTTTATAGTAAAGCCACCACCTGTCACTATAAAAACATCAGGGTCAGAAAGCAAAAAAATTGTGCCTTTCCCAATAAGCACTTCAAGGAGAAGGGGAAAAAAGTATACATGATGAAGCTGAATTCTTGGCATCAAAAAATTTTACTTGCCAAAATGAGGCATGGAAGCCACATAGACACTGACTTTTAAGACCCTCAAAAGCTGAGAGAGTTGTATTCTTACAGCAAATTAGAGGGGCCACCTTGAAGTTAGAGGGTGTTGTTGTTGTTATTCTTGTCATTGTGATTGTCATTGTTGTTTTCTCTTAAACTGGAAACTTCCTAGTCACCAACAATGCCCAGCTTCTCACCAACCTGGTAAGGTGCAGGCTCAGGATAGACATTATTTGACAATAAAGAAATATAACAACATGCATGCTCAAGTTAAGACTGTGGTTGCAAATCCATGCCATTATCTCAACATGCCATTTGAGATATTTATTATTTCTGACTACCACCCCAATTAACCTATGTCATTATAGACAGAGATATGATACTAGCTAAAGAAAATAATAAGGGGATTATTTTCATTTACAATACTTTCAAAGATAGTCCATGATATCTAAAGGTAAGTATTCATATTCTCTTTTTCAGAAATGGTACAGAAAGTGACTGGCTTTCAATTCTGTCATCACATTTTATATCTTCATTATTTAGGCCAAAAATTAAGGTAGAAGCATTTCTTTGAAAAAGAATAATATTCTGCCTTGTACTTGGTTTTTTTCATAGCCCCCTGCTGCACAGTCATCAGAGATCCTAATTGGTCTTGTATCTACATGAAAATTTCTGGATAGAATCACCATGTTTACAAAATTTTCCCAGAGAAGAAGGAACATTACATTCAAGACTTCTGCTAAGACCATTATAAACTACTATCAGAGAAACTGATGCATGGTAAATAGTTCCCTAAGAATGATCTCAGAGTTGAGTTTGTAGCACTGAATAAAACAGAGATGATATGTTTGCTGGCCAATCTGAAACATGAGAAATGTTGAACTATTCCAACACATGTGAAGTCACTGTGACCAGTATGATGCTGTGAGTAAGTGCAAGATGGGTAAAGACTTGGCCAAGGAATAAAGGGGGTGACATGTGTGCTGCCGCCCTAACTTCTCAAAGGAAAAACAAATTGTAACTGTCTGAATCAAAATAAACTCTGCATAAAACAGGATGCCAGAGATGTTTATTTTGAAATGTAAGTCTCAGTTCTATTCTGCCACAGGGTAAAATTGTATTGATTTTTCATTCAGATTAAAAGGAAAACTATGAGGGTTTTGTGACAGCTTAAAAGATGATGACATCATAAACTTACCTTTTCCGGGGACACCTATCATTAGAACTTTCTAAGAAGTCCATGTCCTTGCAAATGTTTTGGTCACTCAGCCTATAGTATATTCTGCTGCATAAACTGGCATCTAGAATTCATGGCAGATCCTGAGCAGCTGAAGTAATAGATGGTGTGTGGTCATTCACTCCATGCCTGCATCCACCCGCTATCCCAGATGCCTTGGGCTGGTACCTGAAAGGGTATGGCTCAACCGAGAACGATTTTTCTCAAAAAATAGCACTATTCACTTCGGTGTGGACTTCCTGATCTGAGGCCAGGCACCTCCACCACGAAGGGAGGAATGTGCACAGGTGGAAGTGTGTGATGTCAGAGCAATGATGCCATTCCATCGCTCAGAGCACACCGTTTCCAGTGGGGCAGAATGGGCAGAATGGTTTAATCAAAGATCAGACTCGAGCGCACACCTGAGCTCTGTCACTGTGACTTTGTGCAAATGGCTTGTCCTTCTGAGTCTCAAATTCTTTGTATTATATGTCTAATGCTAGCACTTTCCTTTTATATTAGACAAGATGATACATGTAGAATGTCTGGCTCATTTAAAAAAAAACCCTAAAAAATGGGGCTAATATTATTTTCCAATTCCAGATAAGAGTTGATAGGAGTTTCAGCTTTGAGTCATCCTTTCAGGCTTTCTAAATAATGGCTACAGCTTATTCATAAAATATTTACGGAGCACAACGCTGTGCCAGGTGCAGTACTGGGCACTGGGGACATTAGTGGGCAAGACACAGCCCCTGCTCACTGCCCTGCCATAAAGAGCCGACTCGAGGCACGTCTGAGGAGGAAATGCTCTTACGTGGTGTGTGTTCCTCTTCCAGTGCCAGAGACATCCTCCCAGAGACCTGAACCCAGTCATCAGAAACAAAGCATTCCCCCTGAAATTATTTAGAGCCAAATAGAGCCAACAGCTTTATGGATTTTCTTTTAGCACTGAAAACTGCAGTTTAAATAAATACAGAAATTCAGCGCTGCAGTCTTGAGGCATATCTTCAGGAGTCCGCATGAAAAGGGAAGGTGTTGGTCTCCACTTCCACGCCCCCGCACACTTCAGAAACCCCGCCAACATGCATCACAGGGTGAGGCCATTAAACCCCCGATTCATCAAAACATCGCTGGATTGTGAATCCATGCTCTTCACTGTCGTTTACTTTCCCATGAGGCTTAACTGCAGATGAAGAACTCCCTCCTCACAGAGACCTGAATGCTCCCGGCAGCACCATCAAGTCAGATTTCTTATCGCAAATTAATCAATTACCATTCTGTTTCTTAAATGTGGACATTAGTCCCTCATTCGACAAATGCTACTGAGTTCCTACAGTGTATCAGGTGATATTCTGGGTGTGGGAGACATGAGAGAGAGTAAAGAAGATTAACTAAGTTCGCTAGGAGCTTATGTTTTGATCATCAGAAACAGTAGTTTTTCCATTCTTCAAGGCACTGGCTATGGGGATCACACGATGGTATGAAAAATTCCACACAGGAACATTGAATGGTTCTATTTAATTAATTCTAAGATACACACTTTTTCAGCTGTTAACCTCTCTGAAATCAAGGTATATTTTAGTCAATCGATTCTTATAGTCACTATTATTAGTAACATAGTTTGTGAGGGAAAGAAACCTTGATTATTCTGTTAGGATCAAGAAGGCAAACCTCAAATTTCAGCAACTCAAGATAATACAAAGTTATTCCTCTTTAAGTCCAATGCTAGTGCTCCATTTTGAGTAGCTCTAATTTACGGACCAACTTATAGTGAAAACCTTCCAGTCCAGGGCTCTCAGTGTTTCCCTATGGGTCTTTTCCATTCTGGCCAGACAGAAGTGCAAGAGCATGAGAAATCAGGATGGGAGACCATATGGGGCAGGAAGTGACCTACATTACATCTGCCAGAATTCCATTGGCCAGCACCCACTCACATGGACACACCTACCTGCAAAAGAGGCTGGAAAATAAAATTTAGCTGCAGGTACAGGAGGAAGAGGGGATGAGTTTGTTGGCCAGAAGCTGGTCTCTTCCATAGACTTTCTGGATGATTCTCCATGCTTCCAATGTTTTCAAAAGCAGGAAGGAGTTGTTGTGTTTGCTGATATGAGCTCATCAGCACTGCTCTCTCTTTATAAGGGGGGGGGAGCTTTATAGCACTATAGTCGCAAGGATCTTTTCAGCTTTAGAGGACAGTCCCACTATGTGATCTAACAAATTAAAGAAGTCAAGATTTTTTCCTCAAAACTCTACCTATTTAAGCCTGCAACTCATTTATCAATTTATCTTAGATTCTCTCAAAGGTACTGAAGAAGTGAAGAACCAATCAGTGATATTCAGGAGCTGATAATACCATCACAGTTTAAAAACTGACCTTCACGAAACAATCTGAGAACAATTTATTATCTGGGCATTGTTGCCTCTGAGTAAAAACGGGGTTTAAAGAAGGGCATAATTCGTTTGGGATGAAAGAATTGGCCACCCTTTCATAATTTCAAGTGTGAGAAGGCTTGAGGTCATCTAATCAGTGATCTCAACCACCTTCTCTCTCTTCCTTCCCCTTTCCCTTTTCCTCTCTCTCCCCAACCTTGGCCCACCTAAGCATGTGAATTTCAAAATCTAGATCTGCAGGAGGAAACAGAATTCCCCACTCCAATCTAGAGCTAGTCCAGCCATTGATCAGAACTCTGCAGTGTAACATCATTGGTTTCCAAATTCATAAAAGTATGCTTCATTTCCTACTTACTGTTTTTGTACCTAAACTTAAGTGGTCAGAATCTTAGATAGCACCCCAACCCCCTAAACATGCTAATAGAAATTTTCTTTCAGAAGATGTGATTTCCTACTGACTTCAGCTAAGAATGTGAACAGTCATAGTGACAAAGAGAAGATATTCCAGAAGATGGGTAGCACTTGTGGAAAGTTAGGAAGCAGGAGTGAGTGTGGTGAATATGGGATGTAGTGGAGAGCCTTGACAGGGTAAAACAAAAGGCACACTGTCCCTCCCACTGGGCCGACTGGACTTCTGGGAGAAAAGGCAGCAACTGCACTGTTCGCAAGAATCAGGCTCAACCATGGGAAGTGTACAAATCCTTGCTCTTGCTTACTCCACCCAGAAGTATGAAAAAAAGCAAGCTCATCCAATACGTTATACTTGCTTAGTATATTGGGTTGCTAAGTGTTCTTTCTTGTTTGAACTCTCATTTTCTCCTCAAGGTAACATTATAAGATGGGTATTTTAGGCAAATAAGAAATGGAGACAGTACAGGATTAGTTATTTGCTTGATTCTACATGGCTTGTAAATAAGGTGACCATATAATTTACTTTCTTTTTTTTCATGTTTATTTATTTTTGAGAGAGCACAAAGCAGAGAGGGCAGTGAGAGGGGGACAGAGAATCCAAGGCAGGCTTTGTGCTGACAGCAGCGAGGGAGTTGTGGGGCTTGAACTCATTAACCATGAGTTGGTGACCTGAGTTGAAGTGGGACACTCAACCAACTGAGCCACCCTGGTGCATCCATATCATTTACTTTCTAAACCAGCACACCTTGGAGAATGAAAAGAAATACTCTTACAGTATGGAGGCTCCTCAAAAAAATAAAAATAGAACTACCCTATGACCCAGCCATTGCACAGTGCTGGTTCAAAGGGGCACATGCACCCCAATGGTTATAGTATCACTATTGACAATAGCCAAAGTATGGATAGAGCCCAAATGTCCATTGGTTGATGAATGGATAAACAAGATATGGTATTTATATACAATGGAATATTACTTGGTGATCAAAAAGAATGAAATCTTGCCATTTGCAACTACATGAATGGAACTAGAGTATATTATGCTAAGCAAGATAAGTCAGTCAGAAAAAGACAAATATCATATAATTTCACTCATATGTGGAATTTAAGATTAAAAACAGATGAACATAAGGAGAGAGAAGCAAAAGTAATATAAAAACAAAGAGGAAGATAAACCATAGAGACTCTTAAATACAGAGAACTAATTGAGGGTTGTTGACAGGGTTTTGGGTGGAGGGATGAGCTAAATGGTGAGGGGCATTAAAAAAAAAAGATACTTGTTGGGATGAGCACTGGTATTATTTGCATGTGATGAATCACTAAATTCTATTCTTGAAATCATTATTACACTATATGTTAACTAACTTGGATTTAAATTAAAAAAATAAAAATAAAAGCACAAAAAAATCAGTAGACTTTGAGAAAAAAAAGGAAAAGGAAAAGGGTACTCTTAATAGCTACACTGAAAATTAGGTATAAATTAGGACACTCTTGGGAAAACTGTCATGTACTGTCCCTCTCCATACAGAGGACTTGAACATAGAGCGCCAGACCCAAGTCTGATGCTCTTTCCTCTGCACTGTATCTGGTCTTTCAATCTAGTTGAAATTAAGGAATTCCTCTGGAAAACAGTACTTAGTCCATCCCCAGAGTAAGTACTGTGTTTAAAGTAAGCCTTTAATAATTACAAATGATATGTTGGCAAAATTTAAACCAATCCCAAATGATTTTCCATAAAAATCGCAGGTGTTTAGTTCATACAAATGAAACAAACTAAGCCTTGATTGCAGGTAATTTGATTTTATAGTGAAAAACCAAGGGGACTATAGATTTAATGGGTTCCATTTTATACATGATGGAAGAAATTGGACACAGGATTCTGTGTGGTGGCCAGTGATTCATGTGTACAAAGGGAATCTGTACTAAGTGCATATGTGTAAGTAGGGAACTTGAACTTGTGTCATATACTTGTGAATAGAGGGATCATATAATTTATCATCCAAACCAGAACACTTCTGAGAATGAAAAGGGAGTCTAATAATAATTATATCAGGAGAGCAGATATAAAGTTTGACTATTTCTAGGGCAAACTGGGATATATGGTCAACTCTCTCAGGGGGAGGAGGGACATTTTTCCCACACCCAGTCTGTAGGGCTCTAAACAGGGGAAAAACTAAGATTCTAAAGAGGAGGAAAACCAAGATGGATGCCTACTTCACTAGTACACTTTTCTTTTCAGAGGAAAGTTACAGTTAATGAGGGTTTTCCCAGAATGTACAATATTTCCTTTTAAGTTAATATACTGCCCAGAAATCTGATTTCTGTAATTGTAGGAAGAACTCTGGATGGTAAAGCAATTATAATTCCTGGAAATGTTTTTGATTACAGGTAATACAAATGCTTAATTTATACATTATTTAATATTTATTTACTTATATTATTAATAATATATCTGTACTAAACCATTACAATGTTACATTGAAACTACTATTTCATTCAATATACTGCTAAGTGATTCTTAGGAAAAAAGCTACCAAATATTGAGAGAAATGACCAATCATTGGGCTGAACAAGCAGACCTATTTAACCCAAAGATTAATCCAAACAATTTTCCTATAACAGTACCCAAATCAGTACCAATTTTCTCAGTTTTTCAAGTCTTAAAAAAGTGAAATTTAACCCAGATGCCATTATGTAAAATATCAACAGGGAGCTGTATGGAAAAAGGGAAATTTGATATTGATACAATAGTAGAAACTGGGCAGCTTTTGCACATTTTTTCCAATATGCAGTTCACTTTGGTTATAGCATCTTGGAAGTATGGAAATAGAAATTCCCTGCCCCCCAAACAATTTTCAACCACAGCATACCTGGGTCTGACCATTCCAGTAACTGGAGCAAGCATCTCACCAATTACAATCCTGGTGGCCTCTGGGGAACAACCAGAGACAGGAGCCGTTTGGCTCTATATTTGATTTGGGCCTGTATAATCATTGTCTGTGCCTCATGTTGCTATTGGGCAATATAATACTGCTCTGAATGTTTGCTTCTGCCCTGCACCCCAAACAGGCAAAGACTCAAAACTAAATAGAATAAGAAGACACAGAAATAGCCTCCAAACACTACATACCCCAAATGCTGAAAGACTGATGTTCAATTGAATAAGAAGATACAGAAATAGCCTCAAATCAGTACTGCAGAGAAAATAGATGACTAATATTCTTATTATCGGGATTATAATAACTGTCTTTATTCCTTGGTTGTGTTTCTTCTCTTGAAATGTTAGGCCACTTGGAAATTGATGAGGGGACTGTGACTCACAGAACCTCCACTGTTCCAGAGCTAAGACCCAGGCAATTCTTGCCACTCAATGGACACAAGGATATGATCATGGTCTTTCACATCTAGATGCTTTCTAATGTTTACAGAGTTCCTTCATTAGTATGTGTTCTAGTTAACTTTGTAGTGAAACAAACCATTGTTAAGTTAATAACATATCACAGTGGCCATTTTACCATGCTCAACATTTCTGTTGGTCAAGAATTAGGAAAGCACACAGTTGGGACAGCTTTTCTCTGCCCCTGAATGTCTGGGGACTGAGCTGGAAAGACTTACATGGTTGGAAAAAGGCATATCTGGGAGGCGAGGAACCACTTATTATACAGATTCTTCACTCCTCTGTCTGGTGAGTTGAGATGACTTGGTTCAACTAGCACTCACAAACACAGCATCTACCTGTCATTCTCCATAAGGCTTGAGCACCTCACAGCAAGGAGACTGGGTGCTGGGTGGGGTGGGAATGTCCTGGAGAGTCCCAAGACGACCAGTAGGAGTTGCATAGCCCTTTTTGACCTGGACTCAGAGATTACCACCTAGCCTGTAACTGTAGTTACAGACATACCCCCCCCCTCACCTTCATATTTTGAGGTCATGTTTTAAAACTGCCATGGGTGATATTAGCAAGCATGTCCCTTTTCCTTCGTCCTTGTCATCAGACTTGGATTTGGGTCTAGCCATGAAACTACCACATTAATAGCTCTAATAAGCGTTATCTTTAAACATTAAACAAGCTGACAGATGACTTGTGTAACGGGAAGAAAATTGTTGCCAGTAGTTTTGCCACCTTGACGGTGGTACATGGGGGTGATAGTACAAGGAGTCCAAACCGTATTGAATCCAAATCATTGACTCAGCATAACAGTGGAGCAGACCCATGCAGGACCTGCTGTTGTTGATAGATTGTTTTCCCACTTTCTCCTTTCTACTTCCACCACCAGCAGAGCTTCAGACAGTTGCAGACCAACCTGCTGAGACATTACTCCACATTCAAAGATAGACACCATTGTCACTTCTTAATTAATCCCTATCTTCAGTCTGAGAGCCAGAAGTCATTTGCCTCTGCTTCTCTCAGGCTACTTTTGGGGTAAAGATAACATTCAAGGAAGACAGGAAGCTTTAGGTGAAGGAACTATTATTACAGTCTTTATTCTTGGAGTCAGGACTCTGTAATTTGACAATCTTTTGGTTATTCATAATACTTTGTCATTCTTGGTGGATTTGACTCTTGGGTTTTAATGGTGGTAGAAATAGTTGAGCAGAGCCCCCTTTTCAACCTGGTCATAGATAAGAATTCCAGAGGACTGAGAACAAGTCTATCCCCACCACCACCCTTGTTTTTCTATCCCACCTAAATCAGTCAAACTCAACCTCTATTCTTCTTGGTCCCAATATATGGGTGGCTGATGGAGAAAAATCATACAACTGCATATGTTCATGATTCAAAGGTTTGTGGTTTCTGTGGATTCCAGCTCTGCCCATTTCTATCTGCATTATTTTGTGCAACTACATCCACCAATTTCCCTATCTGAAAATATGGAAAGAAAAATATTTTATATGGTCATGGTGAAGTTTAAGTGAAATTATGCATGTAAAGTGTTTAGCATATTATAAATATGCAGTGAATCAGTAAATGTTAACTGTTCTGAGCTATTATGATTCTAGTCCCAGCTGGAGTTGAGGATTTTAACTTTTTCTCTCTCCCCTTCTGCATAATCACAATATTGAAAATTCATTTCTCTCCTAAATCTTTAACATTTCCATGCTTACCCTCAGCTGATTGCTTCTGAATATACAGAGAAAAACTTTATTCTCCTAGAGGAACCCAGACATTCCCAAAGCTCCAGATTGTCTTAGAATTGAGAGTCCTGGGTGGGTGGGATACAACTTCCCAACATGTGCCTTTTTCTCTGCTGCACCTTCCCCTACACATATGTACAAAACATGGAGTGTGGCAAACAGACACAGAAGTTGGCCTGGTCTTCATCAAAAGCTGCCACTCCACGGAGAGGAAAGGAAAACTTGTACTAGAGACACTTTCTCAGTGATTCATGCCACCAGGGATCTGGGGACAAGCCCAGAAACTATTGGGCTGATAGAGTCTCCTATACAAACCATGACACAGCAGAGTCTACACTTACCAGGAACAATGGATAAGATTCATTCCAGCTCTGATTCCCCATCATTATAATGTTTAAATACCTCTGAACTGTGGTCCATGGTGTTCTGGAACCCACTTACACTGGCTTACAAGAGCTGACTAATAACGTTTCAGGAATTTTGTGAGCCAGTTGTTAAAACCATTATTAAAAATTACATTATGCAAGCCCACATGTTAAATAAATCATGTTAAAAATAAACATAACAAATACCCCAAACTCATCACATTCTAATTATTGTGCTACATTTTTCTACTATTTATGTCTTTGGGGTCATTACACATAGTCTATTTTTATGGTGGGAAGAATATATGAAGATGTGCTACTGTGCATCTCTTCCCAGCTCTGCAATCAGTAATATTATGTTGGTAGCTTTAAATTGATCATGGTGGTTACCAATCAGAGCCTGATTTATTCCTTTTTTGATTGTCTGGCTGTGAGTAGTAATGGAGAAAATGTTGATAATGCAGATTAAACTTGTAAGTGTCTGTTGCCATTATAATATGAGTAGCACAAAGAAGTGAAAAGTATTCTCCCAGGATTTGAAGCAAAAAGTTGCAGGCGTTATAAACACACAAAGTTCTGAATAAATCATTGTTTCACGTTCACTTTCATCTTACTCATTCATGTAAATAAAAATATTAACCAACATTCATTTCAGAACTATGCTCATTCATCAGCAGCAACCATGGGTTGGCTACAAAATAAATCCAAAAGATAGTTTAACAAAATTCAATCATCAATCTGTGAGAATCAATTGGTTATATGGAATTTACAATAAAGAATATTATATATTTTATTTTTATTTTTAAACTGAGTGCTATACATCCTTTATATTCATAAAATTTATAATATACTTATGTACATTTATATGTGCATAAATTTTTTCTGAACACTCACTAGGACACCACTGCTGCTGTGACTATTTCTACTACCTCCTTATAGAAGAGTCAGACAGAGCTCAGAGAATTTGGATCTATTTTCAAATGCCATATGTGAGGGATTTCAGAATTCCCAGGGCAGTCATCTTTACTTTTTCAAATATTTGTGATAGCATCTTTGCCTCATTCACAGCATGACTATGATATAATGAGGTTGATGTGATAACAAACAGACCAGAGCCCTTGACTCACCTAAGGAAGAAGCCCTGGATTTAGGATAAAACTAAAGCTCTGGGAAGAACCAGCTCCTCAGCACCTGGCATTCTGCTTGGTTATTGGTGACACATTAGGAGGAGGTTCCCTGCAGGATTCCCTGGGAGAGAAAGCATTGGCTCTCCTCCTCCTCCCTGCCCATTCTCCCACTGCTTCATTATGTCAAACCCCGTGATATAAGAGGTTCTTTCCACACTTGCCCAACTGTGAGCAAGACACAGAGCTCAGTAGATCCCATCTAATCTGAGATGGTGTTTGATTTAAGCCTGAGGCATAAATAGAGACACAGGTTAGGACGGTGCACAAAGGATCTCATGTGCATTTCAGCTCCCAACAACTTGGCCAACATGTAGAATAACAACCCTGTGGAGTTGCAAGGGAGGACAACCCAAAATGACTCAGCCGTCGGACAGGATGACATATGAAGAGCCTAGAAAAGCCAAACTTATATAGTTGAAAAGAGAAGACTCAGAGGGACATAGTTATAGTCTGTAAATTCTTTCAAGGTAACAATAAAAACACAAGAAGAAAATTGCTGGTAGTATGAATTGGTGTGAAGAAATGAAGATAGTGTGGTTCAAAGGGAGAAAAGCTTTGCCTTTGATTACAGAAACTATCTTGGAGAAAAGCAATTCTACAATTTGTCTTCTGAAGTAAATGATTTTTCTTTTTAATGGGTATTAAATAATGCATTAAATGATTGGATAACACTAAGAAAATTATAATAAAAAACTTTTAAGATGAATGATGTTTTCACATGAGTATGTTTATTATTATTTTATGCCTATAGATTATGTAAATATGTAGGTTAATATTGAAACTATAATTTTCTTAGAGTTACATTCATTGAATCTGTCATCACATTTTTCCTAAGGAGTTTGCTTGCATAACAATAATAGAAACTTGCATTTTTCTGCTTTGTATTTCTCAAGACAATAAGCTTGTCATGTCTGATTTCATTGAGTCACCCAACTGGGAGCACAGATTAAATTTCATTATAATTATATGAGTTACAAGACATTAGAATTTTTACCCACCAACCACACAGCTTAATAGGAATACCCTATTTAATGACATGGACATTTGCAATTTCTAAAAGGGTGGGTTCCAGGAGAATTTTTGAAAGGGTTTGCCTATATCCATGATTTTTACAAATTGGCATCTTGTTCCCACATGGAAATGAGTAAAATGTCTGATGATTTTTAAATAGTTGGTTATAAACAAGACTTTTGGTCTTAATTTTGAATGTCCAAGTTAGGATTTTTTTAGGAAAAGCAGTTCATTTGAAAACATTTAAGCCTAGGTTCTAGTTTAAATTAAAGTGAAATATTTGATGTTCTGGGAGACAACATAAAGGAGGCCAGCTTTTCACAGACCTCTCTACATCCCAGACTGAAATGTTTGTGAAATATGGGAACATGGGGAATGCAGTTAAGGTTATTGGAGCTTCCAGGGCTCAGTCACTTACCCTCAGTGGCACAGACTTCAGCATCAAAACCAGGGTCCTGCCTTTGCTATGTAACTGGTCCAAGAGAGGCTACACTCCCTCTTAGCCATCCTTATTTATTGTTTTTATAATTCTGTCTAATCTAAATCCTAAACGTTATATTTTGTACCTTGCTCTTCAGATATGCTTTAACCATATGGAATATTAAAAGAAAGAAGAAACTGATTAGCCTTCACATACAGATTTCTTCCTGTATTTGGAGATTACCAATCTCATCTCTTCTGAAGAGAAAATGCATCTAATCCTTGGCAATCACGTGGAGTGGGTCTAACATTCTCAATGTGTGCACATTCTGTTTCATGACATTCCCATTGGTTTCACAGAAGCCCTAAGATTTCCTTGCTTGGGGGTTTAATTTATTTCACAGAGGCCTTGGATGCATTATGGAAGGCTAGAGGTTAGAGTTTAAACCATCTCAGAACAGCCCCCAAAGAGTAAATATCAAAATTATTATATAAATAGAAGAAATGAGAATATCCATCCCCAAAAAATTATTCAACTCACCACAGTAAAATTTCCTCTAAGCCCATGTGAATTAACTATTCCCGGGCACACTGCCAGGACAAAGTTAGCTAGACTCTGAACACTACACATTATCTAAGATAATACTTGAAATAAATAGTTCTTCTGCATTCCTATTCAAAGGAAGATAATGAACTTCTTCATAATTCCCAACAATGTGTTGTGTTATGTAAAGTAAGATTTTAGCAAGGACCAAGGCTATGAGCCATTATCTGAATTGCTACAAGCTGTATTTCCAGTGTCAGAGAGCTTTTCAGATGAATTACTGCCTAACCAAAAGGAGCTCATAAGCATCTTGAGCAAGTGCAAGAAAAGCTTGTAGAGGCTATTCAAATCTTCATTATTTAAATCAGCAAAAATTCCTTCTCATCCAAATCATTCAAAATTTCTTTTGTTTATGTAAGGTTAATATGACCGAAGGGGACCTGGTCACGTGGGCTTCTCAACCAAAGTGAACTAAATTGATGTAAAGTTTCTGCCAAAATTTATTCACAGAACATATAACTAATTTATTGAATAAGTTGTGCATAGTTGTGTATAAAGAAAAAAAAGAATTTTTATCCTTTCTCACATTTGTCTTTTCTTCATTCTCTCTGGGCAATTTCTTAAATTTCATTACATCTCTGGTGGTCAGGAAATAATAAACATATCATCTTTAGGTATATTTTTAAAAGCTAGTCCTATCTTATATCAAGTTTCGCTCTTTCAAATGATACAAAGTTTTTTTTTTTTCTGGATTCTCTTACCTGAGCCCAACTCAGGCTCAAAAACTCAGATTGTCAGAAAAAGGCGCTGCCTGGCCCCCATGTCCTCAGCTTCCCCATTCACTGTGCTGTGCTTGTGTCTGTCGGGGGCAGGGGTGGTGGCAGAAAAGCAGAAAATAAGGAGCAAAAAGGCTCCCATGACCAAGACAGTGAGAATCAGGTCTCCTTCTCTAAGGCCTTAGTGGGTTTATTTGCTTTCCATTGTCCATCCTTTCCAGGCATTCACTCAATGTCTGCATTCTTGCTGTGTGGCACATTTTCATCTACAATTCTCCAAGCTTGCAGATAATGCCTTTGAATATCAGTCAAACTCTTTCATGGCTATTGGAAAGATTATGAGTCGTACCTGCCCTTGGCACACCCACCAGTCTGAAATCAGGGACTCATTTCTCTTAGCTTGAAAACAGGGCTTCTTTCTTTGAATATCTGGAAATATGTCTCAGGGTTGCTTAGGCTGTGGGCAGAAGTGAAAAGACCAATTCCTAGCACACTGAGTGGTTGTTACAACGTATGTAATAAGCATTTACCAAGGGAAATCCCACTTTCCACGGGTATGTATTAAAAATAGGAGAGACAGAAAGAGAGAGAGCACACACACAAAATATGATGGAGAGGGGAACTGCACAAATGTGAAATGAGACTTTAAGAGGCAGGCAAAACGCAGAAGAGGTGTTTTGTTGTTGTTGTTTTATCTTGTCAATCGTTAGTCTGGACCAGAAAAGCTGAGCAAGAAAGGTGGGGAAGTGAACACCTCCCCAGCAAGACACTGCTTAGAAAATAATGAGCCAGAACTTTTTTTCTGCCAGAAATGGAACTCCTCAAAAGTATAGGAAGGGGTCCCTGGATGGCTCAGTCAGTTAAGCATCCAACTCGGGATTTTGGCTCAGATTATGGTCTCACGGTGTGTGAAATCCAGCTCTTATTAGGCTCTGTGCTGACAGCAAAGAGCCTGCTTGGTATTCTCTCTCTCCCTCCTTCTCTCTCCCCCCCATCTCCTCTCTCTCTCTCTCTCTCTCTCTCTCTCTCTCTCTCAAATAAACATAAATAAATAAATGAAAAAAATATTTTTCAGATTGCTTCATTTTGGCAGACACATTAACTTGCACATAATTTCATTTTTTAAAAAAACAATCTCAACAAAACAGAATTGATTGGTGGGGAATTGAGCTGGTATGGCAAAGTTCAGAATTCTGGGATGATTTTACTTAAACGTTCTCAAAGTCATGGAATCCTAAGAGACTACCTTGAGTTCCTACTATGTGTAAGGCATAGGGGTCAGTGAAGGAGATAATTAAGTAGAACATAAACGCTATAAACATTAACTTTGGGGGATCTATGAAGAAGTTATGATATAAAGAATATTTAACCTTTTTCTTATTGTTTTCAGAAATTTCTGCTTTATCAATGTAAGAGACAAAACTTTACATTTGGGATTATTATAAATCAAGAGCTTTTGAATATATTTAACACTTTAACAAAAAAGAGAGAGCTGGAAAGGAAATGAAGGAAATATAGAAAGTGAGATCAACAAATAGATTCAATAATTTACCATCAGAAGTTTCCTCAGAGCTGCCAGTAAATCTCTTGCAAAGTATACAATTAATATTTATGAATGAGACATTGTAGAGCATACATCTGCCATTGCTTGGTAATTCACTTAATTTTTCTAAGGTTCCATTTTCTTAGCACTGTGGCTGAATCAATTAACCCCACTCCCTTGGAAAAGAGGAACTGGGTCTGATATGGAGGAAGAAAGGGTTTGAAAATTTTTTAAAATCAGAAGTGGTTTATCTTTCTTCAATGACAAAAACAAACAGATCTGTACCTGGTAGAGTTTCTGGTAACTTGATCCAAGCCCAGAAAAGAGTCTAAGGCCCTCTAATAATGCTAGAGTTTATTGTTCTCAAGGGGTAAGATGACTACTCATCTTGCATATGAGATTTGACTATATTATCACAGAGAAAGGAATTTTCGTTGTGACATTGGGAGCCAGCACCCCAGGTGACCTTGTGAGGAGCGTTGCCTGGCTATTTCTGGTGGGGAGACTACGGTGGATTTGGAGACCCTCAAACCATCATAACCTGCAGGACTATGGCCCATAGTCTCCCCTCTGAAGAATGAATAATGAAACAGACAAGAGCTACCTGAATTAATAATGGGGCTAAGGTTCAGGAAGGTAGAAAGGGTGATGAGAGCATCTCTATGTGGAGAGTAATGGAAATTCTCAAGGAAATTATAGAGGACGAGAGAAAAGAATTGAGGGGAAAGGCAGCATGCAAAGGAGAGGAGCAGAGATGAATAAGATCAGGAGAGAGAGTTTTCCATGCTTCACTCTCCTTAGAGAGTCCTGAGAGAGAGAGATGTCTCCTCTGAAATCTGATCCTTTAGAAAAATACTTCTTCAAAATCCATTCACAGTTAGGTGTGTCAAGGGTGGAGAAAACTGGCACATTGGTGACAAGAAGTAGAGGGACACCCAGGGACAAACCATCACCTGACCCCCACATTCTCAGAGGCTTGATCAAAAATGGAGCTGAGAAAGAACACCTCCATCCCCACCCCACCCCATCCCAATCTTTGGGTTTTCTATACAGTGTCATCCACGACCCACAGGGTGAAGAGTCCCACAGAACTACAGCAGCACAGAAGTCCCCACTGACCCATGTGGCTGCTTGCCATGGTTACACAGGAGCAGACTTCAAGACCAAAATAATAAATCTTCAAAGGTATACTGTGAGCATGAAGTGAGACCATTTAAATGAAAATGCTTTTCACTCTATAAAGTGCTGTACAAATAAGATCTTATATTTCAATGATGTACTATTAACTCAGTTACATATATCTTAATACAAAATTATTGGTCTCCCCTTCTGTCTCTAATACCAAAGTAGTTCTTAAATGACTTGAAAGCCAACTTGGATTAGGTATATATTTTCTATCGACCCAATTGGCTTATTCCCAAGGTAGGCTAGAACAGAGTGTGAATGGACAGCTGAAGTCCAGAGTATAAAAAGGAAAGCATTATGTTCATTTACTGATCTGTTTTGGAGCATCTACTTTGTTCCTGACATTGTCAGACCTACCAGAGATAAAAAAAATAATAATAAAATAAAATGGAAGAACAATTAGTGCTCTCAGGAGTTCTTAGTCTAGGGGAGGAGACAGACTACAATTTAGTTGAGTCTAGGACAGGATGTGCTGTTTCAGAGGATCACTCTCCTTAGGAGCACGTCAGAGTGAAACATTATATTCCAAGGAGTTTTCCTGCTGTGTGCACAGCAGAATCAGCAAAAAACGTCTGACTATATGTCCATGAAGAGAAAGCTAAAATTAATTGCCTAGTGATTGAAATGGCAGGTCTGTTATTGCCACGATTTGGATTACTTAGGAACTCTGGGTTGCAAAGAACATAAACCCATTGGAGAATACGACACACAGGGGGTGAGCAGTAAAATAATAATAAACACAAGAAGACAGCAAACAAATCCCAAACATACAGATGTGGTATTTTATGGTTGACTTGAGTGTGGGCTCTAGACCATACCACCTACTTTTGAATTCCAAGTTCTCTTCCCTATTTAACCACTATGTGACTTTGGGCAACTGATTTAACCTTTCTTGCCTTGGTTTTCTTAGTTTTAAAGTGGGGTTAGTGAAAGTACTGACTTCAAACAGTTGTTCTGAGGTTAAAGGGAAAATCCTTGAAAGACTCTTACAACAGTTCTGGTGAAAAGTGAGGGCTCAGTAGATGTTATTCATGAGTAGTGGTATGTTTCTAAACTCCCAGAAAACCCAAATGGCAAGACTTCTTGAGGGGAAAATCCATTTCAGTCTGGCAGGCCTCATGAAGTTTGGAATATCTTGAACTGAAAAGCCATTGAGAACCTGAGTGGTGCTAAGGACCAAGTTGTTTTGATTCTACCCCGGACCCAACCCACCTCAGCTACAAATCTGTCTGTCTCCACCCAGACTTCACCACAAATATGACTCAGCTTTTCTCCTTGATGCTCTGTCCCTAGACTCTATCCTTGACCTCATTGCTTCTGCTCTTCCAGCTTCTGCTTACTCATGATGTGTGACACTTAACCTCTGCCCCCATACCTACCCTCAGTTTCCTCTCTGTTTTATATTCACATTTTCTAAGAGAGAGTTTAATTAGTCACTAATATCCTTGTCAGGCAAAATAATCCTATCAGTCATTTACTAGATGTTTGGCAATCAAGTGGGCTTTCTGGGCATCTACTCTTTGTCCAATCAGTAGTGGCCAGGGTGAGAGTATCAGATGGATCAGAGTATGGTCACCTAGATATAACGATCCACCTTATATGGTGATCTAAAGGGTCTGCTTCTCTTTTAAGGGCTTAGATCGGAAACTTCTAGAAGTGGGCAGGAGCTACCTAAAGAAGTATGAAGCTTGAACTCTTATTTACCAGTACACCTCCAACTACCACCCATCAGGAAAAGTTAACCAAACGCTTTTCTAAGTGCACAAAACCCATAACAAAATATCAATATCTTCTGATAAATTTCAAACACAGCAATTAACATGGTTGAAGCCATTCTTCACCATCACATCTAAATCACAGCATCTGTGTTTTCCTTCATCAAAGAATCTATAAAGCTGTAAATTTTTGTCCATCCGTGATCTTATTTTGCTTCTAGTAAAATGAAATGATTGCACTATATTGATTTTTGACAATTGCCAGTTCTGACATTCTATAATCTATGACTCTGTAACATGTCCTGAGCGGCAGCCTACGTCTGTCATTTGTGGGATCCAGAATAAGAATGCAAATGGAATTCTATAACATAGCATAATATCACAGCACGAAAGTTATACAAACCAAGGAAACAAATAGCTACATGAAATATGTTTGATAACTTACTTTTCAAAGCGAGAGGCTAGCTTTAAATTCAAGATTCTTGGACTCCTTAGAGTTCTAGAATATGACAGTCCCTTCACACCCAGGTCCCTTACCTTATAACTCATTTCCTCTTCACTTCTCATCCCAGGCTCCAAGCTGTGTGATGAGGGGCCTTGTGTACACACATGTAGGTACCCCAATCCATACATGCAGCTCCATTTATATCCCCCACCCCATGCCCCCACTTCCCAAACCATTGCTCTTTGGCTGTGTCTAAGACCCAAGGGTATGCACAATGGTCAGTGGTCTGCTTGAAGAAGACAGACTTGGGGGGTTTAAGCAGGGAATTTGTAGGTCCGAGGTACTTCATGTGTAGACTAAAAAGGGGGCAGACACTTGGCCACCTGAACTCCTCATTTGATGGGGAGGAGCTTGGCCAAAGGAAGGCCAGAGCAGGACCCTCTAAAGCATGACCTCCCAAACAGGGGCCCCTCTTTTCTATGTTTAGCGGGGTACTTTGCTGCCCAGGACTCCTGAACCTACAACTAACTATCAGATTAAGACAAATAAGTTACCAAAAAACCTGTTTTGTCCCTAATTTATTTTTCTAGCCTTGAAATTTTGTACACTTAACCTAATAAAAGAACAAATACAGACACTTTAAAAAACAATAGGTTTATTTGGTAAGCCCTTGTTTGCATTCTATTGTGTTCAAAGCTGCCAGAAAAACTTGCTTCGTCTCCACAGTGATAAGGATTCTTCAAGACCCAAATGCGATTCCCCCACAGTCTGACTGTAGAGATCTCATGAGGAAGGGGAAAGATGGCCTGATTGATGAGATTTGACTTTTCCATACATAGGCTCTTTTTTTTTTGAGAGAGAGAGAGAGAGAGAGAGAGAGAGAGAGAGAGAGAAAGAGAGAGAGACGGCATGAGCAGGGGAGGGTCAAAGAGAGAGGGAGACACAGTATTTGAAGCAGGCTCCAGGATCTGATCTAGCTGTCAGCAGAGAGCCTGACACAGGACTCAAACCCACATCTGTGGGATTAGGACATGAGCTGAAACCGGAGGCTCAACTGACTGAGCCACCCAGGTGCGCCTACATAGGCTCTTCTACAGGGCAGCGTATTTTAAGATTATAGGTTGTTTGTATGTTATTCTATTTTTAAAGAAATCTTCCCGACGGTGTGAAAACTTAGAGAAGCAAGCATAAAAGTCAAGGCATGAGATAATGACATTCATTATAGCTAACATTTATTACACTTTTACTAGGTGTCTAAATACTTTATGTGCATTATCTCATCTAACCTTACATGAATTAAATGAGGTAAATGTTATGATCCTTATTTATATGTTTCTGGATTATGAATTCCACAAGTACAGAAAAGAGGGTACACGGTTTGACCACAGCAATTTGGAAGCGGGCACATGGGATTCAAGCCAGCTCTGAACAATTCCAAGGTCAAGATCCATAACTACTGTCAATGCTTGTGAGGTAAAATATATTCAAATCATCCCTGGCCACCTTTCACCTTATTGGCAAAAGCCAAGCCATCTGAAAATAGTTTGGCTTTGCTTGTTTGTTTAAAGGAACATGTTTTACACACAACTGAATTCCTGTGTCATGCATCAATGCAACATGAAAGGAAGTGTATCTTTAAATCAATGGAGTAAATCAATCAAATCAATGGAGACTGCTGCGGGATGACAAAGCCATTTATTATTATAGAGTGCAATAAAAATGAGGAGAGCCAGGCGGGCAAATAAAGCCTGCTGAATTCATGTTAAAATATTTCAGTATAACTTGCTTTTTTAAAGATTTGGTTTTTTTAATAATCTCTATGCCTAAAGTGGGTCTTGAACTCACAACCCTGAGATCAAGAGACACATGCTCTACCAACTGAGCCAAACAGGTGCCCCAAAACATTTCAGTACCTTAAAAGTTTAAGTGAGTCCATCTATTCATAACACATACAAACAGGCGGAGTACTATACTCCCTTCTACTGCCGGCTGTTAAATTTCTATTCTCCGAACTAAATAATGGAAGTTCTGCTTCCTTAAAAAAAGAAAGAGAGAGTACCAGAAACTCCCCATTAAAAGAAAAAAAAATTATATCCACTAATGCCACCCTAGATAAAGGAAAACTGTTTTTTCCCCTAACTTTCAGAATTACTGACTGAATGCTGAAATCCCAGAGTTCTGCAAATGGCACGTTTGCTTTGCTTTCTGGGTTAAATTACGATTAGCCCAGTACTCACCCTGTTGCAAGCTCACCAGCCTCAGCAGGCCTTAGATCCCCTTGCCAGTGAGCTTGCTTTTCTCTGTGGGGAACGCCTGCCGTCTCCTTTAAAAACCAGTCATTTAAACCCTTAATATTTGGATTACTGAAAGCAATTTGTTAAAATGTATTTGATCAATGTTTATTGCATTCCTACCTTGTGATAAGCACAATTCTGGCTCTGAGAGTAACGGAAGGAATGAAATGACCAAATCTTACCCTGTGGAGCTTACATTCTAGTGACAGGACACAGAGATGGGAGAGGCCAGGACAAACGGGACACATGATATGTAGGATACATGAGTGGTAGGTAGGGAGAAGTGCTGTGTGGAGAATAAAGCAGGGAAAGGGCCTAGAAAGTATTCGGAGGGACAAGTTGCCCAAAAAGGCCTCGCTGAGCAGGTGTTTGTATAAAGGTGTACCTGAAGCTTACAAGAAAATGAGACCAGTGATCTGGGCAGAGAGAACAAGTTCAAATGCCCTGGGGTGACTTGTATATTCATTTTCTAGGGCTGCCATAACAAAATACCGCAGTCTGGGTGGCTAAACACAGAAACTATGTTCTCACGGTTTGGGAGCCTGGATTGCAAGACCAAGGTACCCGCAGGGTTGGTTTCTTCTGAGGCTACCCTCCTTGGCTTGTATATTGTCACCTTCCTACTCCTTCTTCACATGACTGTCCCTTGGTGCATGCATGTCCCCACTGTCCCTCTGTATCCTAATATTCTCTTCTTATAAAGACAATAGTCCAGTTGGATTGGGACCTACTCTAATGGCCTCAGTTTAACTCAGTCAGCTCTTTAAAGGTTCCATTAACAAATACAGTCACATTCTGAGGTGCTGGAGGTTAGGACTTCCACCCCATAATTTAGGAGAAGGGGAGAGACACAATTCAGTCAATAACGTTGTGTAACTGGTGTTTTCAAGGAACAGTAGAGGTCAGTATGATTGGAGTGACATGAGCTAGGAGCAGATTATTAGATTAGATCAGAAAGTTAAGTGGGAGGAAAGTCAGACTGTGCAGGGCCCTGAAGGTCATTGTAAAGATATTTCCTTTTTCTCTGACTGATATAGGAAGCCACTGGAGTGTTTTGAGCAGAAGAGTAAAATAATCTTACACTTTAATTTTCAATTATAGGAGATGGGCATGGCTCTTGAGAGAAGTAGAAAGCTCATCCAAATTAGAATGCCCAGTGGTCCCTAAGGAAGTCTGGGGCAAACCTGTGTAGACTTGTACCTGATTTTAGTTTTCTACAGAACATGACAATTTTGTTTTCACTAGGTAAACCCCTTCTCAGAATCCCTGCTGATGGATTCCTCCTCCTGCTCCCCTCTTCCCTCTCCCTTCCTCTTCTTTTCTTCCTCCCCCTCTTCCTCCTCTTCATTCTTCTCCTCCTCCTCCCCTCCTCCCCCTTTTCCTTCTCATTTTTCTCTTCCTTCTCCTCCTTCCCCTGCTCTTCCTCCTTCTTCTCTTTCTCCTTCTCCATCTTCTAGCTTTGTCATATTTTGCTTTATTTATCTTAAGGCTGTGTTGTTGGGTAAATACAAATTTAGAACTGTTATGGCTTTGAGTAAATTGAATTATTTTATCATTGTGAAGGGACTCTTTATCTCTAGTAATGCTTCTGCCTCAAAGTTGTTTTGTTTGATGCTCATATGGCCTCAGTAGCCTTCTTCGGGTAATATTTGCCTGATGCGGTAGTTGCTCCTGTTTTACCAAATGCTTCTGTTCTCCACCCTTTTGAGCACAGATTAAGACTGCATTTTCTGGACCCCTTGTGGTTGGGTTATGGGACAAATTCTAACAAATGATCTGTAGATGGAAACAAAACGCCTTACCTTCAAGAAGGAACAAAACACTGCTGGTGCTAGATCCTCCTGCTACAGCTATGATTACCCCAGTTTGGGGAAATGGCTGTTTGTGATCCTGGGCTCTGAAGGGAAGAGACATGGAGCAGAGCCCCCAAGTGACTGGCAATGGACATGAGTGAAAACGACCTGTTTTTGTTTTAAGCCACTGGGATTCTGAGAGTTGTTTGATACCACAACAAAGCTATCATGACTGATATATCTGGACATCTTCAATTCTTTTACTTTTAATCTTTCAGTATTTCAGAATTTGTAAACATTGGCACTATGGAGATTTGGGGCTGGATAATCATTCGTTAGAGGGGTCTGTGCTATAAGCAACCTTGACCTCTGCTCACTAAATACCAGTAGCATCCCCCATCCCCCACACGTGACAATCATATTATCTCCAGACTTTGCCCAGATCACACCTCATTGCAAACTGTTAGTTTAGCCTTATGATTGAGGAATTAACTATAAATTATCTTATAAATTTACTTTATAATACTTTATAAATTCATATAAATTATAAATTACTTTTAAAGTAATTATTGTTTTTTAGGAGTGCCTGGGTGGTTCAGTCGGTTAAGCGTCTGACTTCGGCTCGGGTCATGATCTCACAACTTGTGAGTTCTAGCCCCACATCAGGCTCTGTGCTGACAGCTCATAGCCTGGAGCCTGCTTTGGATTCTGTGTCCCTTTCTCACTCTGACCTTCACCCACTCATGCTCTGTCCCTCTCTCTTAAGAATAAATAAAACATTAAAAAATAAAGTAATTATTGTTTTCATTTTCTCACTCTCCTCTCTCCTCTACATTAGTTTGCAATATCTTGGGCATTGTGACATGCATTCTAGGTCCATTTAAGGTCAAGCTTTCCTCAGTTTCTAAAAAATACAAGGCACTTTAACAATATAACTCTACTCATCCCCTTCTAATTTATATTTTAGGTTTGTCTAATATTTTACTTTCATCCTGATTTTTAACACCACAAACCAGAGGTCATTATCATTTTATGAAGTTAGAGTTTGCTTGCTTCTCCCCATATTTACCTGTTTTTCTCCTTACCATTCGTGTATGCATTTCAGGCCTTTTATCCGGAATTATTTTCTTTCGATCTAAAATACAGCCTTAAGAATTTCCCTTTGTGAGTGTCTAGTGTAATAAACTCTTTCAATTTTTAATTTGACTGAAAATGTCTGTATCATGTTCTCCTTATTGAAAAGCACTTTTTTCTGGCATAGAATTCCAATTCTTAGAATTCTAAATTCAGGTTTTGGGGTTTTTTCCCTTCATATATTGAAGATAATAATCCATTAATTTGTCACTTTGTTGTTGTTTTTGAGTCATTAACCCTCTGTCTAACTGTGTTTCCATGAAGGTAACCAACTTTTTCTCTCCACATGTATAATATCTAATCTTTGTCATCACACTTGCACGATCGTGTAATTTATTTGCCTTTTGGTAAATATGAATTTGAGATTTGATGTTTTTTAACAATTTTTAAAATTCTCAGCTATCATGTCTTCAAATATTTCTTTTTCCCCCATTTTTCTATATCATCTCCCTCTGGGATAAAATATATATTGGAAGTTATAATGCTATATTCCAAACTGATTAACTGAATTTTTTTCTTTCTAGACTGAACTACAGAAAATTTCTTCAAAATCATATTCAATTTTCTTGATTCTTTCTTTAGCTGTTCCTAAACTTCTGCTTAGATCTAACAATTCTTTCATTTTAAGCCTAATGGTTTTTACTCCTACAAATTCTCATTGTTTCTTTGACAGAATGTTTGGCCATCTTTCTAGTCTCTTGATCTTTGCACATATTTGGGTGTGAGTATCTTTTGAATTACAAATCATGCTAAATATACTTACTTTATAGTCTCAGTTGGGATAATTTCAATACCTGAAGTTTTGCTGATCTGATACTGGTTGTCCTTGTTCTTGCTCATGGTGCCTTATTTCCTTGTATATTTTGTGATTTTTAAATTTATTTATTTATTTATTTATTATTTATTTATTTATTTTTGCCTTGGGGATCAAATCTGAGACTGCTTTAAACAAAATTGTTAGTTTGAGGTTTTCAAACCCACCTGTTGGGCAGGTTTGTGATTGTCAATTCTGAGGAGAGGATTATATGTTCCTTTCACTCAAAACCAAGATCGAGACAGGTGTTGTCCTTAGCCACTTCACTCCTGACTATGCTCAAACATCTAATTATGTTTTGCAATATATGATGAGCAAATAGGAAGAATATAAAATTTGGAGTCAAAGAGACATGCTCCCTATTGATCATCTAAACTATGGCAGTAACTCTAACTTTTATGAAATGTAGAAAACACCATTTACTTCACATCTCTATTATAAAGGCTAAATGAAGTACAGGTGTGTATAATATCAGGCACATAGTAGGCTCACAATGTTAGCTTCCTTATTTATGGAATGCTCATGTTTTATAGAAGTTACCGTTTCTCACATGTCAGCTATGAACAAATCCTCCTTTGCCAGTTAGAAAATAGGGAAAACCATCTCCGCCCCCCTCTTCCTTTTGAATCTCTATTCATGCAATCGCCTTCTGCTTGCAATGCCCTAGTTACTGGCCACAATAGGACAGTTTTATTTCTCTTGAAGTGCAATTCCTACATTCGCATAGGCAGTCAATCAGAAAATCATTCATAAATAAAAGTTATTCCTCCATAGGGAGTTGTTTGGATGAAAGAATCACACACAGAAACACACACACACACACACACACACACATTTAGTCACGACTTCCTCCCAAACTCTGTTAAAAGTCTACAGTCCTAGACATCAAAAAATTAGATTAATATGGTTTGAGGGTTTTTCTCCCCTAAGTTTAGACCAAACAAATCTCATCTCTGTGGAATACTATAGGAGTCATAGTTAAAGATTTATTAATTATTACAGCTCTTAAATTTATGACACATGTTTACCAAGAAGTGAAACTCCTCAAATTCTATGACTTACTCCATTACAATTTTCTTGGCATTTAATTTTAGAGGGAAGAAGCAAGTTAAAGCAAAATAAACTCATATTAGTCATTAAGTTTATACAAATAAAATTTTCAGATTATGTCTTTGGGTCAACAAACATTTATTCCAGTCTTTCACAGTTTCTATATTTGCAATCGTAATTCTTAAAAAAATATTCATAGAATGAAGATATGGGAAATTCCCCAATATTTAAGGAAAAATGGATTATTTTCATAGCGTAGAATTTACTAAATAAGAACACACATGTTCATATTAGGAAGATCTATACTTAGTGTTAATACCTTAATTAACACTAAGGTATATTTATAAGTACATATAATACCATAATCTGCACCATGTCTCTTCATTAACATTCAAGTCTTAGAAGAGCTAATTACAAATATTGTCAAGATCCTGAGTTCTAATATAGTAGGAAAGTTTTCTCCCTCTTCAAAAAGAGGAGCCTTGAATCTCTGAGACCTTCTGCAGGAGTTGGAAGAGTATTGACTTTATTGAATTTAAGAACAGGGTCTCTCCTCATCAGACCTCCAAAAGGCTTAGCAACTAGAGCACTAATGATGAGCCTAACTGAATTAATCTTGCCACAAGCATCCTTCAGCTTTCAGGAGGAGTAGGCCAAACCTACTTTGAGAAAGTGCCACCCTTTGGACATTTGCCTTTTACACTAAGTTGTGGACACAGACAGCTCTGTTTTAGGACTATTCTGATGTTCTGCCTTTGTATTGTCTCTGAGAAACATATCAGGCCCTGTCCAAGATTATTCAGAGGAAGAAAAGTGAATTCATAAAGAAATCTTCCAACTATAATACTTTGACGGATGAAGCAAGAGGAAAACATCTTTCAATTTACCCTGAAATGGTGATTGGTTTACTTTCTGAAGCATGAGGACTGAATTTTTCTCGCAATTTTACTTATGCTAGAGTTCTGCTGCTGCCGCCTTTTTACATTAAAAACAAATCCCCTTTGTTAAGCTTAAAATATTTGCCTTAAAAGAATACTCCAGCAATGCAGTTTCATTATACAACAATGTCAGCATGAGGCTAAAATGGCTAAGCTCATGGTTACAGAGCATTCCGTTGTCAGAAATTATTTTTTGACCACCTCATTTGTGCCAGACCCTAAGCAAGGAACTGAAGTTAGAAAAGTCTGGGAGAGAGACAACTCCTAATCTCATGGAGTCTCCAGTGCAATAAAGAAGAAAATAGCTGACTAATTTTATAAACATATACAAAGTGCAATAATAAAATCCCAGGCACCCTACCTTTGGAGATGTCCAGCAGGAGTTTCCTCTCAAAGTGTTGTTTCACCTGAGACCTGAGAAAAAGAGAGGAAATTGCTCATGTAAGTATAGAAGGAGGGGTGGGCCAGGGAAAGAATCTCCAGAAAGGACGATGAGCAGCTTGTGCGATTCAAGGACCACTGAGAAGGTCACTGTGCCTGGAGAACTGTGAGCAAAGTGTGATGGCTGAAAACAAAGCTGGTGGATACAAGTCAGACTCTGTATGACCTTGGAGGCTCTTATAAAATGTTGAACATTATTTTAAGAGCACTGGGAAGCTTTGAAGGTTTTAAGCAGGAGAATTAAATGACCAGATTTTAATATTTTAAAAGACTGTTCTGTGCTCTGAGATTTGTCCTGAATGCTTAGAAAGAACAAACAAGTCTCAACTCTGGGCATAAGATTTAGGCTAGCTGCCAGCCTGCAAGGATAGATTGGGCAAATGTGGTTGCTTATCACAGGGCAACCCATCCTCACTCTTAGGAAGACAACTTCTAAACGCACAATGGCCTGACAGCACATGGAGTCATAGCCTAGCACAGCTGTTTCTCACAAGAACAGAAATCTTATTTGCCCTTCACTGACATTGACCAGCACTGTGGATATAATAAAATCCTCCTTGGAAGTTTTAATGATCTGTTCTATAACTCATCTCATAGCCCATCTTGCAAATAACTTTCTGTCAAAAATCAGGCACTAATACATCATCAAAGATATTGTATTCTTCTGCTTTCATAGTTAGGCCAAGAAATGCAACTGCTCTTTGGTTCATATCTCAATCTGAGAGTGCTGATTTCCTCCAACCTCAGAGGCTGGTGTTTGCTTCTAGCATTAATTAGATAGTATGCTTTGGAAGAGGAGGTTGGGGTCTTTAATAAACTGTTTGAGGAAGAAGGTGATGTGCTCTTCCTTTCATTGACCTCCAGTGCCCTCTCTCATCTGTACCTCTGAATCCAGTAAGTTACAAAAGTTTTTCTTAATAGACTTTATTTTTTAAAGTAATTAAATGTTTACAGAAAAATTGAACAAAATATATAGAGTTCCCATAAGCCCCCTACTCCCCCACCCATATTTCTCCTATTATGAACATCTTGAATTAGTTACTGTTGATGAGCCAAATTCCTATATTACTATTCAGTCCGTCAATAACATCAAGATCTACTCTGTTGTACGGTTCTATGGGTTAGGGCAAATGTGTATTGTGTATCCACCATTACAGTCTCATATAGAATAGATTTCCTGTTGTGAAAATCCCTTTTTCTCCACTTGTTCATCACCCCACCTTGAATTCCAGCAACCACTGATCTTTTTTAGCGTCTCTGTAGTTTTGTTTTTTCCAGAATGTTATATAGATGGAGTCTTATGGTGTGTAGCCTTTTCAGACAGGGTTCTTTCACTTAGCAATATGCATTTAAGTTTCCTCCATGTCTTTTCATGGTCTGATAACTCTACTTTATTGCTGTATAATAACCCATTGTGTGGATGTATCAAAATTTGTTTATCCATTCACCTATTGAAGAATATCTTGGTTGCTTCCAAGTTTGGCTATTATGAATAAACCCTCTATAAATATTCATGTGCAGGTTTGTGTGGATGTAAATTTTAACTCATTTGGGTAGATACTTAGGATCATAAACACTGGACCATATGGAAAGACTATGTTTAGCTTTGCATGAAACTGCCAAATTGTCTTCCAAAGAGGCCATGCCATTTTTAACTGGCACAATGCAGGTACCATCAATTTGAGCCTAGAGATCCTCTGTGTGGGGATTGGCATCCTGGGAAAAAATACAGGATTTGGAAAACACAGTGCCTTATTCTGCTCCCTAGAAAAGTGCATTCTCCGGCTCCCTGGAAGAGTCAGGCTCATTGTTTTTCATTTCTTTCTTTTTAATATACAAAGGCCTTTTCTCTTTCTAGTGTCAATTTGCTTTATGTCTCATTCCCCTAGAAAAATGCATTCCGCCAATCATGTCTACTTTTAAAAGGCCTCTTCTAAAAGTCAAAAGGCTAGGGTTTTTTTTCAGCTAGACATAGAGACATAGAGTTTATACTCACTGAAACTCTGAAATTAGGAGGACATTCTCCCATGTGCTGGGTCACAGAACACTCTCCCTGGTGGACTTAATTTAATCTGGTCCACTGAGGCCCCTAAACTGGCCAGTCAGTTGTCATCACTAATTAAAGAGAACCTTTTAACGTCACTTCATGAATGATTCACGACATATCACAGTGTCCTTTGTATTTGCAATGGCATTGGATCACACAAGTGAATGTACTTGAAGGATGTCCCAAAGCTCACCAGAAACTACTTCAATCAATATTTCCTTTTTGTGTTTGTCCTTGGCCCTCTTAGGACAACTTATTCTTGAATTATGGAAGATTTTTGTCCCATTTTACACTATTTACTTCTCACTAAATTATCCTTTTACCATTTTCCCCCTAAATCTTATTATTTCTGCCCATTTCTATATTTCTGGATTCTATGATACATAATTCCAAACCATTTACCTAAGATTATCATATTCTAATTGACCCTTACTAAATAAAGCCTTTCACAAAAATCTCCCAAAACACTTTAAATCCCCCATATCCAACTCAGGTCAACAAATCAAGCCTATAAGCCATTTTCAGCTGAAGAGACATTCCTGAAAACCATCACCAAATAGGGTCTCACAGATTTTTCATAGCCAAAATCTAGAAGGCAAAACAATTACTGTTCTTGGCACCAAGATTGACAATTACTTTACTTTCTCCCAAGAATTATCTCAAGATTTTAATCTGTTTATGTCTAATGGTAGAAGTCAGTAGCAGTTAAAAAGACTATTTCTTTGCTTGCTTAAAATTCATGCTTCCCAACAGGCAGCTTTACAGTCTAACTAAGGAAGAGGGTCATCAACTCCTTTTATAATATTTTTTCTTGACTCATATTTGCCTGGACAGACAGAGAGACCAGTGCTTGGGCCACCCTTTCCACTTTCCTGGTTTTCCCTGCTACTAAGAAGAAATGGCACAGGGCTTTGGTATATCCCAACTGTACATTAAATAAAGGGAAACATTTGCCTCACAAATGGAGTTTGGTTTGCCCCTTGATGTGTGTAGTAGATTGCAGGGTCATGTACAGAAGAAAGCATGCAAAGGAAGATCGGATGTTTTGCAAAGAAGCCTTTCTTCATCCACATTATTTGTGTCATGGCTATAGAATGTGTGTGTCGTGACAGTTTTCAAAGGCATGGTGGGACAAACTAAAGGGGGTAAATGAATGGAAGGGACTTTACCTTCAAAAGACTGTTTTATTAATATGTGTACAATACATACACTATCTTGAATTATCAATAGGTAGGCCGAGTAGCAGTAGCTGACATTCATTCTTTAGATTATACTGTGTATCAAATCTACAAAGTCAGTAAAACAAAATACAATGATAACAAATGACTTCATTCCCTGAGTTTGCCATGGATTTTCTGTCCCAGTATTAGATCTCCAGAAGTCTGTAGCTTTGGGTCATGGCTTTATCAACCAGACCAATAAGATTTCCAAGTTCTAAAAAAGGATAGAGGTGGAATTTAAGGAAAGGTATTAAGCAGGCTGCGTTTTAGCTTATGGGCAAGTAATAAATTGTATCATGTATCTTGAATGTATCATAGATAAGCTGCTATATAACGATGGCCACTTCAGATAGCTGTGAAATTAGGTGATTAACTAGTTGGTACTTAACCTTCTAATTTCTGTATAAGTCTAATTACATGAAACAGAAGTTGGTGTTTTGATTTTTTACTTTGCTTTTCTATTTGGAGTGTAATTGTAACTACTGTAGTGTAAATGATGGAAAATAATTGCATAAGTTAAAAAAAATAAATAAATAAACGGAAAAAAAAGGAGCAGGTAGAAAATAAGCTTGCATGACAGGCTAATGGTTTGTGAAAAACAAGCACCCTGTAAAAGACCCGGGTTAAAGGAGGATAGCCACCACAAAGAGAGGCGATAGAGGAAAGCAAGTGAGGATTGCAAGAGATTTAAAGAGGGCAATTTCTTCTACCATCACTGAGCCCAGAAGACACTTCAAGTGTATAAAAAGAAATCAGTAGCTTCTATCCACAAGTTTCACATCTTTTGGGTTTCAGCTGAGCTTTCCATGAGGCTTTGCCCACCACTGTGACCAGATTCCTTCTCCTGTATCCTAACTACTTCACACGGAACTACAGCCCAGCAGTGATTTTTTTATGCTGTGGCTTTATTATTCTCTGGATTCCTATGCCCATGCATACAGTTAAAAAACAAATCTTCAGGGTCAGAGTCAATCATGTTTTTTATCCTCCCTCCAAACGCTTTCTACTTGCTGAGAAAAGGGTATTTAAAGGGGTTTATCAATGGGTCCAAGGTCCCCCAGCTTCTAGGTGGCAGGGTGAGATGTAATATCGATTTTAGGTGGTGGCAAGTGTCAACTGTAGCACCATGTCTTGTATAAAGCATGGTCAGCCAATATCATTTGATAGATTGAGTGATAAGAGAATGAATGAAGTAAAAAAAAATTAAATCTAAACCACTAGAAATTTGAGAAGAACATTTTTATAACACCTTAATTTCATTTTCTGGTTTACTTTAAAAGGACATGGGAAGAGATCCAGGATATAAGGGAAGCAAGCATTATTTTCTCATTCACCCAAAATGTGGAGACCTCCTCTGGAAAGTCATCGATCTTCACATGTCTTTGCCTTTGTTTTTCTGGAAAAAATATGAAGACACAACACTGAACACTAGGTTGTGTTTCCCATTTAGTTTAAGAAGCTTAGATGACCTACACTGTGCCAAACCATAAAAGATTGACTGGGATTGTAGAACATGTATTCCAAAATTTTTGAATATTTAATTTTAAAATAGATATATAAGGGGCACCTGGGTGGCTCAGTCAGGTAAGCATCCAACTTTGACTCACATCATGATCTCACAGTTCACGGTTTCAAGCCCCAGGTCAGACTCTGTGATGACAGCTCAGAGCCTGGAGCCTGCTTCAGAGTCTATGTCTCCTCTCTCTCTGCCCTTCCCTCACTCATGTTCTATCTCTCTGTCAAAAATGAATAAACATTAAATAAATAAATAGAAGAAACAATAATGGAGTATGATTTTTTCCACTTGGACTAACTGCCTGAATGCTCACTGAAAGGCCTCAGTACAGTGATCCAAATAAAGATCTAGGAGTCCACCTGCAACCTGGTTACAAGTGATGAAATTGGACCTATTTAAGTATGGGATGTTAGTCGTGACCCCTACACAGAGCCTGAAAGAATGTGGCTGCTAAGAGGAAGAGGTGTGCTATCTAGACACAGAGCAATTTATTGCTATTCGTCAATCATATTGAAGAAATATTGATAACTACCTATTATGTGCCAGCCATTATGCTCTATGTTGTTTATATAATACATACAAGACCAAACTCTGCCCCTAAGAACTTACAGAAAACCCAACTGAGTCCCAGTTGACATATAGTATCTTTTTTGTTTTGTTTTTTAAATTTTTTTTTAATTTTGAGAGAGGGAGAGAGACAGCATGAGCAGGGGAGGGTCAGAGAGAGAGGAAAACACAGAATCCGAAGGCTCCAGGCTCTGAGCTAGCTGTCAGCACAGAGCCCGACACGGGGCTCGAACCCACAGACTGCGAGATCATGACCTGAGCAGAAGCCGAATGTTCAACTGACTGAGCATTTATAATGTTCCCAACACATTGAATATTTATTTCACTTACTTTCTTTTTAAGTAGTTTATTGTCAAATTAGTTTCCATACAACACCCAGTGCTCTTCCCCACAAGTGCCCTCCACCATCACCACCACCTCTTTTCCCCCCTCCCCCTACAACCCTCAGTTCGTTTTCAGTATTCAATAGTCTCTCAAGTTTTGCGTCCCTCTCTCTCCCCAACTCTCTTTCCCTCTTCCCCTCCCCCTGGTCCTCCACTAGGTTTCCCCTATTTTCCTGTTAGACCTATGAGTGCAAACACATGGTATCTGTCCTTCTCTGCCTGACTTATTTCACTTAGCATGACACCCTCGAGGTCCATCCACTTTCCTACAAATGGCCAGATTTCATTCTTTCTCATTGCCATGTAATACTCCAGGTGTATATATGTACCACATCTTCTTGATCCACTCATCAGGTGATGGACATGACATAATAGTATCTTGATAAAAGAGAGTGAATATAGAAATGAGAGGAAACAGTTCTACTAAATAAGAAGAGAAAGTTCTGAGACTTGAAGGGTGAGAAGCAAGAAGGGAAAAGTACAGAAATAGTGGTGATAGTGTTCACAGATGAATAGAAACATGAAACACAAATTAGATTTGAATAAGAACAGATTGTTGAGTAAAGAAAAAAGAGTTCAGCAGTGTTGGGAAGGTAAAGAGATAGGGAGATAGGGAACAGTGTCTGAGAGAGAAGCAGAGACCATACCATGACCGTATAACCTGATAAGAAAGTTAGCCTTTAACTTGAAAGCTATGAAGATTAAAGACATTTAAGCTAGACAGTGCATTTTAAAATATTTAGCCTAGCAGAGCTGTAGAAACAGAGTGTAACAATTGCTCATTAGGGCTTTGCAGGTCTAAACTAAGACTTTAACAGAAGTTAAGCAGTATAGGCTAGGATCACTTGGGTGGCTCAGTTGGTGGGGAATCTGATCTTGTGCTTTGTGGGTTCGAGGCCCACATCAGGCTCTGTGCTGACAGCTCAGAGCCTAGAGCCTGCTTTGGATTCTATGTCTCCTTCCCTCTCTGCTCTTCCCCTACTCATGTTCTCTCTCTCTCTCTCTCAAAAGTAAATAAACATTTAAAAATTAAAACAAAGAAGTATAGGCTAAATATTGAGGTGGCAAAAGTCTGCATCATTTGAAAATTGATTGAATATGAGTAGACAGAAAAGAAGTAAATTACATTGGTAAGAATTCATCTCAGCTGAATGGCTTGCATAGTAAAATGATGAGTGGTGCCATTCAATGATATAGGCCAGGTACAAGCACCAGGATGGGATAATAAGATGAGCGTGAGACACACTGTGGCAGTTGGGGAATGGAAATCCAAGCAAAGAAGTTCAAGCTCTTGAATACACAGAGATATAGTCCAGGGACCCAGGTTATAAGTCCACAGTTAAAACTTTGAGATCAGATGCTGATGCCACCATTTGGGGAGAAAATATAGAGTAAGAGTAAAACTTTAGGGACAGAACTCTCAGAAATAAATGGATGAACAGAAGAAATGAAGCATCAGGGAGGAAGAAAGATAACAAGGTGAGAGTGGGATCCCACAAGATCCTCAAGGAAAAAAAGGCTCTACCGGAAGAGGGATCATCAACAGTATCAAGTTTCACAGGGCTGATGAGAAATAGTATTTTATTTGTCAAATACAAACTGCAAACATATACTTCTAGGAGCAATCTTAAGGACTTCAAAAAAGTATCAAACAGAAAATAGAGACCTCTTTGGAATATTCTTGGTTGTAAAAGGGTACCCTGACGTAGGGCTTTATGAGATGGAATATCAGGCTCTGACAGAGGGGTTAATTTCAAAGTGAGAACACCTTTAGCATGTTCAGAAGATGTTGAGAAGCCAGTGAAGAGGATAAATTTAAAAATACAGAAGAGCAGTAAATATAGAAGAGATGGGAGAGGATGAATGAGCTCAAGATCAGCTGTAAATAGAAGCTTCTACCGTTAAGGCTAGAGGTGAAAAAGCAAAGATGTGAGTGAGCATAAAGTCTTTCCTTTTTTTATCCCACTTGAACTTCAATTAC
Organism: Suricata suricatta; assembly: GCF_006229205.1. Taxonomy (NCBI): domain Eukaryota; kingdom Metazoa; phylum Chordata; class Mammalia; order Carnivora; family Herpestidae; genus Suricata; species Suricata suricatta. The sequence continues at coordinate 125,145,780 of NC_043706.1, read as the reverse complement.
CTTTGGAAGGTAGATAGCAGCTTCCCTAACTGGAAGAGGAAAGGGCCAGTGTAGAATAAGAAGCTTGAACAGTGGTTAAAATATGTGATATCTCTTGGGTAAATCCCTAGCAGGGCTATTGCTGGGTCATAAGGGAGTTCTATGGATAGTTTTTTGAGGAACCTCCACACTGTTTTCCAGAGCGGCTGCACCAGTTTACATTCCCACCAACAGTGTAGGAGGGTGCCCATCTCTCCACACCCTCGCCAGCATCTATAGTCTCTTGATTTGTTCATTTTAGCCACTCTGACTG